>NC_133454.1:23681666-23999500 GCF_048565385.1 Saimiri boliviensis | reverse complement strand
ATAGGTAGTTAGATAAATAAATAGATTAAAAATAACTCCGTATTTTGTATGTGTTTTAGTTTAAATATATATACCTTTTATTTTGCTTGATACAACGGAAGCTCAAGAAACAGAAGCTGAAGTAAGGTGGCAACATTTCTGAACTTCAAATAAATGCCTATGTGCAAGTGACATCTTTTCATTCAACATTCATTAAAATTATGAAAAAAGATAAAAGTGTCATTATTTCTAATCTGCTGTGTCTATTTTCACCCACAGCTGCTTCAGAATCTATTTTCTATTTTTGAAATTGGTGCATATTTGAGATTTTCTGTTTAATGTGTGTCTACTCGGATGACATCTTTCTTGGGAGAATATTCTTGATTCATTTTCCGTGTTTTTAGTTCTTTCTTTAAGTTCTGACTCTAGTGTCATCTGGTTCTGGCTGGAGGTTCTTCTACATATGCATTATGTTTTCCTGTCAAAAGGCCAGTGGAGTATTTTTCTTTATCATTAAAGTTCAATAGCTTAGCCGGATGGCTCTAGGCCAGTCATCCTGTATTAGTTTTTCCAGGTATATGGTGTGCCCTTTGACTACTGATTATGTACTTCCCTATCTCTGCATTCCTTCCTTTCCTTCTTTCTTTTTCACTCTCTCTCTCCTTTCCCTCCCTCCCTTCCTTCCTCCCTTCCTTCCCTTCCTTCCCTTTTTCCTTCCTTCCCTCCCTCCTTCCCTCCCTCCCTCCCTCCCTCCATTCTTACATTTCTTCCTTTCTTTCAAGACAGGGCATTGGTCTGTCACCCAGGTTCTAGAACAAAGTGGTGTCATCATAGCTTACCACACCCTCAAACTTCTGGCCTCAAAAAAATCTTCCCGCCTCAGCCTCTCACACTGCTGGAACTACAGGCATGTGCTACCATGCCCAGCTAATTTTTTCTTTTTTTTTTGTATTTTTAGTAAAGATGAGGTTTCATTGTGTTGACCAGGCTGGTCTCTGACTCCTGACTTCATGATCACCAGCCTTGGCCTCCCAACTGCTGGAATTATAGGTGTGAGCCACCATGCCCGGCTGGTATGTTACATAGCAATAGGTAGCAAATACACAAAGTCATCTTCCAATATAAATATCATGTCACTTCTCCAGTTGACAGTATTTAATGGTTGAGATGTGAGAGTAAAATAAAGACAAAACCCAGTCCTGAATCTATCTGACAAGGGATCAATAACCCTTGAATATACAAGGAGCTCAGGGGAAACAAAATCAATAGAAAAAAAACCTCTAATAATCTGATTTAAAAAGCTCCAATAATCTGATTTAAATGGGCAATAGATCAGAATAGACATTTCTCGAAAGAAGACATACAAATGGCAAACAAATATATGAAAAGGTGTACAACATCATTGATCATCAGAGGAACGCAAATCAAAACTACAATGAGCTATCATCCCACCTCAGTTTAAATGGCTTATATTCAAAAGTCAGGCAGTAACAGATGCTAATGAGGATGTGGAAAAATGGAACAGTTGTACACTGTTGATTGGAATGTAAATTAGTGCAACCACTATGCAGAACCGTTGGGAGGGTCCTCAATAAACTGAAAAGAGTAGTACTTTATGACACAGTAATTCTACTGCTGGGTATATACCCAAAAGAAAGAAAATCAGTATATCAAGGAAATACCGACATTTCTATATTTATTGCAACATTATTCACAGTAGCCAAGATTTGGAAGCAATCTAAGTGTCCATGAACAGGTGAATGGAGAAAGAAAATGTGCTACATATACACAATAGAATATTATTCAGCCCTGAAAAAGAATAGAATCCTGTTATTTGCAACAACATGGGTAGAACTGAGATCATTCTGTTAACTAAAATAAGCCAGACACAGAAAGACAAATTTTGCATGCTCCCAGTCGTTTGTGGGTGCTAAAAATTAAAACAATTAACTCATGGAAGTAGAGAGTAGAATGATGGTTAGCAGAGACTGGAGAGGGTAGTGGGCTGGAGGGGGTGCACAGGAATAATTAATGGGTACAAAAATACAGTTAGAATGGATAAGATGTACTTGGTAGTACAATAGAGTGACAATGGTGAACAATAATCTATTGTATAGTTTAGAATAGCTAAAAGAGGCCAGGCATGGTGGTTTATGCCTGTAATCCCAGAACTTTGGGAGGCCAAGGCAGGAGGATCACCTGAGGTCAGGAGTTCAAGACCAGCCTGACATGGCAAAACACTGTCTCTACTAAAAACAAAAAAATTAGCTGGGCTCAGTGGTGTGTGCCTGTAGTCCTAGCTACTCAGGAGGCTGAGGCTGGAGAATCACTTGAACCTGGGGTGGGGTGGGGTGGATGTCGCAGTGAGCCGAGATTACACCACTGCACTCCAGCCCAGGAGACAGAGCTATACTCCATCTAAAAAAAAAAAAAAGAAAGAAAGAAAAAAGGAAAAGAGCATAACTGAATTGTTTGTAAAACAGAGAAGGGATAAATGCTTCAGGTGAGGGGTATTCCACTTACCCTGATGTGATTATTACACATTGCATGACTCTATCAGAACATCTCATGTACCCCATAAATATATACATACCAACCAAAATTAAAAGTAACGCATTTTTAAACCCCCAATCTTGGCCAGATGTAGTGTGCAAACCTGTAATTCCAGTGCTTTTTGAGGTCAGGATGGGAGGATCACTTGAGTACGGGAGTTTGAGACCCACCTAGGCAACACAGCAAGACTCCTGTTTCTAATAACAATGAAAAAAAATTAGCCAGGCCTGGTGGGGTTTATACCTATAGTCCCAGATACTTGAGAGGTTGAGATGACAGAATCCCTTGAACCCAGGAGAGGTTGAGGCTGCAGTGAGCTATGATTGCCCCACCGCACTCCAGCCTGGGTGACAGAGTCAGACCATGTCTCTTTAAAAAACAAACCAATCCTAGCATGACCTGACCCTGCCTGCCACCTCCATTCTTTCCCTCATGCTCATTATGCATCAGGCATCTGGGCTTCTTTTCTGCTCCTGTATATGCCAAACGGTTTCCTTCTTCAGGACCACTGCACATGCTCTTCCCTGCCCGAAATGGACTTCCCACGCCTCCTGCCACAGCTGGATTTAGCTCATGTTTCAGACCTCAGCTCACACATCACCTCTGCAGAGAAATTCTCCCTCATCCCGTGAAGGGGAAATCATCCTCCTCTGCATTGCCTCGCCCTGCCTGGTTCTCTCAAAGCAGATATCACACTCAAAAATCAGCTTGTTATTTATTGAATTCCTTGTCTGTATGTTCTCCTCCCAAACTCACGCTAAATCAGAACAGAAGCTCCCTATGACAAGAGTCTCATCTTGTTCATTCTTAGAACCTAAACTAGTAATTGCACATAGTAGGCACACAATAAATGTTATTAGAATGAACAAGTATTAAGGGGCTGGTCAAGGTGGCTCATGCCTATGATCTCAGCACTTTGGGAGGTCAAAGCGGGTACAGGAGTTCAAGACCAGCCTCACCAACATGGTGAAACATGTCTCTGCTAAAAATACAAAAATTAGCTGGGTGTGGTGGTGCAAACCTGTAATCCCAGCTACTTGGGAGGCTGAGGCAGGAGAACTACTTGAACCTGGGAGGTGGAGGCTTCAGTGAGCCAGAGGTTGCAGTGAGCCAAGATTGTGCCGCTACACTCCAGCCTGGAAAACAGAGTGAGGCTCCACCTCAAAAAAAAGGTAAAAGGTATGAATAAGCATCAAGGAAGGGAGATTTTGTGATTTGCCACCTTTTCATGGAAATCCTACTTAACATGGACATTTTCTTTTTGATGGTATTTATATAATAGGAAATTGAAAGTTAATTTTTTAAAAATGAGGCTGGGCATGGTGATTCATGGCCATAATCCCAGCACTTTGGGAGGCCAAAAGTGGGGAATCATGTGAGGCCAGGAGTTTAAGACCAGCCTGGGCAACATGCAGAGACCCCTGTCTCTGCAAAAATAACTTTTATTTAACTAGATATGCCAGGCATAGTGGCTCAGCACTTTGGGAGGCTGAGGTGGGTGGATCACCTGAGGTCAGGGGTTTGAGATCAGCCTGGCCAACATTGCAAAATCCCATCTCTACTAAAAATACAAAAAAATAGCCAGATATGATGGTGAATGCCTGTAATCCCAGCTACTCGGAAAGCTGAGGCAGGAGAACCACTTGAATCTGGGAGGCAGAGTTTGCAGTGAGCCAAGATCAGGCCATTGCACTCCAGTCTGGACAAGCGTAAAACTCTATCTTGAAAAAAATAATTAACCACATATGGTGGCACGTGTCTGTGGTCACAGCTCCTCAGGTGGCTGAAGTGGGAGGGACCCAGGACACAGAGGCTGCAGTTAGTCATGATTTCACCACTGCACTCCAGCCTGAGTGACAGAGCTACATCTTATCTCTAAAAACAAAACAAAACAAAAAAACCAAAAACCAAAAAAAGGCCAGGCATGGTGGCTCACACCTGTAATCCCAGCACTTTGGGAGGCCAAGGGGGGTGGATCACCTGAGGTCAGGAGTTTGAGACCAGCCTGGCCAACATGGTGAAGCCCTGCCTTCACTAAAAAAAATACAAAAATTAACCCAGAATTAGGCCGGGCGCGGTGGCTCAATCCTGTAATCCCAGCACTTTGGGAGGCCGAGGCGGGTGGATCACGAGGTCGAGAGATCGAGACCATCCTGGTCAACATGGTGAAACCCCGTCTCTACTAAAAATACAGAAAATTAGCTGGGCATGGTGGCGCGTGACTGTAATCCCGGCTACTCAGGAGGCGGAGGCAGGAGAATTGCCTGAACCCAGGAGGCGGAGGTTGCGGTGAGCCGAGATCACGCCATTGCACTCCAGCCTGGGTAACAAGAGTGAAACTCCGTCTCAAAAAAAAAAAAAAAATTAACCCAGAATGGTGGCAGGTGCCTGTAATTTCAGCTACTTGGGAGGCTGAGGTAAGAGAATTGCTTGAACCTGGGAGGCAGAAGTTGCAGGAGGTGGAGGGACAAGAGTGGGAGCAGGACATCTGGTGAGGAGCTGCCATATCAACATCTTTTGATCACTCCAGGCCATGTTTTGAGCGGGGCCTCTGCAAGAATGTGCCCCAGCCTCAGATACGTTAATTCTGACACTCAGTGCTGGTGGAGGCCATGTGAGGTCACACTGTGGAGGCTTCTTGGGAAAGTGTTGGCTCTTCAGAATCAACATCTTGGCTAATTCCTTTGATGCTGGAGACAATGACCTGTTTCTCCTGATATGTCTGCTCAAGATAGTTACAAATTTAGTAAAGATGGGTTTTCACCATGTTAGCCAGGCAGGTTTCAAACTCCTGACTTCGGATGATCTCCCCGCTAGGCCTCTCAAAGTGCTGGGATTACAGGTGTGAGACACTGCGCCCCGCCCTTCTTCCATTCTTGCTCAATTTTTCCTTTTCTTCTCTCTCTTTCTGCCCCCTTTTTTCTTCTTGATATCCTGGAAACCATAGAGAATATATATGAATCATAATTCCAAGGGTGCGGTGGCTCGAGCCTGTAATCCCAGCACTTTGGGAGGCCGAGGCGGGTGGATCACGAGGTCGAGAGATCGAGACCATCCTGGTCAACATAGTGAAACCCCGTCTCTACTAAAAATACAAAAAAATTAGCTGGGCGTGGTGGCACGTGCCTGTAATCCCAGCTACTTAGGAGGCTGAGGCAGGAGAATTGCCTGAGCCCAGGAGGCGGAGGTTGCGGTGAGCCGAGATGGCGCCATTGCACTCCAGCCTGGGTAACAGGAGCGAAACTCCGTCTCAAAAAAAAAAAAAAATTTTTTTTAGAGACAGGGTCTTGCTCTGTCACTTAGGCTGGAATGCAGTGGTGAGATCTCAGCTGACTGCAACCTCCACCTCCTGGGCTCAAGCGATCCTCACACCCGAGCACACAAAGTAGCTGGGACTACAGGTGTGTGTGCAGCACTGCACTCGGCTAATCGGAAAAAAAAAATCATTTTTGGAGCAATAGAGTTTTGCTATGCTCCCCAGCCTGGTCTTCAACTCCTGGCCTCAAGTGATCCTCCTGCCTTGGCTTCCCAAAGTGTTAAGATTACAAGAATGAGTCTATACCTGGCCGCTTTTTAAATGAGGAAGAGTCCAAGAAACACTATCTCTGATTAAAAAAAAAAAAAACAAAAAACACCGGCTAAACTCTTCAAGTGTCGCTTTTCTTCACTCTCCATTATTTCCCTTTCCTTGTCTCTTAACATCAAAGTTCATTGAAACCCTCTAGATACAACTTTCCAATTCTCTTCCTTTTTTTTTTTTTTTTTTTTCTGAAGACAGAGTGTTACTCTATCCCCCAGGCTGGAGTGCAGTGGATCTATCTCAGCTCAGTGCAACCACTGCCTCCTGGGTTCAAGCAATTCTCATGCCTCAGACTTCCCCAAGTTCCTGGGATTACAGGCACCAGCCACCATGCCTGGTTAATTTTTGTATTTTTAGTAGAGATGGGGTTTCACCATGTTGGCCAGTCTGGTCTCGAACTTCTAACCTCAAGCGCATGCCTGTAATCCCAGCTACTTGGGAGACTGATACAGGAGGATAGCTCGTACCCAGGAGGTGGAGGTTGCAGTGAGCTGAGATAGCACCATTGCACTCCAGCCTAAGTGACAACGTGAGACTCTGTCTCAAAATTAATTAATTAATTAATTAATTAATTAATGCTTTTATTTTCCTGCCACCCCAGACTTCTGGAAAAGGAGTTTGGCGCTGTGCCCAAGGATCCCAGGCTTTGCCCTCAACTGCAAACAGAGTGGAGTGCCTCTTAGCTCAGGAGTTTGTGCTGCTCAAGAGTTTGCACAAACACGAAGTTGAGAAACACTGCTTGCTGAAAGGGGTGTAAAAGGCAAAGGACAAACCGGTTGTCCTCTGAAGTGGAGACGTTTCTGTTCTATGTTGGGCTAAGATCTTGGAGAATGCAGGCAGGGGGCAAGTTTTCCCAGTTTTCCAATGAGAGACCCCCCTGTGGTAAGAGAGGCTCTTCTCTCTTTACCTGGTGAGTTACTTCCTCTCTTTGGTACCCAATTTTCTCATGCTTAAAATTAGGGAGCCAGGCACTGTTGCTCACACCTGTAATCCCAGCACTTTGGGAGGCCAATGTGAGCAGATCACGAGGTCAAGAGATCAAGACCATCTTGGCCACCATGGAGAAACCTTGTGTCTACTAAAAATACAAAAATTAGCCAGGAATGGTGGCAGGTGCCTGAAATCTCAACTACTTGGGAGGCTGAGGCAGGAGAATCTCTTGAACCTGGGAGGTGGAGGTTGCAGTGAGCCGAGATTGTGCCACTGCTCTCCAGCCTGGGCAACAGTGAGACTCTATCTAAATTAATTAATTAATTAATTTAATTTAATAGGGAAGTAAAACCACATGTCCCCTAGAATCCTTTCCTCTTAGTCTTTCTATGAGTTAATTAAAGAGATTTGTTTTCTTATAAGCATACATCCAAAAAGGTACTCAAGGGAGGTTTTCCATGATTTCTACAATCTTATAATTGCCCGAAATTATGTCAGAGTATTTGGAGTGGAAGTTCTTCCTTGCTTCCTTTATTTTTTTTTAAGTGGTGAAATCACTCCCTGTCACCCAAGCTGGGGTGCAGTGGTACAATCCGGGATCACTGCAACCTCAAACTCCTGGCCTCAAGTCATCCTCCAATTCCAACCTCTGGAGTAGCTGGGACAACAGGCACACATCACCATGCCCAGCTAATTTTTGAACTTATTTTGTAGAGACAGGGTCTCACCATGTTGCCCAGGCTAGTCTCAAACCCCTGGCCCCAGGTGATCCTTCTGCCTCAGCTTCCCAAAGTGCTGGTATTACAGGTGTGAGACATGTGCCTGGACCTTCATTGCTTTTTAATAAACTTAATGACCTTGTTTTGAATATTTTTAGAACTACAATGTTTTTGTCTTTTGAGGCTAGAGTTGAAGCTGATTTCCATAAGTAGTCACTTTAAGTCAAGTCTTTTGAATAAAGTGAGTGGCCAGAGATGATAACACAATTTTGGCTAAAACAGTTTCTGAGAGAGCACACGGTGAACTCTAAAACGTGTGTGCCAGTCACTGGGCCACAGTTCACTCTTCTTGCCAAACTCAGAATTGCAAATAAAAATTATTTATTTATTATCTTTTGTTTTAGACAGACTCTCACTCTGTCACACAGGCCGGAATGCAGTGGCATGATCTCAGCTCACTGCAACCTCCACCTCTGGGTTCAAGCAATTCTCCTGCCTCAGCCTCCCAAATAGGTGGGATTACAGTCATGTACCACCATGCCTGGCTGATTTTTGTACTTTTTCTTTTGAGATGGACTCTTCCTCTGTTGCCCAGACTGGAGTGCAGTAGCCCGATCTCAGCTCAACGCAACCTCCACCTCCCCAGTTCAAGCCATTTTCCCTGCCTCACCCTCCCAAGTAGCTACTCAGGAGACTCAGGCAGGAGAATCACTTGAACCCAGGAGGTGAAGGCTGCAGTGAGCCGAGATCGCACCATTGCGTTCCAGCCTGGACAACAAGAGCGAAACTGTGTCTCAAAAAGAAAAAAAAAAAAAAAGAACCTATAAGTATTTATTGCTCCTTGCTTTGTCTGAGACTCAGAGGTTAAGCAACTTGCCCAAGCTAACACAGGTAGTAGCAAATCGAGACTTGACACCTGGCTTCCAGAGTACTTATTTAGAGTCACCTCTGCACCCCCATTTTAAAAATTAAATCTTGTCTAGGTGATGCATTTGTTGCTTCAGGTTTGAAAGATAACAAGGCATGTACAGTGAAAAGTCATCATATCCCTTCCCCCAAACAGACAGTTCTCCCTGTAAGCTGCTGTGAAACTTTTCAGAGCCATTTGACACATAGACAAACATCCATATGACCATATTATTCCTCCTTTTCTTTTTTTTAACAGGGGTGTGTCATGTATGTGTTCTGATAAATAGCCTGCTTTCGCTTGGCATTTGTTCCATTACTCCTGCACTTTAAATGCTAGCATTTATATTTAGTGAATTGTTAATAACTGCTAGGACATAAAAGAGAATTTGTTTTGACTAGCCAACGTGAATTTAAGAAATAAAATTCCTAACATTGTCATTGTTTCTTGGTATGGAAATTTTAGAAGCAGGTTGAACTGAAAAGAGTCCTAGCAGAATAGAGAAATATCACAAAGAAGTGAATCTGGACTGTAGTAGAGATAAATGTTAATACTTACAGATAACACTATGTGCTAGGCGGTGGTCTAAATGCTTTACATATATTATTAAAGTCTCACAACAGTCCCACGAGGCAGGTAGCTTTTATCACCATTTTACAGATGAGTAAACTGAGCCACACAAACTGACACACTTGATCCAGGTAGTACAGTGGCAGAGGCCTGATTCTAACCCAGGCAGTCTGGCTCAAGAGTCCAATCTCTTTACCACTACTCTTTCTTTCTGTCTTCCTGTCTTCCCTTCTTTCTTTTTTCTTCCTTTCCCTCCCTCTCTCCGTCCTCCTCCCCTCCCCTCCCCTCCCCTCCCCTCCTTTTTCCTGCCTTCTCTTCCTTCCCTGCTTTCCCGTTCTTTCCTTCCTTTCCTTTTTTCTTTTCTTTCCTTTAGTTTTTGAGACATTGTCTCACTCCGTCTCCCTAGGCTGGGTGCAGTGGTGCAATCATGGCTTACCGCAGCGTCAACCTCCCCACATCAAGTAATCCCCCCACCTCAGCTTCCCAAGTAGCTGGGTCTACAGGTGCACACCCCACCATGCCTGGCTCATTTTTTCTATTTTTCGTAGTGACAGGGTCTCACTTTGTTGCCTGGGCTGGTCTCAAGCGATCCACCCATCTTGGCCTTCCAAAGTGCTGAGATTACAGTTGTGAGCCACCACAACCAGCCTTTTACCACTACTTCCAATTCCATTTAGATCTAATCTTGTTAGAGTGATAACCATATCAACCAGATTCTTAAAACTGCAAAAAAAAAAAAAAAAAAAAAAATGCTGCCATTTTTGGTAGCTGTATGACAAAAGTATGTGGAGTTTTATTACAGCTTTTACCTTTTTAGAGCACTCTTTGGAAAGGCAGGGAAATTACTGTGAAGGTATTGGTATTTGAGACGTAAGTTCCTAGAGTGTTTGCCTTCTAAACCAGAAGGTGTGCGGACTTGGTTTGTCACACCCAGTTAGCTAACCGCTAGGCAGTGGGGGTGAGCTATCGGGAAGACAGCCAGTTAGCCTACAGAGGAAGGAGATCGGGAATCTTGGCACCTGGAGGGAGGGAAGGGGAAAAGAGTTTGTTTGAATCTGTCCTAGGTTGGGGTAGCTCTTTCTGAGGGAGGCCTTGTCCTGTGGACCTGCTGTACACAGAGACGGGAGAACTGGACTTGAGGTGTGGTGCTAGCTAAAGCACCACCCGGATTTAGCCGGATCCGGAAATTTAAGAGGAGTTTATTTTCTCAATCATTAGGAAGAACTTGAAAGGGGAGCAAACTGTGGTCATTTGAGAAGAGCAAGTGGTCATATTTGAATGTAACATACTCAACTAGGTTGGGAAAGAACCAGAATCCGGAGCTTGGCCATAAAAAGTGCAAAACCAGGTGTTCTGGTAACCCATGTCCTCTTGTAAACACTGGTAAGACATAGCACTGAGCCGTGGGCCTTTCTTCTATAAAGTGCTCATACAGGCTGAGGATCCCCAATCTGAATATCCAAACTCTGAAATTCCCTGGTGAGCATTTCATTTGAGTGTCATATTGGCACTCAGAGTTTTGGGATTTTGGAACATTTTGGATTTTGCACTTTCAGATTTGGGATGCTCAACCAGTATATAATGCACGTATTCCCAAATCTGAAAAAATTCCAAATGCAAAGATTTCTGCTCCAAAGCGTTCAGATAAGGAATACTCAACCTCTAATGGATTGTGCTAGACATGTGTTAGATTACCAGTTTTCACAATTTGTATCTCAGAATCCTTGTTCTGTGTCAGTGAAACAGGGATTTCATACACCTTTGATTCACGTTTTAATGTTTTAAACTTTAAAATGTTATGTGTATATACACTCAAGTGCATATCGTGCTAAATTTTAATATATGAGGACAACTGATTTGTACTGCCAGGATATCTCAAGAGAGTTATACTGAGTGAGGGCTGGGCATGGTGGCTCACACCTGTAATCCCAGCACTTTGTGAGGCCAAGGTGGGTGAATCACCTGAAGTCAGGAGTTCAAGACCAATCTGACAAACATGATAAAACCATGTCTCTACAAAAAAATACAAAAATTAGCCAGGCATGGTGGTGCATGCCTGTAATCCCAGCTACTGGAGAGGCTGAGGTGGGAGAATCACTTGAACTCAGGAGGTAGAGATTGCAGTGAGCCAAGATTGCATTACTACACACGAGCATGGTTGACAGAGCAAGACTCCATTTCAAAAGCTAAATAAATAAATAAATAAATAAATAAATAAGAGAGTTAAAGGTTACATACTGTATGACTGCATTTACGCAACATTATTGAAATAAGACTGCAGACATGGAGAGCAGATTTAGTGGTTGCTAGGAGTTCAGAATGGGAGGTGAGGGGTGGTGTGGTTGTAAAGAGGTAGCATGAGGGAGCTGTGTAGCGATAAAACAGTTTTCTGTCTCAGGTGTGATTATACAAAGCTGCAAATGTGATAAAATTTCATACAACCACACACACACACTGCATACAAATCCTAGCTTTCTCAAGTCCCATTTTACATACAAAACGGTTGAAACCTGAATGAACTTGGGATTGTACCACGGTCAGTTTCCTGATGGTGACAGTGTACTAGAGTCACATAAGTTACAACATTGGAGGACTTTGGGCAAGCATACTTGAGACCTCCCTGTGTGCTTTTTTGTAAATTCCTGTGGTTTATAATTATAGTACTTTTAACTAAAAAGTTGGCCAGGCATGGTGGCTCACACGTGTAATCCCAGCACTTTGGGAGACTGAGGCAGGTGGATCACCTGAGGTCAGGAGTTTAAGACCAGCCTGGCCAACATGGCGAAACCCTGTCTCTACCAAAAATGCAAAAATTAGCCGGGCGTGGTGGGGTGTGCACCTGTAGTCTCAGTCACCTGGGAGGCTGGGGCATGAAAATTGCTTTGAACCTGGGATGCAGAGGTCGCAGTGAGCTGAGATTGCGGCACTGCACTCCAGCCTGGGCCACAGAGCAAAACTCCGTCTCAAAATAAAAAGCAAAGCCAAAACAAACAAAAAAGCAATGCATTTAGAGTATTTCAGGAAAAATAAGCAAAAGGAAGAAAATGTAAATTGTCTATAATGCTCATACCCAGGACAACAATCCTTGAAATAGAGTTTCTCACTTTGTGTATAGACTTGAAATTTTTAAAATGCTGTTTTATGTATTAGGCTGGGTGCCAGTGGCTTATGCCTGTAATCCCAGCAGTTTGGGAGGCCAAGGTGCGTGGATCACAAGGTCAAGAGATTGAGACTCTCCTGGCCAACATGGTGAAATTTCTTCTCTATTAAAAATACAAAAGTTAGCTGGGTGTGGTGGCACGTACCTATAGTCCCAGCTACTACTGGGAGGCTGAGGCAGTAGAATCGCTTGAACCCGAGAGGAGGAGGTTGCTGAGATCATGCCACTGCACTCCAGCCTGGGCAACAGAGTGAGACTCTGTCTCAGGGGAAAATAAAAAGCCATTTTATTTTTTAATTAAAATTGTTTCTTTTCTTTTTCTCTTCAGAAAGGATAAAAATGCTATTGATTAGTAAGACTGTAGTTTGATGTTGATGTTTTAAAATTTTAGGGTGGTGCTTGTTTGCCCCTGTAACATTATATAAACACCTTCAGTACTATCAGAACTAATTGCATTATGCAATGATGTGACTGCCTTATGCATATATCAGCATTAGTACATATTGTAAAGTTTTATTTTTTACCAAAAAGCTTACAACTACCAAGTATTCACATTTCTTAACATTATTACAGAATTAATTTAGAAAGGTTCTACTTTTAAAATTTCTCAACAGGTGTAATTAAATCCTTAGCATTAACGTACTATTTAAAAAACACACAGAAAACATTCTTTATCATTTGCAAAACATGCTTTATCATCTACTCGTCTTTGTGAATCAGGTTTTTCTTGATACCACGCAATTAAAACAAATCAAATTTGACATAAGACTGCCTAATCATCCATAATTTAAAGATTGTGTTCATCAGAAGAATTTTATTGTTCTCATTATACATGCTCTACATTAGCGATTTTTTTATTTTGTTTTGTTTTGTTTTGTTTTTGAGACAGAGTCTCACTCTGTGGCCGAGACTGGAATGCAGTGGCCCAATCTCAGCTCACTGCAACTTCCTCCCAGCTTCGAGTGATTCTCCTGCCTCAGCCACCGGAGTAGGTGGGACAACAGGCATATGCCACCATTGCCCAGCTACTTGTGTGTGTGTGTGTGTGTGTGTGTGTGTGTGTGTGTGTGTGTGTGTGTGTTTAGTAGAGACATGGTTTACCATGTTGTTCAGGCTGGTCTCGAACTCCTGACCTCAAATAATATGCCCTCCCCCAGCCTTCCAAAGTTCTGTGATTACAGGCATGAGCCACCATACTCTGCCACATTTGAGCTTTAAAATACACTGACAGAATAAAATACTGCTTTAATCTGTTTCATATGTTATAGGTCCACATTAAATTCATTTAGAAAAATGTTCTTGTACTAAAATATTTAAAGCTATTGGATTATCCATATCCAGAGTGTCTATTCCAGTGAGGACGAATCTCTGATGGAAGATTTCCAAAAAAAAAAAAAAAAAACAAAAAACAAAAAACAAGCCATAAAAAAGCTATTGGATTATGATGTATAAGTTTTATTTTGTAGTTAGCATCTCTAGGGGAATTTCAGGGACACTATTGCTGTCTTGTGATTATTGATCCTTTTAAATATCATTATATTTGAGAAGCAAAGTAGTAGAAAATCTATGACAAAATAGGGAATTAAAGTAGAAAGTATACTCAACTCCACTGTGTTTAAAGAGTTTGATTAATTTCTGTACATTGTGCTAGTGGTTAAGATCTGGGACTCTAGAGTCAACCTGAGTTGAAGTCTTGGCTCTGTCACTTGATCGCTTGTCTGCTTCTTCCTCCATAAAATGAAGGTAATAATGGTGTTAACTCATAGGGTTATTGTGAAGATGAAGTGCACTAGTACATGTAAACAGTCCTGGTCCCTGGCATAAAGGTACTCATGAAACATATTATTATTTTAGAATATGGTTGAGATCTTACTTTATGTTTAATATGTCTTTTTCTCACTTAACATGTCACAGCTGGGCACAGTGGCCATAATCCCAGCACTTTGGGTGGCTGAGGTGGGTGGATCATCTGAGGTCAGGAGTTTGAGACCACCCTGGCCAACATAGTGAAACCCCGTCTCTGCTAAAAATACAAAAATTAATCCCAGCTCCTTGGGAGGCTGAGGCAGGAGAATTGCTTGAGCCGGGGATGCGGAGGTTGCAGGGAGCCAAGATTATGCCGTTGTACTCCAGCATGGGTGACAGAGTGAGACTCTGTCTCAAGAAACAAAAACAAAAACAAAAAATCACAACTATTTTCCCATGTTGTGAAAAATTCCACCAGTAATGTAAGAGAATATTGGGTGCCCTGTACCCTTGCAAATATTGGGCATTCTCACTTTTTATATATTTGCCGATATGATATGTGAAAACTGTCATGACATTGTTTTGATTTGCATTTTCCCCAAGCATCAGCGAGGTTTAATGGTTTTCACATTTTAAAAAGTATTTTTTAATTTATAATCACCTTCTTTGATAATGAGGTTTTCACGTTTTTATTAACTGTGTTTCTTCTCCTGTTTAGATAAATCTTAGAATTTTTCAAATTGATTTAGACAAATGCTAGTACAAAGGTCTTTTTAAGTCTATGAAATTTTAAAGATTTTTCTTGGTCATTTTTGTCTGTAGATTCAAGTTTAGAAGGGCATTTCCAATTCTGATATCATGTAAATATGTGTAATTTGTTAGTTTTATAAAACATGATTTCTTTAATCCCCTAGACTGTAGTTTACTAGACATTGGTCTTCTGGATATTGCCTGTTCATACCTTTGCCCATTTTCCCCCCTTCTGGGTTGTTTATCTTTTCTTCTTATTGCCTTATAGGAATTATTTAGATGTCACAATGGTTAATCTTTTTTTATATGTGTTATACATATTTTCTCCTCATTTGTTACTTGTCTTTTAGTTTTGTTTATTGTGTCTTTATATAGAAGTTTTTAACTTATGTGGTCAGATCTTTCATTTAAAAAATTCTTTATTATTCAACTTCAAAATCTTTCACTTCTTTATAGCTTTTTAAAATTATTACTTAGCAAAATCTCTACCATCCCAAGATTATCTTTAAAATTTTTTCATATATTTTATGTGAAAAAAATTTTTTCACACTAAGCTCATTTAGTTTGTATGGAATTTATTTCTGTGTCTTCCTGCATCCATAAGGCCTCTTTCTGGATTCTCAATTCTGTTCCAGTGACAGGTCTGTCTGTGTTTATTCCATTACCTGCCCTCCCTGTGGCTCTTTATAGAAGTTTGATATCTGATAGGGCAAATATGCTCGTTTTCAAATTTTCCTTAGCTGTTCCCATGAATTTACTGTTTCTGGTGAATTTTAGAACTATTTTGATGAGTTTTAAGACAAATCTCATTGAGATTATGATTAGAATTGTGCTAAATTTATAGATGAATATGGGAAGAAGTCAGTTCTCACTAGCAGGTCTTTCCATCGAGGAGCATACTATATCTGTTTATTCTGGAGTTGCCTCTCTGATAACGGTTTTAACCTAGATGGTCATTGTAGCACTGTTTTGTTCTAAACACGTGTATTACAAAGATGGTATTAGAGTAAATTAGTTGAGGGAAAAGCCTCATATTATCTCTCCCTGTTTTCATTTCTCTTTTCACCTTTAATTTTGGGTCTGATGAGACTTTATCATGCTACATGGCATGTGTATACGCAGGCTCTTGCAACAATTAGCATTATAGTATGATCTCTTTTTCTTATTGTCATTAATGTAATGATTAAGGACTATTTAATCAAGTTGATAACTGTACTTAACTCTTTTTTTTTGAGACGGAGTTTCGCTCTTGTTACCCAGGCTGGAGTGCAATGGCACGATCTCGGCTCACCGCAGCCTCCGCCTCCTGGGTTCAGGCAATTCTCCTGCCTCAGCCTCCTGAGTAGCTGGGATTACAGGCACGCACCACCATGCCCAGCTAATTTTTTGTATTTTTAGTAGAGACGGGGTTTCACCATGTTGACCAGGATGGTCTCGATCTTGTACTTAACTCTTGTGTTAGATAAGAAGGATGTTTCTAGTTTCTGAGAGTACACATTAAGATAGTGACTTTACTCTTGTTTGTTTTTTTTTTTTTTTTTTTTTTTTTTTTTTGAGACGGAGTTTCGCTCTTGTTACCCAGGCTGGAGTGCAATGGCGCGATCTCGGCTCACCGCAACCTCCGCCTCCTGGGTTCAGGCAATTCTCCTGCCTCAGCCTCCTGAGTAGCTGGGATTACAGGCACGTGCCGCCATGCCCAGCTAATTTTTTGTATTTTTAGTAGAGACGGGGTTTCACCATGTTGACCAGGATGGTCTCGATCTCTCGACCTCGTGATCCACCCGCCTCGGCCTCCCAAAGTGCTGGGATTACAGGCTTGAGCCACCACGCCCGGCCTACTCTTGTTTTTTTTTTGAAAAATGTTTTGGGGGTGTATTTTTTTGAAAAAACCCTTTGAGGTAATATGTAATTGTTGTGGAAATTTCATACAATATTACAGCATATAAAGAAGAAAGTGCCTTTTGAGAAGGCGAGAGTTTTGTTCTCCAAACTTTCAGTCACTGAAGTGCCTCCTTGTTACTTTTGCCATATATTTGTAACATCTGTACTGTTGATTCATGACAGTTTTCTTAAAATTTACTAAAGAAATCCAAAAATCCTTAGTGATAAGAGCTGTGAACTCATACATTGACATATATTACATAAATACATAACATTGATGTTTTATGTAAATTGCTGTATATTAAGAAATATATAAAATTCATGCATATTAAATAATGATTTATTCAAAAGTATGTATACTTTATGGCACACTGGCACAGTGAGTGGAAGTGTGGGTTCTGAAATCAAGGTTTCATGGTTTTAAATTCTGATTCTGCTATGTTCTCCTTCAGTGATACTAGATAATAAACTTCAGTCTCTGCTTCCATTTTATTTGTTAAATGAAGTTAGTATGCCACCTCCCTTATAAGGTTATTATCAAATTAAACAGCAGGTGTGCAATCAGTCAGCACAGCCCTAGTACAGAGGTGTTCCACAAATAGTAGCTATCATTCAGTGTAATAATTTGTAAATACCTTGTGTCTCCTTCAAAGCTAGTTCTCACACAAGCATCTCATTTTTAAAGTTTTTACATAGTATTCATTGTAAGAATATACTATGATTTATAAAACAGCATTTTATAATTACTTTTTTGTCATTTTTTAAAAAAAGCAACAAATAACAGGATTGGCTTCTGATATGTATCACCAGATTTCCCTCCCAAAGGACTGTATTAATTTGCTGTTCTGTCAGTTTAGACTTCATGATTTAAATATTTGGTGGGGGGCAATAGCTGGTTTAAAAATAATACTTGTTTTTGTTTTAGTTACTATTATTATTCACTAGCCATTAAGGAATACATTAATTACTATTTGTTCTTGTTGAATCTGTGCAATTTTCTGAGAGGTAGGTAAGCCTGCCTCTCTCTCTCTCTCTCTCTCTCTCTCTCTCTGTGTGTGTGTGTGTGTGTGTATGTGTGTGTGTTGCAATTTATGTGTGGAAAACAGAAGGACTGTTTCTGGGGCTCTTTCATTTCCCCTAAACACTGCCTCCATCTCCATCTATCTCCCTCTCTCCTGAAAAGATGGCACTCGTTAAGCATCAACCATCTGACCCTTCTTGCAGTCTCATTTTTCGGCAGGCTCCCATGTTTATGCCTGTTCTATGTTTTTCTTCTCCTGTTAAGCCCTCTGTTGTTGGTTCATTTCTGCAGTGAACCTTTAGAGAGTAAAGCAAAAGCTTTCCTTCGAGCCATACAATAGAATTAGAAAGCAGAAAAGTTTAGATAGAATTTCCCATTTAAGTGCCAAAACTTCATACTCCATTTCTGATAAAGAGCATAAAGGAAAAAAAAAACAAACTTATTTTTGACCCAAAGCTCTGTTGACATTCTATTAAACAAACACCAACCTATATAATTTTTGTAATGTAAATAGCAGATATTTTTATAATTCTCATGCTAATAAATCATTTCCCTGATGTTTTTGGTAAAACCCAATATTTATAATAAAGTCCAGAACCATTCATTGTTTTAAATAATTTTTTCTTATGTGTGATTACAAGTACACCTTTACAGAAAGTTAGTATACTCTCACACAAGCTAATTTTTTGGAGGAAAAGGCTAACTGTAGAAACTCCCAGAAACACAATAGTGATAAGCTTCCACAGAATGCCAAGAAAGTTATGCCCAGGATACAAATAATCAGGTGGAAAACTGATGGCCTGGAATACTAATAGTTGAAATAATGAAAAGGTCGGCGACATTTACAATATTTCAGTAAAAAATGATAATCTTTAGAAACCATCAACGTCCTCCAAGAGGTAATCACTCCCCTCAGGTATCACCAGGGGATTCCACTGCTTCAAAAAAGATTGGAAGTTACTAGTCTCATAGTTTTTGCATGGCTGGTAGTGTTTTTAGGTATTCCAAATGTCTTTTTTTTTTTGGACGTAAAGCAGGCATATCCACTTTTTTGACTTTCCTGGGCAATATTAAAAGAAAGAAACTTGTCTTAGGCCACACATAAAATACATTAACCCTAACAATAGCTGATCATCTAAAAAAAATTACAAAAAGGCCATGCACGGTGGCTCATGCCTGTAATTCCAGCACTTTGGGAGACTGAGGCTAGCAGATCACCTGAGGTCAGGAGTTCCAGACCAGCCTGGCCAACATAGTGAAACCTCATCTCTACCAAAAATATAAAAATTAGTCAGGCGTGGTGGCAGTCACCTGGAATCCCAGCTACTCAGGATACTCAGGAGGCTGAGGCAGAAGAATGGCTTGAATGAGGGAGGCAGAGCTTGCAGTGAGCAGAGATCCTGCCATTGCCCTCCAGCCTGGGAGACAACAGGGAGACTTTGTCTCAAAAAAAAAAAAAAAATCACTAAAATAATCTTTTTTTTTTTTTTTTTTTTTGAGTGTTCTGCTTAGTCACTCAGGCTAGAGTACAGTGGTGCAATCTTGGCTCACTGCCATCTCCACCACCTGGGTTCAAGCCAGTCTCTTGCCTCAGCCTCCTGAGTAGCTGATATTACCGGTGACTGCCACCATGCCTGGCTATTTTGTATATTTTTAGTAGAGACAGGGTTTCACCATGTTGGTCAGGCTGGTCTGGAACTTCTGACCTCAACTGATCTTCCAATTACAGGCATGAGCCACCACACCTGGCCTCTCATTTCTTTATATTTGGATAACATAAGGACTTGAAGACCCTTTCTCCTTTGGGTCAATCAATGATCTGCACCACACACATTTTGCAAAACAAAGGACAATACAGTCCTCATTCACTTCCTGGTCATGTCACTCCTAGTGACTCCCGCATTGCAAACCTCCTACCAGGTGCAGCTCTTTCCTCTCCATCTGATGGGCTTCTCAGCTCCCATCACACTGACTGGATACAGACTCCCTAGAGGCAGCCCCCAAGAGCAGAAGACACGGATGACTCAGAAGTTTCTAAAAAGTCATCAAACCAGATGACACAAAACTCAAATGACATTTCACTTTGTTCTGGTTTATTCTGTTTGAGACAAGAGTGCAGTGGGCGTCCAACTAATCTTTTTTGGAATCTTTTATAGAGATGGGGTTTGTCTCTGATGTCCAGGCTAGTCTTAAACTCCTGGACTCAGGTGATCTGCCCACCTTAACCCCATAAAGCACTGAAATTACAGGCCTGCACTGTGTAATTCACCATGTGACACAGCCCAATAACAAACAAGAAACACCACGGGTCCAGCGTCTACTCCTATGGGTGGATTAATGGTTGGAAAATCCGAGGAGGAGCCAAAAGAGCAGCCACGGTACCCACATGTCCTGGTGCTCTCAGGACACCCTGAGGTGGCCAGAACAGAGGTGGGGGTGGCTTAGGGCTAGGGGAGGGAAGGGGATGGGGATGGGGTGGGATCTGAGTTACGGAGGGGGATAGGAGGGCGGGGGAGGGAGGGGAAGGGGGGATGTTGGGCACCTAGAGGAGGGGTCTGGGAAAGCATCCAGTTCAAACTAAGTCTTCAAGGGTGAGTGGGAGGTTCAGCTACAAGTCAGGAAGAAAGTATATCAGGGAAGCCACAGGACACGTGGGGCAAGAAAGTGGGAGGCTCAGGAGCAATTAGATGGAGACCAGGGCTCTGGTTTCCACCACACCTTTTCCTGTCTGGGCATTGCCTAAGCAACCCTGGGGCTTTATAATCCCCCTCCACCAATCCCCGGCCCTGGAACGTGGTACCTCACAGCGGATATTCCACGGAGAACCCGCGTCCTCCAATGGCCCTCCCCCATCGCAGCCCCCCGTGCACCTCCGAAGGCTCTCTGGAACCTTCACAGACCTGATTTCTGGCCTTCCCCACCAGCTCCCTGTCCCTGCTTCTGGGCAGCTCCTTCCTTCCTGAGCTCCCAGGGTTTCCCATGGTCAGTCTTGGCTGCCAAACATAAGAAACAAATGATGGCAGGACAGCAGGAAGAAACTTACACACAAGCAGAGTGGGAGCTCCACAGCCCCCTCTCAGCCATTCATATTCTAAACAACAAAACATCAGAAGGATGTGGAAGGTCCCAATAGTAAAGCATCTCCATCACATCCGTGGAGCCATCGTCCATCATCCTGTATCTCGGGAACAAATGTTGGAGCTATGCTGGTTTTAAGCATGCATGGTACATTTACAAAAAATTAACCCGACTTATTTTGTTCATCAAGCAAATCTCAATGTATTTCAGACAAATCCAATCACGCAGCAGGTTTCTGATCACAGAATTGTTCTAGAAGTCAGTGATTAAAAACTAACCAAAAATTATTACATACTTGGAAACTCAAAGTGCCCTTATAAGATATCAACAGAAGAAAGAATCCAAAGTGAAACAAGACTGCCTTTACACTCAGTAAGACGATCATAATGTGGCAATCAAATGTCTCCCTCTGGCCCAGGAATTCCACTGTGTGGCACAAGGTTGTGTGGTCTCAAATCACCCCTAACACACCTAGACATGTTAACATCTGAAACAGGGTGATGGTGTCACTTATCTACATTATCTTACTGCCTGTGAAGGTGGACTTTTAATTCTGAACCCTAATGAGGGGGATAAAACCAAGTTGATTCTCACGGTTGAGCTCTAAGGGATGGCCAAATAATCTGTGCATTTCCAGAGACAAAGTTCATCAACCTTTCTCTTGGGGGATTTGGCCACAATACCCAGAGGGTTTGGGAGCATCATGAGTGATGGCTAGGGAGTACCATGCTGGTGAGCAGGACCCAGGGGTCTGGTGACCAGGTCAGACCCCCACTGTCCATTATCTTTCCTGGACCCATCCTCAGCTAAACTTCTCAAAGGCCTGCTTCTGCCTAATCACACAGAGCGCTCAAACATACTCAGGCCTCTTGCAGCTGAAAACCGTTTCTTTAAATCTCCTTACAATTTACTATGACATAAAGTTATTGTAAACTGCAAATATTCTATTCATACTACAAATGGAAAGCCAATGGCCTTTGCCATAAATAGAAAAGTAACCCTGAGACACAAGCAAAACAAAAACAAAACAGGGCTAACACAACCATGGCATTCAATTCTATTCGTATGCTGTCACCTGCATAAAGAGCCCCAGATTTGGGTTGTCTTGGTTGTAAAAGGAGAGACCAAGTAAGTGGGTGTTGAAGTCAGATTAGCCCAAAAGTGAATGGCACAGAGTACCATCACGTCCATGGAGGGTTGCTTGGGTCACCTTGATTATAGCCCAAGCAGAGACAGGGCAAGGAAGTGTAGGGCTGAGTGCCCCACAGGGTCGTGGGGTGAGCCTTATGCTGTGCTGAGGCGCAGGATCCAAGAAATAAAGAGACAGGACACAGAAGTACAAGGAAAATGCAGCTGGGCTCAGGGGGCCATGCCACCTATAAGCGGAGTCAGGTAAGGCCAGCGAGGCAAGTGAGGCGAGGCTGGCGAGGCCCCGAATGTCCAGAAGTGTGAGTATTTATTGTGTATAGGTTAGGGGGTAGGGCAGTGAGTGAAATCATCTTTAAGGATAGTGATAGGGTCGTGAGCAATAAAACACAGAGTCCACCCCCATTAGGTCACCTAGGCCAGGAGATGGACAGCGCGCAGCAAGGGGCCCGTTCCCATGAAGGCAAGGGCTGTGTGCAGTAAGGGGCCCATCCCCATTAGGTCACTGAGGCTTGAAGGCGGGCCGCGCGCAGTCAAGAGGGTGCAGAGTGCAATACTTCTATCTATGGGAAACTACTTCTAAGAAGATTTATGGGAGGATGCTTTAAGTCACATAGCAGTGACAGAGCTGTCAGGGTTACCGCCACCTTCTGGCAGCTCCCAATGAGTTCTATGGGAAGATGCTTTTCAAGCAGCACAGTAGCAAGAGCTGCTAAAGTTCACAGTCACCAAGGTGGACTGCCGTTCTGAGGGCAGCCCTCCACAAGAACTGGAGCAAGGTCCTACAACTCCTTTATCAGGAGGAGTGGCTCTCGTCCCAAGCCTGCCATACAGCGGGTATCTTTACGACACTGAACGCTGCCACCTGGGCCATGGATTCTTGTCCTGGTATAACTGTTTTTCCCTTAATTCATGCTCTGCACTGTGTCTGCTCTAGACATTCCTCTGATTATAAGCTGCTTATTCCTTCATTCATGCTCTGTACTGTGTCCACTCTAGGCATTCCTCCAAATATGAATTAAGATATAATTGTAGGTATATATGTAGGGAAATACTCCTTAGGCACTCATACTATCAACTATTAATGATTATATAGAGAAGATTGTATAAAGAGAGACTTCAAGCCCTATTCCTATAAACTAATATATGATTATGTAAAGGATTATATAAAAGGAAATAGCTGAGTAGTAACACTATAAAGTGAGATATTCCTCAGGCCCTAACTGTGCAAGAGTTCTGCTTAGCTCTCATTCCTCGGTGCCTATATGGGGGGTTACCCACAAGGAAGGAGATGTGAGTAGAATTTGGGGCCTCAAACAGGGGAGGTGATTCATGCAGCCCAGGAAAGGCTACCCACAGCCAGGGTCGATCTCTCCTGCTGGCAGGTCCCTCATGGAGGCAAAGCCAGGCACCTTAGATTTGAGACCAGCTGTGTGACCTTGGGCTGCTTTCTTTCCACACAGTGTGAGTGTCAATGGCTGTGTCAAAGACTCTCTGAGTATAGGAGGAAGCAACCTGTTGAGGACCTGTGTATCAAATGTCATCACCTCCCAAGGACAACTTTCCTTCCAGAGCTGGCACCTTGGAAGGTCCTTGGCCACTAAAGGCGGCGATGATGATAACAGCAGCAAATTATTTATGGCTGTTGAGGGAGGGCCAGGGGATAGGGCTCCTAGGTCTTTGATAAGAATGAGAGTCTGGGGACTCCTAGGGACAGCTGAGTGAGTGAGTGAGTCCTTGTAGGACTCCTGGGTCCCCAGGGGCCAGGTCTGTCTTCCGAGGCACTGGGCCTAGGCAGGGATGCTGGGGCAGCCACAGGAACATCAGCAGGACAAACAGCCACATAGGCATTGGATCCATCGCAGGTGGCAGGTGTAGGATCATCTGTCCACCACGTAGAGTCACTAAGCTTGGCTGACCCCACCCCCACAGATGATGCCCTGTCCCTTGCCTCACACTTTGACAGGGCAGTGGCTGGCACCTGGGGCCTCACGAAGCATCACTCTAAGACCTCTGTGTCCTGGTCATTGAATTGGCACTTGAGTCACCCAGGGCCACTGGAACAAGGAGGAAGAATCAGGCCCCACAATGTTTTGGGACCATGTTTAACACAAGAAAATGCACAGAATGCATGCACAACACAGGGGAACTATTGGTATGGGAGCCAATGTTTGATGACCTCCAGCCCTAATCTGAGCACTCTCAGCTGTGCAATCTGAAAGAAACAGGAGACTTGCAGGAAAGACAGTGCCTGGATTCAACTTAAAGGAACTAAAACGTTGAATGTTCACACTCCTGATATCCTTCCAAATCAACTCTCTCAATGCTCCTATTTTCACCACTATCATACAAGGTAACTGAGGCAGTCAGAGATTTACTAACTCAATGTCACTCAGCTGAGTCTGAGTTCACTACTGATCACATCTGAACAAACTGTTTTCTGATGTTTACTCTGTTTGATCATGCTGCTGCTGATTTTGTGCAGCTCTGGGACAAACTCTACCTGGTTGAGGATAAAGCAAAGCTAAGGTGAACCTGTCCTGCTGTCGTTTCCCATCAATTCCCCCACTCTCCTCCTCTGCCCCTCCACAGTCTCCCACACAGGCTGACACCATATGGTGGCCCCAAGTGGTTCTCCTCTGGGCCCCTTGAAGGTGGAGGTAATTATGGGATTTGCTTTGACTCAGGAAATGTGAGTGGAAGTGAAGTGTGTCACCTCGAGGCAAACAAGTTGAAAGCCATTCAGACTGGCCACCCTTTCCCTCATCTCATAGAGCCACTGATAGGTCCCATATAAAGGCTGCTCCTTTATTTTGGTGGCAGATGAGGGGATGTGGAGCACAGGGCCCAGGAGCACCATGGAGGATGTGCAGCATAAGCAGACAAAGAGCCTTCAGTGTTGTAAATTTCCATTTTTGGGGGCTGTTTATTACTTACAATGACACCTGGTCCATCCTAGCAGGCATGTACCATCTATTCCATGCCCTGTGAAGCAGACTAGCCTACCATCAGAACATAAACTGGTTGTAAGACATGTAAGTTTTAGTTCCAGCTCTGCCTCTTATTAACTGCAACCTCAGGCATTTAACTTTTAGTCTCTGAGCCTCAGTTTCAACTCCGTAAAATGGGTTCATTATACTGTTTCAGGTTGTGGAGGGAATGAAATGAAATAAAAATGCATGTAGAGCATTGAGCCCAGGGCCTGGCACACACACTGAGTACTTTATATTAGCCATAGAACTTCATAATGCATATTGATTGTCAATATTCAGACAGTGCAGCAAAGTATTACCAAAGAAAATGTAAACTTATTTGTATACGTATTCTTTCAATCTTTATTTAAACAGATAGGATAAAACTGTGAATATTCTTTCATATCCAGTGTTTTTCTCTTAATAGTATATTGCTAAAAATTGTTTATCTTGGGCCCATCATGATGGCTCACACCTGTAATCCCAGAACTTTGGGTGGCCAAGGCAGGTGGATCACAAAATCAGGAGTTTGAGACCAGCCTGGTCAATATGGTGAAACCCCTCTCTCTACTAAAAATACAAAAATTAGGCAAGTGTGGTGGCATGCACCTGTAGTCCCAGCTACTTGGGAGGCTGAAGCAAAAGACACACTTGAACCTGGGAGGTGGGGGCTGCAGCGAGCCAAGATCATGTACATATAATTATACACGCACATATAATCTCAAAAACAAATGATCATTTATGAAATCATTTTAAATGACAAGACAATGTTTATTGAATAATTTAATTATTACTATTGGAATTTTTGTAGCTTGCACAGAGCATTTAAAACAAATGAAGGAGAATTTAAAAAGCATTACATGTTGTAAAGTAAATGCGATTTTATTATTATTTTCAAAAATATAGAACTATATACATAATATAAAATGTATTTCTAATTATGAATCATGTTAAAATAGTTTAGAAGCTGCTGATTTTTATTTCTGTTTAAATTTTGCATTATATATATATATATATATATATATATATTTAAAGACAGAGTCTCCCTCTGTCACCCAGGCTGGAGTACTGTGGTGCTATCTCTGCTCACTTCAACCTCTGACTCCCAGGTCCAAGCAATTCTCCTGCCTCAACCTCCCAAGTAGCTGAGACTACAGCCATGTGACACCTTGCCCAGCTAATTTTGTGTTTTTGGTAGAGACGAGGTTTCTCCATGTTGGTCAGGCTGGTCTTGAACTCCTGACCTCAGGTGATCCACTTGACTCAGCCTCCGAAAGTGCTGGGGTTACAGGCATGAGCCACAACTCTTGCCTAAATTTTGCAGGATAATAAATAGCCCTTTGAAGTACCGCTGGGCACTTGTCTGGCTGTTTTTCTTTAGGTTAACGTGCCAGCAATGATTCTTTTTGAGGTTCTGACCAAGATAGTGGTTTTTATCCAAATAAAAGTACTCTACCCCGTCCCTAAGCTACTTGAATGAAAAGAAAAAGGCAGCGGAAAAAGCCAGTACCCTGACTGCCCATGCTTCCCCCAGCATGGCCCCCTGTGAGACGTGGGGCAGCAGAGACCCAGGAACTGTTCAAGGGTGCCGGGCCCCGTCTGTCTGTGCTCACTCACCTTCCTCAGGTACTCGCACGGGGGATGGCACTGACTTTAAATGCTGCTGCAGCTCCTTGGTGAGCTGGCCTTGGTCATGGGACAGGAACTGTGGGGTCAGGACAATAGAGGGCTTCACCTCCTGCAGAATAGGAACAGAAGCTCATGATGAGTGCCAACCTATTAGATAATTAAATGTTTAAAAAAGTTTCTTGAATGGGTGGGAAAACAAGGTGATGCTTGAGTCTATAGTGGTCAAGAGCACGAGGTCCTCAGACAAGATCAAAACAAGTTGAAATTCCTATACTTTGAATTTCTACTTCATGCCATGCAAAATTAATTTACCCCTCTTCATCTCAGTTTCCTTTTGTGTGAAATGGAAACAATTTCCTTCCTCATTCGGTTTCTGTCAAGGATTCTAAAACACCCAACTCATTTAAATATATCATCATTTCTGTCATAACTAGTGGGAGCCATTTCACTATTATCAGATATACAGTTCTGTGCCTGAAACCTACAAA
Source organism: Saimiri boliviensis (assembly GCF_048565385.1). Lineage (NCBI taxonomy): Eukaryota > Metazoa > Chordata > Mammalia > Primates > Cebidae > Saimiri > Saimiri boliviensis. Next base: position 23,972,391 of record NC_133454.1, on the reverse strand, counting down.
AGAGAAAATCTTATGTCTACAAAGTGTCAGTGATTTGTCATTGTTATATTATTAATCACAACTGTATTTAATCACACAAGGCCTTGTACATAGCAGTTGCTCAATACACACCTGTTCAATCAATGCATGTGGGCCCCACAGCCACGCTGTTAGGTCCTATTCGGCCTCCACCACTTATTAGCTGAGTGATGTGGGCAAGATAATTCATGTCTTTATGTCTCCGTGTCCTTCTCTATAAAAGATATACAATAAGAATCCCCAGCTCCTTAGGTTGTTGCCAGGGGTGAGTGATTTGGCAAATAGTAGGGGCTTGTTAAACATTAGCCGTGACGAACTCCTTCCAAATCAATCCTTTTCAGAGCCACAGACGAGGTCACAGTGCCACCTGGTGACCCTAGCGTGTAAGTACACATGATCACCAGTATGCTCTCTCTCCACCACAGGTACAAGACTGGATAGTTACCTCCTGGAGGTTTCTGCTGCATCTGCCTTCTCAGGGCTCATGTAAAGACTTTTGTATTTTCCTCCTCACATTCCCACAAAGGGGGTTCAGCCGTGCCCAACACGGCTGGGTGATCCACACAGGGCAGTGACTGCCTGTGCCAGCCCTGTGAAGTAGCTGGTGGACCATTGTTCTTTCCTTCTCAAGCTCTGGGCAGATGCCAGGGCTGGGGTAACACATGCCCTCAAGTTTCTTGCTTTGAAGGGTCACACTTTCTTTTTTTTTTTTTTTTTGAGGCGGAGTTTCGCTCTCGTTACCCAGGCTGGAGTGCAATGGCGCGATCTCGGCTCACCGCAACCTCCGCCTCCTGGGTTCAGGCAATTCTCCTGCCTCAGCCTCCTGAGTAGCTGGGATTACAGGCACACGCCACCATGCCCAGCTGATTTTTTGTATTTTTAGTAGAGACGGGGTTTCACCATGTCGACCAGGATGGTCTCGAACTCTCGACCTCGTGATCCACCCGCCTCGGCCTCCCAAAGTGCTGGGATTACAGGCTTGAGCCACCGCGCCCGGCTAGGGTCACACTTTCTTTTGGCAAGGAAGGCAAAGGTCGCAGGAAGCCAGAGACCCATGACCTCTCTGTGCCATGGGTTCAAACTATAAAGACCTGAACACTCTATGCTAAAAGTCCAAGACTTGGAGGCTCGCCAAGGCTTCTCTCCTCACAGCCTCTGCTGAGGGAGGATGAATACTACATCCTCCCAGAGCTTTGGGAGCTTGTAGCAAGCAGCCTCACCAGCATGAAATCTCTTGGAAACCTCAAATGGTATCTAAAACATTCGTGCACATTTTACATCCTATTTCCCATATGTCAGCATGTTTTAGGGAAAAAAACTCAATTTCCTAAATATGCAAGAGAAATGGATATTGTAGGATAATATGACTTTTAAAAACATGTTATTTAGGCCGGGCATGATAGCTCATGCCTGTAATCCCAGCACTTTGGGAGGCTGAGGTGGGCGGATCACCTGAGGTCAGGAGTTAAGAGACCAGCCTGACCAACAAGAAGAAACCTTGTATCTACTAAAAATACAAAATTGGCTGAGCTTGATGGTCCATCCCTGTAATTCCGGCTACTCAAGAGGCTGAGGCAGGAGAATCAAACCTGGGAGGCGGAGGTTGCAGTGAGCTGAGATCACGCCATTGCACTCCAGCCTGGGCAACAGGAGCAAAACTCCATTTCAAAAAACAAACAAAAAAACTGAGTCTCAGAATGATGAAGCACTTTGTCTAATGTGACTCAGCTAGGGTTGAGACCTTGCATCATAATCAAAGCCCATCTCAATCTAAAGGCCACGCTATGTGTTCTCTGGCCCAGGGAGAATAATTTTAACACAATCAATGAAATTTCTACACAACAATGTTCTTGTCTCAAGTCCAAGAGTGCCTCCTATACCTTCTAGAACACTGGCATTCTGGTCACTAAAGATGCCATTCTAATGTATAATCATGTGGCCAATGGCGATATGTCCAATGTCATTATGTGTGTACACCCATAACCCTGTACACTTCCTTTGTCTGATGAAATTCAGGTACCCTTTTTGATTACTAAGCAAAACTGAGCTTTAAAGGGGTTGAGGTTTCACTGGGTGCAGTGGCTCATGCCTGTAATCCCTGCACTTTGGGAGGCTGAGGTGGGTGGATCAGGAGGTCAAGAGATTGAGACCTTCCTGGCCAAATTGGTGAAACATCATCTTTACTAAAAATACAAAAATTAGCTAGGTGTGGTGGTACATGCCTGTGGTCCTAACTACTTGGGATGCTGAGAAAGGAGAATTGCTTGAACCAAGGATGCAGAGGTTGCAGTGAGCTGAGGTCATGCCACTGCACTTCAGCCTGGCAACAGAGAAAGACTGTACACACACACACACACATACACACACACATATATACACACACATATACACACACACACACACATATATAAAGGGTTAAGATTTTATATTCATGAAACTTTCTGTATTGCTTTTGAAGTCTCTGGTTAAATGAATATTCTTCTAATAGTGACCTGTGATTTTGTTTTGATCAAGTGTTTTCAAACTTGACATCTTCGACGGGTTTCTCCAGCATCAAAATCCTAAATCAAGTCTTTTTGGCTTAAAATTAACCTTGGAATTTTTCAGCTGGGTCCCTCAGGAAGTCTAAAGAATGTATTTCTCAACTTGTAAAGATATTAAATGATTCAATTTAGTTGGTAGATTGTATGGGTGGGCACTGTCAAATGTGGTGATGCTGCATGGAAGGGCATTGTCAAATGAGGTGATAGTAGATCTCATCTCACTTATATTTATAAGTATGTTGTTGACATGCATGTTCCAAAAATTATATGCATTTATGCAAATTGAATATGTTATGATTTGTAATTTTTATTATTATGCTACATATCTGCCAAAGTTATATTTGTATAAACATGTTATTGATGTCTAGGCATGGTCATTCATGTCTGTAATCCCAGCATGTTGGGAGATGGAGACAGGTGGATCAACTGAGATCAGGAGTTCAAGACCAGTCTGACCAACATGATGAAACCCCATCTCTACTCACAACACAAAAATTAGCCAGGTGTGGTATCAGGCGCCTGTAATCCCAGCTACTCAGGAAGTTGAAACAGGAGAATCACTTGATCCCAAGAGGCGGAGGTTGCAGTGGTCTGAGATCACAACCATTGCATTCCAGCCTGGGCAAAAAGAGTGAACGTCCATCATAAAAACACAACAAGTGCAAAAATTAGCCTGGCATGGTGGCATATGCCTGCAGTCCCAGCTACTCAGGGACTGAGACAGGAGAATTTCTTTAATCCAGGACGTGGAGGTTACAGTGAGCTGAGACTGTGCCATTGCACTCTAGCCTGGCAACAGAACAAGACGCCATCTCAAAAAAGAACAACAAAAAATGTTAATAATGTATTCGGAGGATTATATGAAATTTATAAAAGTCTGGTGGTCCTGATGTGATGCTCTCAGTCAGGATTCTGGTTACTGTCTTAAAATGCTGCACATAAGACTAGTAACTAAATTTCCTTGTGGATTGGAAACATTCGGGAGATTTTCATCATGACTATGAATTCCATCATCCACATTTACTGTTTTAAATTCTTCTCTAAAAATATCTGTAATCAGCAGCAGTCCAAATTTTCTTTTTTTTTTTTTTTTAAGATGGACTCTCGCTCTGTCATCTGTGCTGTATTGCAGTGGTACCATCGCTGCTCACTGCAACCTCTGTCTCCTTGGTTCAAGTGATTTTCCTGCCTCAGCCTCCCAAGTAGCTGGGACTACAGGCACCCGCCACCACACCCAGCTAATTGGTGGCAGTCGAGACAGGGTTTCACCATGCCAGCCAAGCTGGTCTCCAATTCCTGACCTCATGATCTGCCACCCACCTCAGCCTCCCAAAGCGCTAGGATTACAGCCACGAGCCACCGTGCCTGGCCCCCAAATTTGCTTTTCATGGGAAAAACTCTCCCATGTCCTCTTGAGCACAGGTTTCTGATAACTCACAACAATGAACTACCCAGGCTTCACCACTATGTGATATAGTCATGTCAGAAACTCACACGTACACCCCTTCAATACATTAAAAATAAATTTTAAAAAAATCAAAGGCCCAGGCCCAGTGGCTCACGCCTGTAATTCTAGCACTTTGAGAGGTCAAGGCGGGTGGGTTACTTGTGGTCAGGAGTTCGAGACAGGTCTGACTGACACGATGAAACCCCGTCTCTACTAAAAATACTAAAATTAGCCAGGCATGGTGATGCATGCCTGTAATCCCAGCTGCTGGGGAGGCCAAGGCATGACAAATGCTTGAACCTGGGAGCCAGAGGTTGCAGTGAGCCAAAATTGTGCCACTGCCCTTCAGCCTGGGTGACAGATTGAGACACTATCTCAAAAATAAAAATAAAAATCAAGAAACTAAAAAACAATTTCTAGAACTCTAATAAGGAAACTTAAGTGTTCAAAACTGCTAAGTGAGATGAAGCAAAACAAACAAAAAAATCCATAAAATTAAGATAATGTCTTTATAACATGTAGTTAAAACAGTGTTGATTTATAATTTTTTTTTTTTTTTGAGATGGAGTCTCATTCTGTTGCCCAGGCTGGAGGGCAGTGGTGCAGTCTTGGCTCACTGCAACCTCCACCTCCTGAGAAAGTGAGGCAGAATGGAGGGCTGGGGGTGGGAGCAGTGACCTGGGTTAGGAAGGATTAGAAATCAGAAGCTTAGGAAGAATCCAGAAAGAAACTGTTCTTAGGAAGCTGAGAGCTGCAGCCGGGCATAGTGGGCAGATCACCTGAGGTCAGGAGTTGGAGAACAGCCTGGCCAACATGAAGAATCCCTGTCTCTACTAAAAATGCAAAAATTAGTCTGGCGTGGTGGTGTGCACCGCTAATCCCAGCTACTCAGGAGGCCGAAGTGAGAGAATTGCTTGAACCCGGGAGGCAGAAGTTGCAGTGAGCTGAGATGATACCACTGCACTCTAGCCTGAGCAACAAGAGGGAAACTTGGTCTCAAAAAAAAAAAAAAAATTAGTTAACTAATGAGGAAATGTCTTGGAAACCTTTGTTCTTACCATTTTCGGGGTTTTGCTGTTTGTTGTTGTTGCTCTATCTAGACGCATATTTTTTTTTTCTTTTATGACAGAGTCTTGCTCTGTCACCCAGGCTGGAGTGCAGCCATGTGATCTTAGCTCACTGCAACCTCCACCTCCTGGGCTCAAGTGATTCTCCTGCCTCAGCCTCCTCCCAAGGAGCTGGGATTACAGGGCAGGCCATCACACCCAGGCTTTTTTTTTTTTTTTTTTTTTTTTTTTTTTTTATATGGAGGCTCACTCTGTTGCCCAGGCTGGAGTGCAGGGGCACCGTGGCAGCTCGCTGCAACTTCCATCTCCTGGGTTCAAACAAGTCTGTCTCAGCCTCCTGAGTAGCTGAGATTACAGGCATTCACCACCATGCCCAGCTAATTTTAGATTTTTAGTAGAGATAGGATTTCACCATGTTGATCAGGCCGGTCTTGAACTTTTGACTTGAGGTGATCTGCCTGCCTCAGTCTCCTAAAGTGCTGGGATTACAGGCGTGAGCCACAGAAAATGCTTTTTAAATTACAACTGATACACACTCTAGTTCCAGCTACTTCAGAGTCCTAGGCCGGAGGATCACTCAGGCCCAGGAGTTCAAGGCTTCAATGAGCCATGTTCACACCACTGCACTCCACCCTGAGTGACAGAGTGAGACCCTGTGTCAAAACACACAAAAACCTCAATGGGTCTTCATTGCATATGCAGTTACCCAAGTAGCCAAGATCTAGAGAAATACGTTTTACAAATGCAGATGTACAAAAAGTATATCTCTTCATTTATTGAGGAAGTGTCAATGTTTTTTACATACCAATGCTTACATACAAAGTGAACATGGTGAGGCTGGGTGTGGTGGCTCATTCCTGTAATCCCAGCACTGTGGGAGGCCAAGGCAGACAGATCATTGAAGTTTAGTAGTTTGAGACCAGCCTGGCCAATGTGGAGAAACCCCATCTCTACTAAATATACAAAAATTAGCCAGGCATGGTGGCAGGTGCCTGTAATCCCAGCTACTCAGGAGGCTGAGGCAGGAGAATCACTTGAGCCCAGGAGGGGGAGGTTGCAGTGAGCCGAGATCGTGCCACTACACTCCAGCCTGGGTGACAGTGAGACTCCCTCTCAAAAAACTAAGTTAACATTTTGATAATGCACTTTTGTGGAGTTACATATCTGGTGTCCAAAGCAGTGGAGGGAACGTGTGCCCCAGCTCTAGGAGACTGGTCTGTCTTCTGGATTTGTTCTCTCTGGGTCCCTGGCTGATGGATGGTGCCTGCCAACTTGAGGACAGATCTTCCCTCCCACTCAAACTCACACCGTCATCTCCTTGGGAAACACCCTCCCAGACACACCCAAAATCATCTTTTACCTGGTTTCCACCTGTTCTTTCATTCAGTCAACATGACACCTACAATTTTGGGGGTGTTTTTGTTTGTTTGTTTGTTTTGAGACGGGGTCTCGCTTTGTTACCCAGGCTTGAGTGCAGTGTCTGGAACTCAGCCTTGACCACCCATGCTCAAGCCATCATCCTGCCTCCGCCTCTGGAGTAGCTGGGACTACAGGCAGGCGCCACCACACCCAGCTAATTTTTGTAGAGACAGGGTTTTGCCATGTTGGCCAGGCTGGTCTTGAACTTTTGGACTCAAGCAAACTGCCTGCCTTGGCTTCCCAAAGTTCTGGGATTTCAGGATTTCAGGCATGAGCCACCTTGCCTGATTGACACCTAAAATTAAGTCCCCAAGCCCATCTGTTGTCAACAAGGCCCACTTCTCTATCTCCTCGACCCATGCTTAATTTACAAATAAATAACAAGGTAATCGCTCACCTGTCATGATTCAACTTACATGACGCAACTATCTGGCATACAACCGAAAACACACTCATCCCTTCCCCAGAATTTATGTCTCAGGATTTCAACATGACAGATTTAAATTTTGGGGGATTGTAATTTTTGATATTTTAGATGTGAGGGATTTTGATCTTTCGGGATTTAACCTGTTTTACAACTGAGCAGACTGAACCGCAGACAGGGGGTGTGAACTGCCCAAGATCTCACAGGTGGTGAGGGTTTGTAGCTGGAACTTGAACCAGGTTCTACCTTGGAAAGAGATTCTACACTGAGCCTCCTCCTGAGAAGCCTGCTTTCCAGGGTTTGCGGAAATTCATGGTCAGTAAACTGTGTCTCAGGAAACTGTTCCTCTAACGCATCAATCAGGATAAACAAGATTATGAGGCAATAGCAAGCAACCTCCATTCTCTCTTCTGTTTGTTTGTTGTTTTTTAGAGATGAAGTCTCTCTCTATCACCCAGGCTGGATTGCATTTCTACAACATTGGCTCACTGCAACCTCCGCCTCCTGGTTCAAGCAATTCTCCTGCCTCAGTCTCCTGAGCAGCTGGGATTATAGGCATGCCTCACCACACCCAAGTAAATTTTGTATTTTTAGTAGAGACAGAGTTTCACCATGTTAGCCAGGCTGGTCTTGAACCCCTGGCCTCGAATGATCCTCTAGCCTTGGCCTCCCAAAGTGTGATAACCTGCTTTTTGTCATCTAAAACTGACTCTCTATTTCTCAGACTGAGAGCTGTTCAGGCTTCATGTTAATTTCTTGAGCCAGGCAGACTCCATCTTACCTTCTTCATTTTAGTTATTTTCCCACCATTAAGTAAGTAACTGTGTAGTATGTAGCTGGGACAGCCTGACACTGGGCACCTCCAGGAATGCATTTGTTGATAAGAGGCTGAGTTAAGTGGTACCAGCAGAGCCTGGGAATACAGGTGCTGTGGAGCCCCAGAGCCCCTATTATCTATAAGTCATATGTCTTTCATGACAGCTTTACCCCTTGCACCTGGCACTGGCTTATTTCTCATGTACTAGTTTATCTTTTAACTTTTTGCTTACTCTGCTTCTGTGAAAAATTTGCTTCAGCTAGCTTCCCCCTCCCTTTTAAAACTAGGGTATAAAAGACCACCTAACTTTTTCTTAGGGGCCAAGAAAAGTTTGGGCATTAGCCACCTCTCAGTCACCAGGTAAAATGAAGAACTCATAATTCAATCTCAGAGTGTGGTGCATTTCTTCACTCGCTGGGGTCTAACAAAAGTTCTGGGATTACAGGCATGAGCCACTGTAATTCTCAATAGCTTTCAACAACCAAGGTTGACTTCTGTCCCACACCACACATCCACAGCAGTCTAACGGATTCATCTGGATTAGAAACATCAAGAGTCCTGTGGCAAAAGGAAGAGATGCCCAGCTACTTGCTGACTCTGAAAGTTTCTGGTAAAAAGTGACACAGGTGGCCGGGCACAGTGGCTCACGCCTGTAATCCCAGCACTTTGGGAGGCTGAGGCCTGCGGACCACCTGAGATCAGGAGTTTGAGATGAGCCTGGCCAACATGGTGAAATCCCATCTCTACTAAAAATACAAAAATTAGCCAGGTGTGGTGGTGTGCACCTGTCATCCCAGCTACTCAGGAGGCTGGGGCAGGAGAATTGCTTGAACCTGAGAGGCAGAGGTTGTGGTGAGCTGAGATCATGCCACTGCACTCTAGCCTGGGCAATAGAGTGAGACTTAGTTTCAAAAAAAGTGACGCAGATTCCTCTCAGTCACATGTCACTGATCTAAGCAAGACACCGGCAAATATTGTAAACACCAGTACAAGCCAGACAGCTGAAAGTTTGTGTTTCCTTTTGCTTTTCTTCTTTTCCCTACTCTCCACCTTTCTTTTCTCTTTCAATAACAGTTCATGGTTTCACTTTCCTTAAGAAAATGCTAGGCCGGGCGCGGTGGCTCAAGCCTGTAATCCCAGCACTTTGGGAGGCCGAGGCGGGTGGATCACGAGGTCGAGAGATCGAGACCATCCTGGTCAACATGGTGAAACCCCGTCTCTACTAAAAATACAAAAAATTAGCTGGGCATGGTGGCGCGTGCCTGTAATCCCAGCTACTTAGGAGGCTGAGGCAGGAGAATTGCCTGAACCCGGGAGGCGGAGGTTGCGGTGAGCCGAGATCGCGCCATTGCACTCCAGCCTGGGTAACAAGAGCGAAACTCCGTCTCAAAAAAAAAAATGCTGGTCGGGTGCGGTGACTCATGTCTGTAATCCCAGCACTTTGGGAAGCTGAGGCAGATGGATCACTTCATGTCAGAAGTTCAAGACCAGCCTGACCAACATGGTGAAACCCATGTCTAGTTAAAAAAAAAAAAAAAAAAATTAGCTGGGTGTGGCGGTGGGTGCCTGTAATCCCAGCTACTCGGGAGGCTAAGGCAGGAAAATTGCTTGAAACCAGGAGACAGAAGTTGCAATCAGCCAAGATCTCATCATTGCACTTTCAACTGGGCAACAGGAGCAAATCTCGATCTCAGGAAAGAAAAAGGAAAGGAAAAGAAGAAAATGCTTTCTTCCATTTGATACAAGCCGGAAGAAGAAAATGTCATTTATTTTCCTGGTAGGAGATTCATGCCCAGATTGTCCACCAGTGGAGTCCTGCACCAGCTCTCTCTGACATCTAATATTCTCGGAATCTTCTCTTATACACTGGCTTTTTCATGTCTCTCGGACTTTGCCTACGGAGGTCTCTGCCTAACAGGCCTACTCACCATGTCCCACGATTATCCTCCTGCTTTATTTATTTACTTGTTTTATTGTTTGAGAAAGTGCCTGACATTGTCACCCAGGCTGGAGTGCAATGGTGCAGTCAGTTTGAGTCTCAAATTCCTGGGCTCAAGCAATCCTCCCGTCTCAGCCTTCCAAGTAGGTAGGCATCGCCACACCTGGCTATGTTTTTAATTTGTGTGTGTGTGTGGTTGTGGGGGGGTTGGGGGGGTAGAAATAGGGTCTCCCTAGGTTGCTCAAGCTGGTCTCAAACTCCTGGGCTCCGGCAATCCTCCCACCTAAGACTCTCAAAGTGCTGGGATTACAGTGATGGACCACCACACACACCTAGCCTCTCCATCTGTTTTATTTTATTTTATTTTATTTTGAGATGGAGTCTTTCTCTGTTGCCCAGGCTGGAGTGCAGTGGTGTGATCTAGCTAACTACAACCTCCGTCTCCCAGGTTCAAGCATTCTCTCCCTCAGCCTCCTGAGAAGCTGGGATTACAGGCATGCACCACCACGCCCAGCTAGGTTTTCTAATTTTAGTAGAGATGGGGTTTTGCCATGTTAGTCAAGCTGATCTGAAACTCCTGACCTCAAGGGATGCACCCGCCTCAGCCTCCCAAAGTGCTGGGATCACAGGCCTGAGCCACCACACCCCACCCCATTCACTTCAGAAGGTTCAGCTGAGACATCTAGTCTGGAGAATTTTCCTACTGCCACCTCTGACCTGTCTGGGGAAGAGGCTGGCCAATTTCTGTCTTCTGCCTCGCATGGTCTCAGCCTCAGATTAGATTCCAGCCACAGCCCTGGCGAACAGTCCAGCCAGGCTTTGACCTGATTCATGCTTCCCTCATGTCCTGCCTTGCTCCAAGAGAAACCCTCAATCAATGGGAGACAGGAAACTGGGTCTAAGTGATTCACCCATTCATTGCTCAGGCAGACAATTATGATACAATTTCTTTTTATTTTTTTTTTAATATAAGCTGGGGTCTTTATGTCGCCTAGGCTGGTCTTGAACTTCTGGCCTCAAGTTACCCTCCCAACTCAGCCTCTCAATGTTCTGGGACTACAGGTCTGAGACACCACATCTGGCCTGTAATACATTTCTAGATGAGTCCCTGGGAATCCTGAAATTGCCACTGTAAAATTATAATTGAGACCGTGAAAGGGATTTGACCTAACCAACTCCATCATCATTCTTCTAACCTCCAAGCTGTTCTTGCTCATTCCTAGGTATAGGCCAAACTAACTTTGGGAAGAACTTAGTTAATAGTTCATTATTTGAAACAAAGATGGTAACAGCCCTTTTCCAGAACAAACCACCTTCTTGCCTGGGGACTAGACTGCCTTTGTAGAACTAACAAGTTACCCAAAAGATTAGAAACTGTAGGCCGGGCGCGGTGGCTCAAGCCTGTAATCCTAGCACTTTGGGAGGCCGAGACGGGTGGATCACAAGGTCAAGAGATCGAGACCATCCCGGTCAACATAGTGAAACCCCGTCTCTACTAAAAATACAAAAAATTAGCTGGGCATGGTGGCATGTGCCTGTAATCCCAGCTACTCAGGAGGCTGAGGCAGGAGAATTGCCTGAACCCAGGAGGCGGAGGTTGTGGTGAGCCGAGATCGCGCCATTGCACTCCAGCCTGGGTAAAAAGAGCGAAACTCTGTCTCAAAAAAAAAAAAAAAAAAAAAAAAAAAGATTAGAAACTGTAGTTTCTAATGGTGTCATGCAGCTGGAGGCTACAAGATTCTGACCCTTCCCAAATTGCTCCTGGGGATAACATCATTATTGTAAAATGTAAAATCAGTGCTTGAGCTATTTTGCAGACCCTGCACTCGATGGATCAGCTGGCACCACCCAGATGGATAAACTAGCACATACGATTTTGTGGGCCTCACCGAGGAACTGACTCAGCACAAGAGAACACTTTCCACTCCCTATGACTTCACCTCCGACCCAATATCAGCACTCCCGACTCACTAGCCCCCTCCACTCACCAAGTCATCCTTAAAAACTCTAATCCCTGAATCTTCTGCTCTAGGAGACTGACTTGAGTAATAATCAAACTCCAGGCTGACACAGTGGATCACACCTATAATCACAGCACTTAGGGAGGCTGAGGAGGGTGGATCACCTGTATCAGGAGTTCAAGACTACTCTGACCAACATGGAGAAACCCTGTCTGTACTAAAAATATAAAATTAGCCAGGGGTGGGGGCACATGTCTGTAATCCAGCTACTCAGGAGACTGAGGCAGGAGAATCACTTGAACTCAGGAGACAGAGGTTGCAGTAAGCGGAGATTGTGCCATTGCACTCCAGCCTGGGCAACAAGACTGAAACTCCACCTCGAACAAAAAAAATACAAAAATTAGCTGGGCATGGTGATGCCCACCTGTAATCCCAGCTACTCAGGAGGCTGAGGCAGGAGAATCTCTTGAACCTGGGAGGCAGAGGTTGCACTGAGCAGAGATCATGCCGCTGCACTCCAGCGTGGGTGACAAAGTACAACTTAAACTCAAAACAAACAAACAAACAAACAAACTCCAGTCTCCCGCATAACTGGCTCTTCATGAATTACTCCTCCATTGCAAGTCCCCTGTCCTGATAAGTCAGCTCTGTCTAGGCAGCAGGCAAAGTGAGCCTGTTGGGCAGTTACAATCCCCTTGGGTTACGCCTTGATTGCCCTCAGCGTGGCCATCTCTGTGGCACACCACGTTCTTGCTTTTCTCCCTCCTCCTTTACCCTCCCAGTCCGTCAGTCAGCTCCCTGGATCCACTTCCCCAAAGAATCCCCCTGCTCAAAAGTCCTGACCCCAGGTCCTGCTTTTAAGGGTGGTAGGGGTTACCCAGGCTCAGGCCATGAGGACCCACTCTGGGTGCCCACACCCCAGTGCCACTGCCCCAGGCATGTCCTCAGTCCCTCAGTGCTTTCATGCCTGTCCCTCCAGCCCACCATGAGCTCCCTAAGGCAGGAGCTGGGTCTGATTCCCTGCTGTTCCCCAAGCACAGGGCTGGACCAGAGGGCATAGTCAGTCCATGCTGGGGACTAAGTGATGAATGAATGAAGGAGTGAATAAATACTGCATGAATAGCTTTGCCTTTTTCACATGAGTCAATTTCTTGATCTGTTTCTACTCTGAGCTCAGTTTTCTCATTTGTCAAAATGGGCACCCCATTCTCCTCCTTGGTCTTTAGTTTTCAGGCAAATATTTTTGTTGTTTTTTGGTTTTGGGGTTTTTCTTTTTTTTGAGATAGGGTCTTGCTCTGCCACCCAGGCTGGAGTGCAGTGGCACGATACCAGCTCACTGTAGCCTCAAACTCCTGGACTCAACTCAAGCAATCCTCTCATCTCAGCTTCTTGGCTACTTTTAAAATATTTTGCAGAGATGGGATCTTAACATGTTGCCCCAGCTGGTCTTGAACTCCTGGCCTCAAACTATTCTCCTGCCTCTGCCTCTCAAAGTGCTGGGATTACAGATCCAACAGTGGCTAGAGCCACTGTACCCAGCTACTCAAGGCTAATAATGAGCCAATGTACACCCTGGGTAAGGGAGCTCTGAGCACTGGCATCAGAGGGAGCACAGCTTCTCAGCTGAACTCTGGGATAGACCCATTTCCCAATGGGCAGAGCATTCCAAGGCTTCTCACTCACATCTTCTACAACTCCAAGTCCTGGAATGCCTCAAACCCATACTCTACATGTGTGAGCCTTCACTGAGCAGCTAGTGTGAGACAGACAGGCCAGGGCAGGCATGCAAGAGGAAGGATACCCGGACTTTGCCTAAAGGAGATCACATTCAAGCAGGGACAGAACTACTCCAGAGTGTGGCAGACAAAGGAACCAAAGCCTCTGATTTCCTCTCTCTCTCTCTCTCTCTCTCTCTCTCTCTCTCTCTCTCTCTCCATTTCTTTTTTTCGAATCAGAGTTTCACTCTTGTTGTCCAGGCTGGAGTGCAATGGCCTCAGGTGATCCACCTGCCTAGGCCTCGCAAAGTGCTGGGATTATATGTGTATTATATGCGTGAGCCACTGCATCTTGCTACCTCCAATTTTCCCAGAAGGAGGCACAGAGAAGTTTGGTACCCAACAGAAATGAGTTCAAATATCGGTGTCCCTAGTTCTTGGCTTAAGCTTCTCTGGTGCTCAGTGACTTCCTAGGAAAGGGAATGAGAGGGGTCTGCCGTGAAAAAATCATGCTTCTAGTGCCAGGCAAGGTGACACTCATCTGTAATCTCAGCAACTCAGGAGGCTGAGGTGGGAGGATCGCTTGAGGGCCTACCTGGGAAACACAGAGAGACTCCATCTCAAAAAAAATAAAAAAAGAAAAAAGCCAGGCATGGTGGCTCACATCTCTAATCCTAGCACTTTGGGAGCCCAAGGCAGATGGATCACTGGAGGTCAGGAGTTCGAGACCATCCTGGCCAACATGGTGAAACTCCATTCCTACAAAAAATACAAAAATTAGCCAGGTGTGGTGGTGCATGCCTGTAGTCCCATCTACTTGGGAGGTTGAGGCAGAAGAATCACTTAAACCCAGGAGGTGGAGGTTGCAGTGAGCTGAAATCACACCATTGCACTCCAGCCTGGGAATCTCCACAGAGCTAGACTCTATCTCCAAAAAAATAAAGAGACATCAACAAAAATTGGTGATGAATGCAGTAGCAGTGGCACTGCCTGGCTAAAATACATATATATATGTATATATTTGTATTTTTAGTAGAAACTAGGTTTCTTCATGTTGGCTAGGCTGGTCTTGAACTCCTGACCTCAGGTGATCCACTCACTTAGGCCTCCCAAAGTACAGAAATTACAAATGTGAGTCACTGCATCTGGCCCCCCTCTTTTTTTTTTTTTTTTTTTGAGGGAGTTTTACTGTGTCTCCCAGGCTGGAGTGCAGTGGCAAAATCTCAGCTCACTTCAACCTCCCCCTTCCAGGTTCAAGTGATTCTCTGGCTCAGCCTCTCGAGTAGCTGGGATTACAGGAGTGCGCCACCACACCAGGCTAAGTTTTGTATTTTTGATAGAAATGGGGTTTTGCCATGTTGACCAGGCTGGTCTCAGACTCCTGAGCTGAGGTAATCCACCGGCGTTTGGCCTCCCAAAGTGCTGGAATTATACACGGGATCCCACCCCACCCCCATTCAAGTAAATTTCTTGATTGCACAGAATGAGAATGCATGGTGATATTGGTGGACTTACAGACATCCTCTTCACCATCGAGTGTTGCCAGTGTCTGGTGTGCTGTGCTTTGTTTGATTTTTTGAGACAGAGTCTCGCTCTGTTGCCAGGCTGGAGTGCAGTGACTTGATCTTGGCTCACTGCAACCTCTGCCTCCCAGGTTCAAGCAATTCTCCTGCCTGAACCTCCCGTGTAGCTGGGACTACAGGCACACACCACCATGCCCAGCTAATTTTTTTAAAAAGTATTTTTAGTAGAGATGGGGCTTCACCATGTTGGCCAGGATGGTGTCAATCTCTTGACCTTGTGATTCAACTGCCTCGGCCTCCCAAAGTGCTGGGATTACAGGCATGAGCCACTGTGCCTGGCCTGTGCTCTGCTTTTAAACTCTTCTTTTTAAAGTGGGGCAGATTGGAAAGTGTGCCTTGTTTTCATTTCCCACATGAAGCTTGTTTTAAACTGTTTTATGTTCACAGTTTAGGATTTTTGAGACAATATTGCTGAGCTGTCCTGTGAACTTGAATTTGAGCCCTTTATCTGCCACCAACCTTGCCATGTGACTATGAGCAAGGTACCTAGCCTCTCTGTTCCTCAGTTTCTTTATCTGTAAAATGCAGATTATGCCCAGCTCATAGCACTAGTGTGAGGGATACATGAAGATATGTGTAGATCAGGGCCGGGCACAGTGGCTCACACCTGTAATCCCAGCACTTTGGGAGGCCGAGGCAGGGAGATCACGAGGTCAAGAGATAGAGACCATCCTGGTCAACATGGTGAAACCCCGTCTTTACTAAAAATACAAAAAAAATTACCTGGGCATGGTGGCGCGTGCCTGTAATCCCAGCTACTCAGGAGGCTGAGGCCGGAGAATTGCCTGAACCCAGGAGGCGGAGGTTGCGGTGAGCCGAGATCGCGCCATTGCACTCCAGCCTGGGTAACAAGAGCGAAACTCCGTCTCAAGAAAAAAAAAAAAGAAAAAAAAAAAAGATATGTGTAGATCACTTTTACATGGTATGTGACACTTGGTAGGCACCAAATCATTATTGCTGGGAGGATTAGCACATTCTTGCTTGTCTACACACACACACACACACACACACACACACACACACAGAGAAAGAAATTACAGAGATAGTACCAAGAGTCCCCATGTACCTGTACCCAGCTTCCCCTATTATTAACATGTTACATTAGTACGGTGCATTTGTTAAAATTAATGAACAAATATTGAGATGCTTTTATTAACCCAAGTCTGTACTTCATTCAGATTCCTTGGGGTTATTTCTAATGTCCTTTCCTGTTCCAGCGTTCCATCTGGGACCCTGCATTCCATTTCATCATCATTTCTCCTTAGGCACTCTCCCTGGCTGGGTCACTTGATGAGTTTCTTTTGATTACATTGAAATTAAATTTTGGTGCAGATGATGAGAACTCTGTTACAAAATTCTTAGGTTAAAATTTCGTCACAATGGCTGGGTGCTGTGGCTCATGTCTGTAATCCCAACACTTTGGGAGGTCAAGGCGGACTGATCACTGAAAGCCAGGAGTTCAAAACCAGCCTGGGCAACATAGTGAGACCCCTGTCTCTACTAAAAATAGAAAAAAGTTTGCCAGGCATGGTGTCACACACCTGTAATTCCAGTTACTCTGGAGGCTGAGGCATGAGAATTTCTTGAACCCAGGAGGTGGAGGTTTCAGTGAGCTGAGATCACGTGACCGTAACCCGGCCTGGATGATGAAGCCAGATTCTGTCTCCAAAAAAAAAAAAAAGGCAAACTTTATTCAAAAAATTATTATAGGGCACCAGGTAGTAGCCCCTGAGCTGGATGTGTAGTAGACTCCTGAGATCTTTTTTTTTTTTTTTTTTTTTTTTTTTTTTGAGACGGAGTTTCGCTCTTGTTACCCAGGCTGGAGTGCAATGGCGCGATCTCGGCTCACCGCAACCTCCGCCTCCTGGGTTCAGGCAATTCTCCTGCCTCAGCCTCCTGAGTAGCTGGGATTACAGGCACGCGCCACCATGCCCAGCTAGTTTTTGTATTTTTAGTAGAGACGGGGTTTCACCACATTGACCAGGACGGTCTCGATCTCTCGACCTCATGATCCACCCGCCTCGGCCTCCCAAAGTGCTGGGATTACAGGCTTGAGCCCCCGCACCCGGCCATGACTCCTGAGATCTTAACCTGCCCTACTGTGGCGAAACCTGCTTGTATGCCAGAAAGCAGACCCGAGCTGCTGAAAACCAGCTGCACCATATCCTGCCCCATTTGTCCTCCCCCCAACTTCTGGTAAGTAATGTCCATTGAAAAATGCTGGTTGGGCTGACGTGGTGGCCTGAGCGATAACACATCTCAGGAATGTGGGGCGGGGGATAGGAAAAGGGGGCCACTGTGTTTTTTCCTGACAGTCACCTCAAAACTGCTGGTGGCTTGGTGCTGGAAGGGTGTCACCCCAGCATGTTAGCTGAGCCGTGTGGTTTCTCTCACTGTTAATAACTTTCACTGTTTTGGCTTGTGTTTCCTCCTTGATATCAACAATGAAAACATATGTCAGAGGTTTTCGGTTTCTGGTGTCAAATCCAAGGTGGTTTATCAGCAAATGCCCCCCGCCCCCCGCCAGACAATGGAGTGTGTGCTGGGGCAGAGCTGCTTTCCCTTCGACACTGGCTCTTTTCTAAGAACTGAAAATAAGCTGTAGAGGCTGTGACTTCACTTTTCTTGGAACTGCTTTACATTACTCCCCAAAATGCAGAAAACCCTCATTTAGCAGCTTTTGGATTGCTGAGTTCTCTAATTCTGTTGCATATTCCTGTAATGCTCAGATTTGACTGACAAATTCTGCATCAGGTGAAGCTGGAGGGGGAAGGAATGACCGTGTGAAGGAACTGGGTGCTTTGTCACTTGGCCTGTTTGTGGTTTAATGGTTGACGAGAAAAGGCACCTAGAAGAGACACTGTCTAGAATGGCTTCCAATTCCAAGGGTCACAACCCTGTGATCTGTTGGCCAGCAGTTGGCTAGGGCTGGGGCAGATGAACATCAGGCCACAGCCCAAACTTACAGAGCAGCTGCAAGCACAAGGGGAAAATGCACTTTCAGCCATAATGACCTACATTTAGTAGATACATTGAAGCTCGTGCAAAAGGACATCTTCAAACAGAAGATGTCTCCTCTGCCTCCTTGCGATAAGGGAGATATTGATATCAGCCAAATCTGGGGTCCAGTCCTGGTCCTGCCGGTTCCTGTCTGCCTTTGGCCTTGAAAGTCAGTCTGTGAAGTGGAGGCCATACTTCCTTCGAAGGGTGGTACCTGGTAGGTTCTTGGGAACTGAATTAGGTTTCCCCTCCTGAGAGTGGGTGTCTGTAAGCAGGTACATATGCTGTTCTGAAATCATCTGTTGCTATCTCTGTCTCTGGTGGAGGTGCTTCCAGTGATGTGTGACTGTGTCTTACTTATCTCAGTATCCCTGCCCAGCATGGGGTCTTACATAACATACACGGGCAGTCAGTCAATGTTAGGACTGGCTGGGTTTTAGGCTGGAAGACAGTGGAAATGTACAAGCAAAGGCAGTGTCTTGAATTTACACGTGGCCTGCAGCAGTGTTCAAATGAAAGGAGCCCCCCGCTTAGGGGGGCCTTTTGAATTGGGCCCCCTGTATAGTTTATAGTGAACCTGAGGGTGATGGCTAAGTACAGAGGGAAGACTTGGTAAAGACATAAAAACATGGAGGAAAAGGAGCCAGACGGCTGAGTTCAAAAAATAATTCATGTGGTTTGGGCAGAATCTGAAATGAGAGGCCTTCGAGATTGACTCTTCATAAAGAACAAATTCAGCTGGGCTCAGTGGCTCACACCTGTAACCCCAGCACTTTGGGAGGCCGAGGCGGGCAGATCACCTGGGATCAGGAGTTCAAGACCAACCTGGCCAACATTGCAAAACTGTGTCTCTACTAAAAATGCAAAAATTAGTCAGATGTGGTGAGGGGGGCACCTGTAATCCCACTACTTGGGCGGCTGATGCAGAGGAATCACTTGAACCCAGGAGACAGAGGTCACAATGAGCTGAGACTGCGCTACTGCCTTCCAGCCTGTGCAACAGAGCAAGGCTGTCTCAAAAAAAAAAAAAAAAGAATTGAAGTTCAACAAAGAATTAAGTGCCAGGGACTGTGCTAGAAGTCATCTCATGAGTTGCTTCATTTTACTCTCCCGGTACCCCTGGGAGGTTCGTTTCCCCTGTCCCTTTTTACAACTGTGAAAACTGCAGCCATGGAGATGAAGTCCTTTGTCCAGAGGCTCTGTCCAGTAACAGAGTCAGGTTATGAACCAGTAGGTGCCCCTCATCATTAAGGACACTCTGTTGTTGTGGGTGGCCAGGACCAGACCCTTCCCTACGGCAGCTCTTCCCCAGGGCAGCTCTGGGAGCTGAAGGTCTCTGCACGGGCACTGGCACCCTCTGCTGGTCCGTGCTCCGGAAATGGGATGACAACCAGTCACCAGAAAACAAAGGCACAGAATGAAGCAAAGGAACGAAATGGGACCATGAGAAGCTTCACTCCTGTTTACCCTGGAGTTCTGCCCATTATGGCCAGGCTGAGGTGGGCATGGAGGACTGCTGGATTTGGCAACCAGATGGGTTCTGAAGGGCTTGCAGTGGGGCCAGCCCCACTGTTCATTCGTTGGATAACATTGGGTGGTTTATTTCACTGCCCTTCTAATATCCGTAGAAACGGGGTGACATGGGGTCAGAGAGGTTAAATAATTCATCCACATGGCTGCTAGCTGGAATCCAGTGCTTAAAAGTTCACTTTAGTTGCTCACACCTGTAATCCCAGCACTTTGGGAGGCTGAGGCAGGCAGATCAGCTGAGGTCAGGAGTCCAAGACCAGCCTGGCTAACATGGCGAAACCTCATTTCTACTAAAAATACAAAAAATTATCCAGGTGTGGTGGCACATGCTACTTGAGAGGCTAAGACAGGAGAATCACTTGAACCCGGGAGGCAGAGGTTGCCGTGAGCCAAGACTGCACCATTGCAATACAGTTGGGCAACAAGAGCAAAACTCCATCTCAAAAACAAAAAGAAACCACGAAAGTTCACTTTATTGGCCTTTCTGTGGCTAAACACCTGCTGCGTTCCAGGGTCTGGGGATACACGAGGTGAATGAGACACATGGTTGCTCCCTGTGCGGCATGGTGAGTTCTTGGACCTCCTATTCCTCCTTATCATTCCTGTTTAAGCCTAAGAAAGTCCTGTGCTTTTAAGAATGTGTGTAGTTTGATTGGGCTCACCTGGATATCCAGGCCAATCTCCCCATCTCTAACCCCTTGCTAATTCCACCTGCAAAGTCCCTTTTGCTACATAAGGTGACATATTCAGAGGTTCTCAGGATTAGGGCATGGATATCATCGTGTGGGGATGGACAGTCTGCCTACCCTGTCAGCCCTCTAGACCCTGAGATGTGTGTTCATCCCCGATACAAAATATATCCAACCTGCCCCAAGGCCTCATCCCATTTTAACATCAACTCAGGAGTCCAAAATCTGCTCTAAAACTCGTCATCTGAATCACCTCAATCTGGCATGGGGGAGGCTCTTGGGGATGACCCATCCTGAGCAGTTCCTCTCCCTCTGTGAACCTGGAACTCACCAAACCAGTTACCTGGCCCTAAGGGGTAGTGAGCAGCCACCCAGAGGGGTACAACCTAGTTCTGTCCCTGATCCAAGGGATCCTATATGTGATATGGGCAAGAAAGATAAGAAAGAAACAAAGACGCTGTACACCCAGAAATACCAGACCACTGAGCCTCCTTTCCTCCTGGTCACAGAGGACAGGAAAAGGAGTTTCTCCAAAGGGTCTGTCAACACCTAATTCCATGCCTGTGAGTCTGGGAGAAGGCCTGGCTAGGCTGGGTACTGGTCATTTTAGAAAGTGAGTCAGGCCAGGCTTGGTGGCTCACACCTGTCATTCCAGCACTTTGGGTGGCCAAGACAGGCTGATCTCCTGAAGTCAGGAGCTCACGACCACTTTGCCCAACATGGCAAAACCCTATCTCTACTAAAAATACAAAAATTAGCCAGGTATGGTGGTACACGCCTGTGGTCCCAGCTACTCAGGAGACTGAAGCAGGAGAATCGCTTGAACCCAGGAGTCGGAGGTTGCAGTGAGCCGAGATTGTGACCCTGCACTCCAGCTTATGCCACAGAGTGAGACTCTGTCTCAAGAAAAAAGAGAGTCGGAGTCAGGGCCTGCCCTGGGGTCTTCCATCAGACAGCTGCGCATTGCTTGCCGGTGAAAATTTCCCCAGAGCACGGCTATGCCTGGTTGTCCTGCTTGTAGGACTCCAGCATGTAGCTAATTATCAGCTCCACCTGGGCTGTTTTTTTAACCTGGTCCCTACCCATATCTTTAATTAGGATGCACGTGCTGGGGGCTCAAGAAAGTCTAAGCTCTTAGAAAGCTCTCAGGTGAGTCTCGTCATCAACCAGGATTGGCAGCCACGGATCTACAGCTTTCTGGCCCAAAGACACCTGGGGCACAGGAGGCGTCAGAGCTGCCCGTGATGCTGGTTGTGAACTGGTGAAGGCTCCCTCGAGTGGGGACCCTGGAGCCCAGAGGACCAGGACCAAGAGGTCCCCACATGTCCCAGGCTTCTGAGGAGGAGAAGAAAGGCGAGGCTGGAAAAAGCCCATGTGGAGGAATAGAGCTGCTCTACCTCTTGGACATCCAGTGCCATCCTTGATACTGGGCCGTTGCAAGGTACTGATATCAAGTTCCCTTTTTAAAAAGCCCTGTGACTGGGTGCAGTGGCTCACACACCTCAGCACTTTGGGAGGCCAAAGCGGGTGGATCACCTGAGGTCAGGTGTTTGAGACCAGCCTGGCCAACATGGTGAAACCCCCTCTCTACTAAAAATACAAAAATCAGCTGGATGTGGTGGTGTGAGTTTATCATCCCAGTTACTTGGGAAGCTGAGGCAGGAGAGTCACTTGAACCCGGGAAGCAGAGGTTGCAATGAGGTGAAATCACTCCATTGCACTCCAGCCTGGGTGTCAGAGCTAGATTCCATCTAAAAAAAAAATATATATATATATATATATATATATATATATATATATATATATGGTGAGCCCTTGTACAGAAAACTATTAAGTAAACAATAGTACAGTGGTACCTGGGTGACTGATGTGTGGGTACTTGCTTTTCCTTGATGTTCTAGAGTAGAGCTGTGCTGTCGAATGTGATTGTCAACAGCCTCATGGAGCCATGGAGTACTTGGAATGTGCTGGTGTGACAGGCAGTGTTGCCGAACTCAGTAAATAAAAGTTGAGGATGCCTCCTTCATCAGTGTGGGCTGTGCACAGTGACTTTCTTCCGGAATGGCAAGGGGGATAAAAGAGTAACTTTACGGTGGCAAAACCTGACAGACTGCCCCAGCCAGCCAGCCAAGGTTAACGTCAAGCAATACATCACGTTAACAGCACACATGGTAAGACACCTGAGGCCCTGGGGGGCCAAGGACTTAGAACAGGTGTCCCCAAACTTTTTACACAGGGGGCCAGTTCACTGTCCCCCAGACCGTTGGAGGGCTGCCACATACTGTGCTCCTCTCACTGACCACCAATGAAAGAGGTGCCTCTTCCTGAGGGGGCCAGATAAATGGCCGCAGGGGGCTGCATGCGGCCCGAGGGCCATAGTTTGGGGACGCCTGACTTAGAAGCTTCAAATTCCACAGCCACTTCTCTTCTCACTGCCCTCAGGTGGCTCCTGCAGAGAGTAGTGACAGTTCCCTAAGGGGCTTTTAGGAGCCTGATGGGACAACAGGAGGTCTCTTAGAGGCCTGGAGAGGCATGTGAGGACTTGGCGTTTTCCAGAGGTGTGACAGCCGGGGTTGGTGCTTGAGATCTCTGGTCAGAGCTGGTAATGGTGTGTAATGAATTGCCACAAACTTAGGAGCTTTAAAAAACAAAACAAAACAAAACAAAACAAACAAACAAAAAAAAAAAAAACAAATGTATTATCCGGGTACAGTGGCTCACACCTGTAATCCCAGCACTTTGGGAGGCCAAGGCAGGTGGATCGCCTGAGATCGGGAGTTTGAGACCAGCCTGACCAGCATGGAGAAATCCTGTTTCTAATAAATATACAAAAAGTTAGCTGGGTGTGGTGGTGCATGCCTGTAATCCCAGCTACTTAGGAGGCTGAGCAAGGAGAATCACTTGAACCCAGGAGGCGGAGGTTGCAGTGAGCCAATATCTCACCACTGCCCGTCAGCCTGGGTGACAAAGCAAGACTCCATTGCAAAAAAAGAATAGCTTGTTAAATTCCTCCCATGTGTGGATGCACTTGTGGTAATGTTTATTCCTGCTATTAGGAGTCACCTGCTCCCAGGACTGCCCTGCCCGTTGCGAGACCTCTTCTGTCTTCATAAGTGTGAGACAGTGTTTTCCCTGCCTTTACCGCATTCTCCGCCTCTCTGGCTGGTGTCAACACCCTTTAAGGAGAGTGAGCACATTGGCTCTGGGATCTTGGTCTCCCCAGTTTGGCAGCAGGCCCCGACTTTGCATGAGAAATAAATGTCTATGGGAAAAATCTTTTTTTTTTTTTTTTTTTTTTTTTGTGGGGTCTTGCTCTGTTGCCAGGCTGGAGTGCAATGACACAATCCCGGCTCACTGCAACTTCTGCCTTCCAGGTTCAAGCGATTCTCCTGCCTCAGCTTCCTGAGTAGCTGGAACTACAGGCACATGCCACCACGCCCAGCTAATTGTTGTATTTTTTAGTAGAAATGGGGTTTCACCATGTTGGCCAGGATTGATCTCTTGACCTTGTGATCTGCCCACCTCAGCCTCTCAAAGTGCTGGGATGGCAGGCGTGAGCCACCGCACCCAGCCAGGAAAAGTCTTTTTAAAGGTGCACATATATAGTAAAATACATATCCCAACACAAACATCCTTGCACCTGTTGATGTGTGTCTTAAGAAGCCTGAGGTAGGGAAGTTTGGTAGGTGGAAGTTACTTTCCATCTCTTTTCTCATAGCATGGCACATGGAAGAGAAGACTGGCTTTAGCACTTCGCTGTGAGTGTCCTGTTTATTCCATGGTCATGGGCCTTTAGTACCAAATTTACTTGAAAACCTTGTGAAATTCTTTATGCAGAAAGAAAGAATGAGGAATCTTGGGTAATGAGAAAGCAACCAGCCAGTTTTGCAACAACTCCAACATGGGTGGTTTTTAACTAATTGGAAAAACATGTCTCATTTCAGTTGACTCAATCCTTCTTGCAATGTTGGGGGCTCAAGTGTTCCCAGAAGGTTTAAGGAGCATAATCAGCCCCCAAGGTGGTCAGCACAATGACAAAAATGGACAAAGGGCTCTGCTGGCATCTGAGGGTCCTTCAGTCATGGCCAGCTCTGTCTAGGGGAGTAAATGTCTGTCCTCAGCCTTCCTGGCTATGGCAGGGGCATGGGGTTGGGAGAGCAGAGCGTGGACACTTGTCCTGGCTGAAAACTCAGCCTTCGAAACAAGGTTCCAGAGGCAGAGTTTGAGACCCAAACAGGAAAAGGAAATGGCCAGTGTTGATCCTCTCAGAGCAGAGGGTCCCCAACTGTCTGAGTATAAGTGCAGTGTTGGGTCCTTACGTACTTTTACAAAGTTATTTTCAGAGACATGGAAGTCAGTGAACCCACTTTATCTTCCTCATTGGAGTTCTCTGGAAAAGAGTGTTCCCAGGGACAGATGATCTGACGGGGCCACGGCCCCACCAGTGTCCTTAAGAGGGAAACCTCTGTCAGCAAAGGGAAGCTCAGCCCCGGCTGATCACACAGGCTACGCTAGGCTGGGATCTGCAGACAGCAACAGTCTGCCCGAAGGCTCCCACGTCAGAAGTGTGGTTGGTCCCGGTCCTGGCTTTGCTAGCCAGTCTCAGTCCCTGGCTTCATATCTTTCGGGGCTGATGCAATGTTGTTTGTGAGATGGAGCAAATGTCGTTGCTCCTACCCCCACCAGGGTGGCGTCAGGATGAAATTCAACATGGGAAGTGCCCTCCCCCCTCACCCCCATGGACCAAGAGGTGATGCTATTAGAATTATATAGGTTTGTGGTTTCCACTTCCTTTTCAAAACGCTGCAAGAGGCTTCGCAGGAAAGGAAGGGTCTTTCAGATGCCCGAGTGCAGCTGGGAATAGCTGTTCCCAGTTAACCAGGCTGGTTGGATCCCAGGGTGAGTTGGCTGGGTTGTGGGGTTTGAACCACCAGAGCCACTGAGGCACAGCTGGCCCACTGCCAACCGTCCTGCAGATGCTACCATTCATTGCTCATTCCTGGGAGATGTTCCAGCATTGACCAAAAGTGTTGCTGGGTCTTGTCCTGTTCAGGACAGGTCACTGCAGAGTGATCTATTGTCATACTCTAAGGACAGATCTGGGTCCTGTGCCTCCCAGGGACCCCAAACACAGAATGCCCATGACAGAACCCCAGCCCATGGGCACAGCCCCATTTGTTAGTATTATGCACTTATGTGAAATGCACCCACTCCTGAAGAGGGGGACAGTCAGTGATTAAAAGTTGAGGGCAAATCACCAGGCTGTTTCAGGTTCCATTAGGGAATGGCTCTGAGAGGGTTACGTTAGAGCAAGGCAAAGGTCTCCCTGTTTGAGGGGCTCTGTGCCTGGCCAGCCCCTTACTTTAAATCCCAGCCTACTCCAGCCACCCAAGAATGTTAATTAAGTGGCTCTGAAGCAGGAACTGCTACTTAATTTGCAGGGATCAGCACAAAATGAAAATCAATAATTTTCAGAAATTAAGATTCAAGTGGGCTGGGCGCAGTGGCTCACACCTGTAATACCAGCACTTTGGGAGGCCAAGGCAGGTGAATCATGAGGTCAGGAGTTCAAGACCAGCCTGGCCAACATGGTGAAACCCTGTCTCTACTAAAAATACAAAACTTATCTGGGCATGGTGGTGGGCACCTGTAATCCCAGCTACTCAGGAGGCTGAGGCAGGAGAATCGCTTGAACCCAGGAGGTGGAGGTTGCAGTGAGCCAAGATCATGCCATTGCACTCCAGCCTGGGCAACAGTGTAAGACTATGTCTCAAAAAAAAGAAAAAAAAAATATTCAAGCAGCAGAGCATTCAAGCAAGCGTTAGGGACTCTTCTGAGCACAGGGCCCTGGCTGCATAGTTTGTACACTGGCCCAGGTCTGGAGAGAGTGCAAGGCAGGCAGCTAGCCTGCACCATGTGGGTGAACTGAGTCACCCTGCCCTTTGTGAGAATTGATGGGGATCTTTTCTAGGCTGTTGGCCTGGGCAGGGCTGATGACATAAGTGGGGCTTTCCCTGGTCTGGGCTGAATGTGATACACTGGGTCAAGTTGAAGGGAGGGAGATTGGTGCGGGGTACTCCAGGGAGCATCATCTCTGTACAACAGGAAGTCCCTCAGCTTGGACACATGACTTAATCAACTGTCACGGTGTTCAGAGCAAAACCCAGAAGGCCAGGCAATGATGCATTGAAACTGTCACTACCCAAGTTAGCATTTTCCAGTATCATTAAAAAATGTTTTATAGATACGAGGTCTCACTGTGTTGGCCAGGATGGTCCTGAACTCTTGGTCTCAAATGATTCTCCTGCCTTGGCCTCCCAAGGTGTTGGGATTACACTCAAGAGCCACTGCCCCTGGCCTCCAACACTGTTTTAAAATTTTTGATATAACTGTGACTTTTGATATACCTGTTTTGTTACTTCCATTAGAGAAAATTGACCTGGCCAGGTGGAGTGGCTCACGCCTGTAATCCCAGCACTTTGGGAGGTCGAGGTGGGTAGATCACATGGTGTTTCTTCTGTGAGAGTTTGAGACCAGTTTGGACAACATGGTGAAACACCGCCTGTACCAAAAGCACAAAAATTATCCAGGTATGGTGATGGGTGTCTGTAATCCTGGCTACTTAGGAGGCTGAAGCAGGAGAATCTCTTGAAACCATGAGGCGGAGGTTGCAATAAGCTGAGATTGTGCCACTGCACTTCTGCCTGGGTCACAGAACCAAATCTGTCTTAAAAAAAGAAAAAAAAAACTTCAGAAGCAGATTTTTGTCACTGCCAGCTGACCTTACTAATCACTAACCGTGGGCATGCAAGGACAAAAGAAATGAGGGCAAAATAATTGATGCCTTATTTTCTTTGCCTTTGACCTTCAGCCCCATGCATTCCTGCAAATGCATTTTCCATGGCAAACCTTTGAAGACCTTAACTATTCCTTTTTAGGTGAGATTTCCGAGTGAATTTATGTTTTCTGGAAAGACAATCCCTTTACTGGAGAGCAATTGTTATTTGAAGAGAATGAGATCAGGTTGCTAAGGACACCCTTGTTTGCAATTTTTGGTTTATATAAATTATTGGTGAATAAGAAAAATAAATTTATTCTTTCTTCCAGATGGTAAACCAGAAGGGAAGTGTGTTATGGGGTAAAGTGAGTCATGGGGCGTGGGAGGCTCAGATGGAACAGAGCTCTGGGACGCCTCTGTTTCTTGACTTGGGACCTCTAATTTACCTAGCAGGCCTCAAATTAAAATACAAACAAAGGCTTCTAATCTGGTTGGGTGGGAACAGATAAAAATTCTTCTGGTTGGATAGGAGAGGAAAGGAGGAAGTTTGCAGAAACTGAAAGAGGACATTTTTGGGGGGAGAGAAGAAGAAATCTCTCGTTTAATTACAAAACCAAAATATCATTTGCAGTGCCTTCCTTCTACCAGTCGTTTAAGAAATTGATATGGTGCCAGGCGCGGTGGCTCAAGCCTGTAATCCCAGCACTTTGGGAGGCCGAGGTGGGTGGATCACGAGGTCAAGAGATCGAGACCATCCTGGTCAACATGGTGAAACCCCGTCTCTACTAAAAATACAAAAAATTAGCTGGGCATGGTGGCGCGCGCCTGTAATCCCAGCTACTCAGGAGGCTGAGGCAGGAGAACTGCCTGAACCCAGGAGGCGGAGGTTGCGGTGAGCCGAGATCGTGCCAATGCACTCCAGCCTGGGTAACAAGAGCGAAACTCCGTCTCAAAAAAAAAAACGAAAGAAAGAAATCGATATGTAATTCACATACCACAAAATGCAGCAATTGAAAGTGTACGATTCTCTGGTATTTGTTTGTTTTTGAGATGGCATCTCGCTCTGTCACCCAGGCTGAGTAAATGGCGTAATGTCGGTTCACTGCAACCTGCGACTCCCAGATTCAAGCCATTCTCCCAAGTCAGGCTCTCGAGTAGCTGGGCTTAAAGGCACCCACCATCGTACCTGGCTAATTTTTGTATTTTTAGTAGAGACTGGGTTTCACCATGTTGGCCAGGCTGGTCTTGAACTCCTGACCTCAGGTGATCTGCCCACCTCGGCCTCCCAGATTGCTGGGATTACAGGCCTGAACCACTGCACCAATCTCATATTCTGTTTTTAATTGTTCCATCAAAGAAGTAGGAAGCCCACATGTTACTTGTCTATTTATCTGATATTAATAGAACTTTCTTATAAGTAATGTTTACATGGATATCTTTTTTCATCCTGTTTTCATCTTAGCTGTGTTTTTGTATTTAAAGGGTGCCTCTTCCTCACATTGGATAGGTGGGTTATGTTTTCATTTGTGCTTCTTAAAATCCAGTCTTAGTATCTCACTTTGACTTAGAGTGTTTAGTTCACCTACAGTTCAATGGAATTTCTAACTTAGGCCATTTGTGTACTGTTCTTTTTTTTTTCGCTGGAGTGCAGTGACATGATCTCGGCTCACTGCAATCTCTGCCTCCCAGAGTCAAGTGATTCTCCTGCCTCAGCCTCCCGAGTAACTGGGATTACAGGTGCGTACCACTGCGCTTGGCAAATTTTTTTTTTTTTTTTGTATTGTTAGTAGTGAGCCAGGGTGCCTGGCCTATTTCTCTTTTGTTTTTTGTTCTGCCTTTCCTGCCTTCTTGTGGATGAATAGAGTTTTTCTTCCCATATCCTTTTATCTCTAGTGGCTTTTTAGCTGTATCTTTTTGCTCTATGCGTTTAGCTATATATGCTTTCTTTAGCAGTTGTTCTAGGGATTACAACACGCACCCTAACTTTTCACAGTTCACCTGCAGTGCTTATGACACGTCTTGGGCAGTAAGGCAGTGAAAAGGAATGAAGCACAGACATGGGCCACATGTGGACGAGCCTGACACTTTGTGCCAAGTCCAAGCAGCCAGTCACTAAGGGCCACATATTGTGTGATTCCATTTATATGAAATGCCCAGATGGGAAAAATCCAGACAGGAAGCAGATTGCTGGTTACCTAGTGCTGGGGGTGGAAGGAATAATTAGTAGGGGTGATGACTAAGGATAACAGGATTCCTTTTGGGGGAAATGAAAATGTTCTAAAATTAATCATGGTGATGGATACACCGTTCTGTGAGTATACAACCAACCACTGATTTAGACATTTTATTTTATTTTTTATTTATTTGTTCAGGGACAGTCTCACTCAGTTGTCCAAGCTGGAGTGAAGTGGCATTATCTTGACTCACTGCAACCTACAACCCCCAGGTTCAAGTGATTCTTCCGCCTCAGCCACCTGAGTAGCTGGGATTACAGGCATGTGCCACCACACCTAATTTTTTTTTTGTTTGTTTGTTTTTGAGACAGAGACTTGCTCTGGCACTGAGGCTGGAGTGCAGTGGCATGATCTCAGCTCAGTACAACCTCTGCCTTCCCATTTCAAGCAATTCTCCTTCCTCAGCCTCCCATGTAGCTGGGATTACAGGAGCCCGACACCACAATGGGCTACTTTTTTGTATTTTTAGGAGATGGGGTTTCACCATTTTGGCCAAGTTGGGTCTCGAACTCCTGACTTCAGGTGATCTACCTGCCTTGGCCTTTCAAAACGCTGGGATTACAGGGAAATTTATATTTACTTTTTGAGAAAGTGCCAAAATGTCTTTTGTAGTGGCCATGCTGTCTTATGTTCCCCCAGCATGTCTGAAGGCTCCACTTCCACACACCCCGACTTGATATTGATAGTGACATCTTTCTGTTTGTTTGTTTTTCGAGATGGAGTCTCACTCTGTCACCCAGGCTGGAGTGCAGTGGCATAATCTCGGCTCACTGCAATCTCTGCCTGCCAGATCAAGCAATTTTCCTGTCTCAGCCTCTTGAGTAGCTTGAACTCCAAAGTCAGGTCACCATGCCCTGCTAAATTTTATATTTTTAGTAGAGACAGGGTTTCACTATGCTGCTCAGACTGGTCTCGAACTCCTGACCTTGTGATCCGCCCACCTTGGCCTTCCAAAGTGCTGGAATTTACAGGCGTGAGCTACCACATCTGGCTGTGACATCTTTTTAATGTTGAACCTTTCTCGATAACATGTGCAGCGTGGCTTTCTTTGCATTCAAAGTGTTTCATTGAAAGATTTCTTCATATGGATTGTGTGCATATTTTTGCATTTTTATTTCTGAGAGTTTCATTTTTTGGGGGGTGTGCTGTTGCAAATGGGATGTTTTCTTCTCTTTTCTACCTGCTTGTTTGTACATGGGAAGACTGAGGCCAGGCTTGGTGGTTAAGGCCTGTAATCCTAGCACTTTGGGAGACTGAGGCAGAAGGATTGCTTGAGCCCAGGAGTTTGAGACCAACCTGGGCAGCATAGTAAGACCCCATCTCTATTTTTTTTTTTTTTTTGAGACAGGGTCTTGCTCTGTTGCCTAGGCTGGAGTGCAATAGTGCAGTTCCAGCTCACTGCAGCCTTCACCTCCCAGGTTAAAGCAATTCTCATGCCTCAGCTTCCCGAGTACCTGGTATGACAGGTGTGTTTCACCACACCTGGCTAATTTTTGTATTATTAGTAGAATCAGGGTTTTGCCGTGTTGGCCAGGCTAGTATCGAACTCCTGGCCTCGAGCAATCCACCTGCCTTGGTCTCCTAAAGTGCTGGGATTATGGTCCTGAGCTGTGCCTGGCCCTATCTCTATAGTTTAAAAATTAAGAAAAACGAAGGCTGTTTAATATGTTACTTTTGTACCTAACTCCTTAGCAAAATCTGTCTGCCTCATTTTTCAGAGTAAATATAACTATTTCACCTGCTTTTTTCTTTAATGTCTTACTTTCCTCCTCGCCTAGTTTCGTCAGCTAAAGCCTCCAAAATAATAGTGATAACAGAGGATGTTCTTTTGTTCCAGAGGTCGATGGAAGCTTCTATTGCTTCCATCCCTTACAAATGATGCTGGGCTTTGGCTTCATGGGTATGTGTCTGGGTGTAACTTCCTTTATGGTGTGTAATTTAAGGAATTGTCCCTCTTTCTCAATTTGATGAGTTCATTTTATAAATTTTGTAGTAGATTTTGTGAAATGCCTTTTCAACATCTATGATTATGATTTTTAACATATTAATATAAATGAAATGAAAAGGTGTTCTAATTTTGAGCCATCCTTTTCACATTGTACAAGTCTCACTTGGTTTAGGTAAGTTTTTTTTAAGCCCCAGTGGGGTTTGTTTCCTAATATTTTATTTTGGATTTTCATACATTGATTTTTCTGTAAATGTCTTGTTTTGTTTTAGAGATAGGGCCTTGCTCTGATGTCCAGGCTTGAGTGCAGTGATGTGATCATAGTTTATTGTAATTTTAAACTCCTGGGCTCAAGTGATCCTCGCACCTCAGCCTCCTGGGTAGTGACACTATAGGCATGTGCCACCACACCACGCTAATTTTTAAATTTTTTGTAGAGACAGAGCCTTGCTATGTTGTCTGGGCTGCAGTTCAGTGTACATTGTCAATGTGAATATTTATTGGTCTTTCTGCTGGAATCATTCCCTCTCCCATCAGTTTGTCTTTAAGTTCTGGGCATGCACACACACTCTGCCCGCACCCCCTAACTGCAAAATATTGATGTTGTCCAACCTGCCTTGAGAAGGGAGAATTGTTTTTCCCTCTTTGTATCTCTGCTGGTGTCCAGCCCACCGCTGTGTTTTTAGTAAATATTTAACCCACAGAGTGTGGGAGGCAGGAGGGGAAGGCTTCTGCATTTCCTTTGTGGACCTGACATCATGGATTCACTAAGCACATTAGGAAACCAGCAGGTCAGGTGGCTGCACACTCTAGTTCAGGCATCCCCAAACTACGGCCCTCCGGCCGCATGTGGTCCCCGGAGGCCATTTATCCGGCCCCCCGCCGCACTTCAGGAAGGGACACCTCTTTCATTGGTGGTCAGTGAGAGGAGCACAGTATGTGGCAGACCTCCAGACAGTGAACTGGCCCCCTGTGTAAAAAGTTTGGGGATGCCTGCTCTAGTTGCATCTGACTCTGAATTGCTTAGGGCCCCCTGCATGCCAGTGATTTGCTTTTCTTTGTGAGTTGTCTCTTCACTCATATTCCTAGGCTGAGTTCCCCAAAACAGTGGCTAGCACAGCACATGTAACAGTTGTGGGTGCATTTCTGATCTTGCATTACCTGATTTACAAGGTATTTTAAACAGGAGCTACCTATTATGGCTTGGAATATGGCTAAAGTGTATTTGACTTTCTTTCATAAAGTAACTGATAAAATATGTGGCATAAGGCTATTCTTGCAAAGGCAGAAGTGGTGGGAGGTGATGGAGCCTGGACAGCATTGGGAGGCAGACAGGCCCACATCAGCACCATCCTTGGCATTTGTAGGTTATATGACCTTGGGGGAATCACTTCAACTCTCTGAGCCTTTGTTTCTTCCCTCATTGAGATCATCCATTCCTCACTGGACTATTGTAAGGCTTAAGATCAAACATCTTCCAGGCACTTGGAGCAGTGCCTGGGCTCCGGGGTCTTTAGGCTGTAACCATAGCAAACACTCAGATCCCAGCCACCCTCCCTTCTCTTCCCTCCAGCGTGGGAATGTGGAGGACCAACCTTCTCATTCCCATTTACCCTGGAGTTCTTTCTTCTAAACTTCATCTAGCACCTGCTGTGCACCAGGTGCACATTCATGGGTGGGGAAGCCAGGGACAGCAAAGTCTGGTGTCTGGCCTTCAGCTTGCCTCAGTCCCCGTGGCTGATACCTGGCCTTTTGCTCTGGAATCTGGACCCTACAATCTACCAAAGGCTCAGCCCAAAGAGGGCTTGAGGACACCCCCTATCGGTGAGAAGATTCCATAGCTGCCCACATCTCCCCATTGCCTGAGTGGATGATCAGCCCCAGCAATCCACAGACACATTTTTGGATTCTGCTAGCTTTATTTTTCAGTTGAAAACTCAAAGGAAAAGGTTATGTTCCAAAAGAAAGTAAAAAAAAACTTTGAATGTGGTAGCCTGGGGGCCCGAGTTCACAGGTGTCCCTACCAAAACAGAGGCCCTCCAAAGCATTCAGTCCCAGTGTGTCTACCCCAAAAAGAGCAGCTCTCTATCTGGGCTTCTGAAGAGCTATCAGTTGCCCTCACAGAACTTCCTGCCTCAGGAGACCCCTGGATCAGGCAGGGAAAGCCAGAACCAGGCAGCTGAGAACCTGGCTTCACGCCCGCCTCCGCACAGCCAGCGTTCTGAAGCAGTGGCTTCCCACGTGGCTGTTGAATAAGTGAATAAATACCTTGGGCATGAACAGGAGCCAGATAGAGCTCTCTCTGCATGGCTGGGACTCACTGGCTGTGCTGTCTTTTGGTTGACAGTGGAGGTTTGGAAGAAGGGGGAGAATTACCCAGACCAGTGGGAGAGTTTCATGTCCTCAGAAGTATTTTGAGCACAATGGCAAACAGCTCTTCTTCCCTGCATTTGAAGCACATGTGGTTCTGAGTTTCCCGGCATTCCATGCTGGTTATTCTGTCCCAGCCAAGAATCTTGCCCTTGTCAAGGAGCTGAAATTAGAGTAGGAGGTGAAGGACTTTGGCAGTCTAGTGCTGGCTTAGATGAAATCTCCAACTGTAAAGAAGAGAGAAGTAAGGCCAGGCTATGGGCCCCAGAGGAGAGGGGCCCCTGCTCTTTCCTGAGATGAATTATGCTGGGGCCCCTTTTACAGCCCCTAGCCCTCCTTATTAAAAGGACAACTCTCCATCCACTCTCACTGATCTCCCTCTCCCCTTTCTGTAAGAGCAGCAGGCACGGGTTGATGAGTCCCTATGCCTGTCAGGCCTTTGCAGGCAGTGGTGTTAGGCCCAGCCTGCTGAGTTCCTGGGAAATTGAACAAACATCTATGGAGTGCTCACTCCATGTCAGGCTCTGCCACCAGCACCCTGGAGACAGAAGACCAAGACATACTTCCCAGCCCAGGGGAGGGTGAAACCTTAGCACACGATGCATTGAGAGCTCGGGATGCATGCAACCCAAAGTGCAGGCTAAAGGGAACTCTCACTGTGTGGGTGGGATCTTCAGTACAGCTTGCAGTGGAGGCTGCTCTACTGTTTCCCCATCAAGTGTGATGGGCAAGGGCACAGACTGGACACTCAGAGCTACCAGAGTAAAGAAGCGCCCTTCTATCCCTCATCTGCTAGGAGAACTGTTTAAAAGATGGGCTTTATTTAATTTTTTTGAGATGGAGTCTTGTTGTGTCACCCAGGCTGGAGTGCAGTGGCTCACTGCAACCTCTGCCTCCCAGGATCAAGCAATTCTGCCTCAGCCTCCTGAGCAGCTGACATTACAGATGCTTGCCACCACACCCAGCTAATTTTTTAATTTTTAATAGAGACGGGGTATGGCCAGGCTGGTCTCCAACTCTTGACCTTAAGTGATCCACCCGCCTTGGCCTCCCAAAGTGCTGGGATTACAGGCGTGAGCCACCGCACCCTGCTATTTATTTTTTTTGAGATGGAGTCTCGCTCTGTTGCCCAGGCTGGAGTGCAGTGGTGCAATATCGGCTCACCACAACCTCTGCCTGCTGGGTTCAAGTGATTCCCTTGTCTCAGCTTCCTGAGTAGCTGGGACTACAGAAATGAGCCACCATGCCTGACCAGGAAGTGCCCTTCTATCCCTCGTCTGCTAAGAGCACTGTCTAAGAGATGGGCTTTAGGTGGCCTTTTCTGCCATCTCTTTCTACTACATTCTGGTTCTTTTTCAGTATGTAATTTTCAGTAATTAGTAAATTAGCCGATTGCCTAAATTAATTACTAAACTACAAATTTAGTGATTAGTAATTTTAATAATTTCTAGTTCCCTGCTGAAATCTATAATCTGTCTAATACACCTACTGAGTCCTGTGGGTCTGTGTCTATTATCTGTCTATGCTTAGAATTTTACCTCCCTAGGAGTGATTTTTATAACTACGGTATTCATAATCTTATCATCATGCCCAGCACAGAGGTGCTCAATAAATATACATTTCCAATGTCAAAAATTTTAAATGTGGTAAAACACAAAAAAGTTACCATAACCATTTTAAAGTACACACTTCAGTGTAAGCACATTCATATTTTTGTGCAGCCAAACTCTGGAACTCACTAAATCCTGCCAAACTGAAACTCCATCCCCATTAAATAAGCCATTACTGCTCTCTCCCCGTTCCTGGCCGCCACCATTCTTTCTGTCTCTGTGAATCTGATTACTCTAGATCCTTCACATAAGTGGAATCATACAGTATTTCTCTTTTCGTGACTGGCTTATTTCACTTTGCGTAACGTCCTCAAGGTTAACCCATGTGCTAGCATGTGTCAGAATTTCCTTCCTTTTTAAGGCTGAATGAGGTTTGACTGTATGGAGAGACCACATTTGTTTATCTGTCGGTGAACACTTGGGATGCTGCTATCTTTCAGCTGCTATGAATTACACTGTGCTGAGACCAACTCAGCCGTGGAGACCCCAACCCAGGCAGCGCTGAAGGAATTGAGAAACAGACACAGAGATGGAGAGCAAAAGGTGGGTTCAGAGTGGAGCACCAGGGGTCTCACAGCATTTCCAGCTGAGAGTCCAGGGCAGACTCTGACCTATGTATTTATTGTTCACTTTCTAGTGACAAGTTTTACAGGCAGATGCTCTGTGTTCTTTCATTGGTTAAAGGTAAACTAACCAGGCAGCTAGTGTATGTTTGTTTACCATAGGTTAAAGACAAACTAGAAAGCGCTCTTTATGAAGGAACAAAGGAAAGGGGGGTTCACATATCCTGTGTTCAAAGAACGAATTCATCTTGTGTGAGACATATTTACATTGGTTACTGTTTTATGATGCTTTGGGCAGTTTTCTGCTTTGGGGGCAGTTTTCCACTTAAAGGGGCCAGCTAGGTTTCCCTCGCCGCCACTCTCAATAGGATTTCTCAGTAATCAATAGGATTTCTCATGCACGTCAGAATTTGCTCTCAACAACGCTGCTATGAACCTTGGTGTATAAATGTGTGAGGCCCTTTGAATTGTAGGGGGTACAT
The DNA here is from genome assembly GCF_048565385.1 of Saimiri boliviensis. Classification (NCBI taxonomy): domain Eukaryota; kingdom Metazoa; phylum Chordata; class Mammalia; order Primates; family Cebidae; genus Saimiri; species Saimiri boliviensis. Next base: position 23,936,257 of record NC_133454.1, on the reverse strand, counting down.
GCCCAGAAGTGGAAATGCTGGATTATACGGTAACTCTTCGTTTTGAGAGAGTCTTGCTCTGTCACCCAGGCTGGAATGCAGTGGTGCAATCTTGGCTCACGGCAACCTCTGTCTCCTGGATTCAAGACATTCTTATCCCTCAGCCTCCCAAGTAGCTGGGATTACAGGCCTGCACCACCACACCTGGCTAATTTTTGTGTTTTTAGTAGAGTCATGGTTTCACGATGTTGGCCAGGCTGGTCTTGAACTGGCCTCAAGTGATTCACCTGCCCTGGCCTCACAAAGTGCTGGGATTACAAGTGTGAGCCACCACGCCTGGCCAATTTTTAACTTTTTGATGAATTGCCATACTGTTTTCCATAGCTGCAGCTCCATTTTAAACTCTCAGTAAGAGTACCCAAGGGTTCCAACTGCTCAGCATCTTTGCTAACACTTGTTATTTTTATTTTCTGTATTGATTACAGCCATTCTTTTTTTTTTTTTTTTTTTTTTTTGAGATGGAGTTTCGCTCTTGTTACCCAGGCTGGAGTGCAATGGCGCGATCTCGGCTCACCGCAACCTCCGTCTCCTGGGTTCAGGCAATTCTCCTGCCTCAGCCTCCTGAGTAGCTGGGATTACAGGCACGCGCCACCATGCCCAGCTCATTTTTTGTATTTTTAGTAGAGACGGGGTTTCACCATGTTGACCAGGATGGTCTCGATCTCTCGACCTCGTGATCCACCCGCCTCGGCCTCCCAAAGTGCTGGGATTACAGGCTTGAGCCACCGCGCCCGGCCCTTGATTACAGCCATTCTAATGAGTCTGAGGTGGCCTCGCTATGTAGGGCTTTCTTCTCTTCCTTTCTTTGAGATGGAGTCTCGCTCTGTCACCCAGGCTAGAGTGCAGTGATGGAACCTTGGCTCACTGCAACCTCCACCTCCTGGGTTCAAGCAATTCTCCTGCCTCAGCCGCCCGAGGATCTGGGACTTCAGGCATGTGCCACCACACCCAGCTAATTTTTCTATTTTTAGTTAGAGACGTGGTGTTACCATGTCGACCAGGCTGGTCTCAAACTGGAGACCTCAAGTGATCCACCCACCTTGGCCTTTCAGAGTGCTGGGATTACAGGCGTAAGCCACCAGGCCCAGCCTCTCCACATGGTTTTGGTTTGAGTTTCCCTAATAATTAGTGACGGTGAGCATCTTTTTCTGTGCTGATTGGCCATTTGCATCTCTTATTTGGAGGACTCTCTATTCCCATCCTTTGCACATTTTTGAACTGCGTTAGTTGGGGTTTCGTTGTTGCTTTATGAGAGTGCTTTATCTATTCTAGATGGGAACTCTTTCAGATGTCATTTGCACATCTATCCTGTCCTTCTGCAGGTTGCCTTTTCACTCTGTTAATAGTATCCTTTGATGCAATCCAATTTGTCTACTTTTCCTTTTGTTGTTTGGGCCTTTGATGTCATATCCAAGAAATCATTGCCAAAGGAAGCTCTCCTTCTATGTTTTAAGAGTTGTTGGCTGGGAACCGTGGCTCATGCCTATAATCCCAGCACGTTGGGAGGCCAAAGCAGGTGAATCATGAGATCAGGAGTTCAAGACCAGCCTGACTAAGATGCCCCGTCTCTACTAAAAATATAAAAATTAGCTAGGTGTGGTGGTGGGCACCCGTAATCCCAGCCACTTGGCAGGCTGAGGCAGAGAATCGCTTGAACCAGGGAGTCAGAGGTTGCAGTGAGCCAAGATAACACCACTGCACTCCAGCCTGGGTGAAAGAGTGAGACTCTGTCTCAAAAAAACAAGATTTGTATAGTTTTAGATCTTAAACGGGTCTTTGATTCATTATTGAGGTTTTCTTTTTCTTTTCTTTTCTTTTTTAACATGATATAAGGTAAGGGTTTAATTTCATTCTTTTGCCTGTGGATTTCTAGTTTTCCCACACCATTTGTTGAAAGACTGTCCCTTCCCTGATTGAATAGTCTTGGCATCCTTATTGAACTAATTTCACTGTATGTGTAAGGGTTTCCTTCTGCACTCTGTATTCCATTCCACGGGTCTCTCTGTATGTCTTTACTGCTGTACCACACTTTTGACCACTGTAGCTTTTAATAATACATTTTGAAATTCGGAAGTAAAAGACTTCCAACTTTGTTACTCTTTTTCAATATTGCTTTGGCCATTTGGGATCCCTTGAAATTGCATGTAAACTTTAAGCAATTTATAAGGATGGATTTTTCTATAATTGAAGAAAAAAATGTCACTGAGATTTTTACAAGTATTACACTAAACATGTAGATCACTTTGAGTTGTATTGACGTCTTTTTTTATTGCATTTTAGGTTTGGGGGTACATGTGAAGAACATGCCAGATTGTTGCATAGGTACACACATGGCAGCGTGATTTGCTGCCTTCCTCCCCATCAGCTATATCTGGCATTTCTCCCCATGCTGTCTCTCCCCACCTCCCCACCCCCCGACTGTCCCTCCCCTATTTCCCCCTGACAGATCCCAGTGTGTGATGCTCCCCTCTCTGTGTCCATGTGTTCTCATTGTTCAACACCCGCCTATGAGTAAGAACATGCGGTGTTCAATTTTCTGTTCTTGTGTCAGTTTGCTGAGAATGATAATTTCCAGGTTCATCCACGTCCCTACAAAGAATAAGAACTCATCATTTTTGATAGCTGCATAATATTCCATGGTGTATATGTGCCACATTTTCCCTGTCCAGTCTATGATCGATGGGCATTTCGGTTGGTTTCAGATCTTTGCTATTGTAAACTGTGCTGCAATGAACATTCGTGGACATGTGTCCTTATAGTAGAATGACTTACAATTTTCTGGACATATACCCAGTAATGGGAATGCTGGGTCAAATGGAATTTCTATTTCCAGGTCCTTGAGGAATCGCCACACTGTCTTCCACAATGGTTGAACTAATTTACACTCCCACCAACAGTGTAAAAGTGTTCCTATTTCTCCACATCCTCTCCAGCATCTGTTGTCTCCAGATTTTTTAATGATCACCATTCTAACTGGCATGAGATGGTATTTCAATGTGGTTTTGATTTGCATTTCTCTAATGACCAGTGATGATGAGCATTTTTTCATATGTTTGTTGGCCTCATGTATGTCTTCTTTTGTAAAGTGTCTGTTCATGTCCTTCACCCACTTTTGAATGGGCTTGTTTTTATCCTGTAAATCTGTTTTAGTTCTTTGTAAATTCTGGATATCAGCCCTTTGTCAGATAGGTAGATTGCAAAATTTTTTTCCCATTCTGTTGGTTGCCGATTCACTCTGACTGTTTCATTTGCCACGCAGAAACTGTGGAGTTTGATTACGTCCCATTTGTCTATTTTGGCTTTTGTTGCCAATGCCTTTTGTGTTTTGGTCATGAAGTCCTTGCCTACACCTATGTCCTGAATGGTTTTGCCTAGATTTTCTTCTAGGGTTTTTATGGTGTTAGGTCTGATGTTTAAGTCTTTAGTCCATCTGCAGTTAATTTTAGTGTAAGGTGTCAGGAATGGGTCCAGTTTCTTCTTTCTGCACATGGCTAGCCAGTTTTCCCAACACCACTTATTAAACAGGGAATCCTTTCCCCATTGCTTGTTTTTGTCAGGTTTGTCAAAGATCAGATGGTTGTAGATGTGTTTCCTCTGAGGCCTCTGTTCTGTTCCATTGGTGTATATCTCTGTTTTGGTACCAGTACCATGCTGTTTTGATTACTGTAGCCTTGTAGTAATTTGAAGTCAAATAGTGTGATGCCTCCAGCTTTGTTCTTTTTGCTTAGAATTCACCTGGCTATGCGGGCTCTCTTTTGATTCCATATGAAGTTTAAGGTGGTTTTTTTCCACTTCTGTGAAGGTCATTGGTAGCTTGATGGGGATAGCATTGAATCTGTAAATTACTCTGAGCAGTATGGCCATTTTCATGATATTGATTCTTCCTAACCATGAGCATGGAATGTTTCTCCATCTGTTTGTGTCTTCTCTTATTTCGTTCAGCAGTGGTTTGTAGTTCTCCTTGAAGAGGTCCTTTACATTCCTTGTTAGTTGTATTCCTAGGTATTTTATTCACTTTGTAGCAATTGTGAATGGCAGTTCGTTCTTCATTTGGCTCTCTTTAAGTCTGTTATTGGTGTATAGGAATGCTTGTGATTTTTGCACATTGATGTTGTATGCTGAGACTTTGCTGAAGTTGCTTATCAGTTTCAGGAGATTTTGGGCTCAGATGATGGGTTCTTCTAAATATACAATCATGTTGTCTGAAAATACAGACAATTTAACTTCCTTGTTTACTATTTGAATATGCTTTATTTCTTTTTCTTGCCCGATTGCTCTGGCTAGAACTTCCAATACTATATTGAATAGGAGTGGTGAGAGAGGGCATCCTTGTCTAGTGCCGGATTTCAAAGGGAATGCTTCCAGTTTTTGCCCATTCAGTATGATACTGGCTGTTGGTTTGTCATAAATAGCTTTTATTATTTTGAGATACATTCCATTAATACTTAGTTAATTGAGGGTTTTTAACATAAAGGGCTGTTGAATTTTGTTAAAGGCCTTCTTTCCATCAATTGAGAAAATCATAGGGTTTTTGTCTTTGGTTCTGTTTATGTGGTGAATGATGTTTATAGACTTGTGTATATTGAACCAGCCTTGCATCCCCGGGATGAAGCCTACTTGATCATGGTGGATAAGCTTTTTGATGTGCTGCTGCAATTGGTTTGCCGGTATTTTATTGAAGATTTTTGCATCTATGTTCATCATGAATATTGGCCTGAAGTTTTCTTTTCTTGCTGAGTCTCTGCCAGGTTTTGGTATCAGGATGATGTTGGTCTCATAAAATGATCTGGGAAGGATTCCCTCTTTTTGGACTGTTTGGAATAGTTTCCGAAGGAATGGTACCACTCTTCTTTGTATGTCTGGTAGAATTCTGCTGTGAACCCATCTGGATCTGGGCTCTTTTTGGGTGGTAGGCTCTTAATTACTGCCTCAACTTCAGCCCTTGTTATTGGTCTATTCAGGGTTTTGACTTTTTCCTGGTTTAGGCTTGGGAGGATGCAAGTGTCCAGGAATTTATCCATTTCTTCCAGGTTTACTAGTTTATGTGCATAGAGTTGTTAGTAATAATCTCTGATGATGGTTTAAATTTCTGTGGAATCTGTGCTGATATCCCTTTTATTGTTTTTTATTGCATCTGTTTGATTGCTTGCTCTTCTTTTTTATTAATCTGGCTAGTGGTCTATTTTGCTGATCTTTTCGAAAAACCAGCTCCTGGATTTATTGATTTCTTAAAGGGTTTTTGTGTCTCTGTCTCCTTCAGTTCTGCTCTGATCTTAGTTATTTCTTGTCTTCTGCTAGGTTTTGAGTTTTTTCTTATCTTGCTCCTCTAGCTCTTTGAATTTTTTGATGATAGGGTGTTGATTTTAGATCTTTCCTTGCTTCTCATGTGAGCATTTATTGCTATGTATTTTCCTGCAGACACTACTTTAAATGTGTCCCAGAGATTCTGGTATGTTGTTTCTTCGTTCTCATTGGTTTCGAAGAACATCTTTATTTCTGCCTTCATTTCATTGTTTATCCAGTCAACATTCAAGAGCCAGTTGTGCCGGGCACAGTGGCTCACGCCTGTAATCCTAGCACTTTGAAAGGCCGAGGCGGGTGGATCACGAGGTCAATAGATCGAGACCATCCTGGTCAACATGGTGAAACCTCGTCTCCACTAAATACAAAAACTTAGCTGGGCATGGTAGCGTGTGCCTGTAGTCTCAGCTACTCAGGAGGCTGAAGCAGGAGAATTGCTTGAACCCAGAAGGCGGAGGTTGCGGTGAGCTGAGAAGCCAAGTGATTTTTGGAAACCAATTAGTAAAAGTTTTGCTCCAGTCTTGGTTACTTTGGGAAAGTGTGTGTAGCCATTTGGTTGGTTTGAAAATTTCTTGGACATCAGTTTCCATTTATCTGGACATATTAATGTAGGTGCAACAGGTTTTGTTGATGACAGCACAGACTGCTCCCTGTTCAGGTAGGAGGTGATCCATCTGTTACCAAAAACCATTCCTGCTAGTGAGTCTAAAGACTTTTCTATCACTGATATACTTGCACCCGTTTTTGCTAAGGCTTATTTTATTTTTTTTTCTTGAGATGGAGTTTCACTCTTGTTACCCAGGCTGGAGTGCAATGGCGCGATCTCGGCTCACAGCAACCTCCGCCTCCTGGGTTCAGGCAATTCTCCTGCCTCAGCCTCCTGAGTAGCTGGGATTACAGGCACGCGCCACCATGCCCAGCTAACTTTTTGTATTTTTAGTAGAGACGGGGTTTCACCATGTTGACCAGGATGGTCTCGATCTGTTGACCTCGTGATCCACCCGCCTCGGCCTCCCAAAGTGCTGGGATTACAGGCTTGAGCTACCGCGCCTGTCCCTGCTAAGGCTTATTTCAAGGGAGGTGGTAAATTCTTGTAGTGTGATTTCTTGGTAAGTAAAACCTTCCCAAGGTGTGAGAGTTGCAATAGTTCCCACAACTCCAGCCATAGGAAGTCCTAGGACCCCTCTTCTTCTAGAATGGAATTCTGAATTGAAAATTATGTTCAAGACAGTGATTTGGGTGGGAGCTATTGTTTCCAGAGTACAATCACTCTAATGAAGAGCATTATTAAGGTGGGATAGAGCCAAAGCATGAAAAGGATTTTAATAATTACTGGCAGTGCCACAAAGCTGTAAGAGTCTAGGAGGGGCAGGTAATAAAATTTGAGGCTGTTTTTGGACTAAGAGGTCTACCACTGCTAAGGCTTTTAAGCAAGGGGGCCATCCCTGGGAAGCCAAGTCTGAAGTTTTTGAAACATATGCTAGAGGGGGCACTTAGAGGGCCCCAGATATTGGGCTAAGACTTTAAAGTAATTCCCCTTTGTGTTCATACAAAAAGAAAGGCTTAGTTGGATCTGGTAGGGCTAGGGCTGGGGCTGAGACTAAATCGTGTTTTAAAGTGTTTACAGCATGCTTCATATCATTAGTCCAGGATATAGGTTGTTCCTCAGTTCCCTTGAGGGCTTCATATAAACATTTTGCTATTAATCCAAAGGAAGGAATTCATAATTTGCAAAAACTGGACATACCCGACAGGACTGAAGCTGTCGTGTAGTTAACTGGAGTTGTCATGCTTATGATAAGATCTTTGAGTGCTAGAGAGGCTCTTTGTACTAGGGTTTAAAACCCAAAAATTGAACCCATTATGTAAATATTTGTCCCCTAGAAGGAGATACTTTGCGCCCATAATCAGCAAGTTTATTTAGTACCAATACTGTATTTCAGCCTGAAACAGCCTTGTTAGGACTACTGATAAGTAAATTATCCACATACTGGAATATACTGCTGTCTGGGAGAAGCTGTGGAGTGGGCAGGTCTTTAGCTAGGGCCTGTCCAAAAAAGCAGGGGCTATCTGAATCCCAGCAGCAAAACTGTCCAAGTTACCTGTTGAGTTATTTGAATATCAGGTGCTTGCCATTTAAAAGCAAACAAAAACTGGCTATCTCAGTGTACAGGAATGCAGAAAAAGGCATCCTTAAGTTTAAGTAGGCCAGGTGCAGTGGCTCACGCCTGTAATCCCAGCACTTTGGGAGGCCGAGGCAGGTGGATCATGAGGTCAGGAGTTCGAGACCAGCCTGGCCAACACAGTGAAACTCCATTCCTACTAAAAATTACAAAAAACAGTTGGCCAGGCATGGTGGCAGGCACCTGTAAATCTGGCTACTTGGGAGACTGAGGCAGGAGAATCACTTGAACCCAGTGGGTGGAGGTTGCAGTGAGCCAAATCACACCACCGCTCTCTAGCCTGGGTGACAGAGTGAGACTCTGTCTAAAAAAAAAAAAAAAAAAAAAAAAAAAAAAATATTTAAGTACAGCAAACCAAGCTGTGGTGGAGGGAGTTTGTTCAAAAAGGATGTAGGGATTTGGGACAAGGATGACAAGGAATAACAGCTTTATTAATCATTCTAAGGCCCTGCAGTAGTCAGTAGGAGCCATCTGGTTTCCTTTTTTTTTTTTTTTTTTTTTTTTTTTTGAGAGTCTCTCTCTGTTGCCCAGGCTGGGGTGCAGTGGTGCAATCTTGGCTCACTGCAACCTCTCCCTCCCGAGTTGAAGCAATTCTCTTGCCTCAACCTCCCAAGTAGCTGGGATTATAGGCACATGCCAGTACATCAGCTAATTTTTGTATTTTTAGTAGAGATGGGTTTCACCATGTTGGCCAGGATAGTCTCAAACTCCTGACCTCAGGTGATCTGCCTGCCTTGGTCTCCCACAGTGCTGGGATTACAGGTGTGAGCCACTGCACCTGGCCCATCTGGTTTCTTTATAGCTAAATTGGGACTGTTGCAAGGCGAGTTGCATGGGTGCAATAATCTATGGATTAAAACTTTTATTATTAGGAGCTTTAACCCTTTTTGTGCTTCTGGTTTCAAGGGATATTGGGGGGTTTTGGGGAACTTCCTGCAATTTTTTTTTGAGATGAGTCTCACTTTGTCATTCAGGCTGGAGTGCAATGTTGCAAACTCAGCTCACTGCAACTTCTGCCTCCTGGGTTCAAACAATTCTCTGGCTCAGTCTCCCGAATAGCTGGACTTACAGGCACCTGCTACCACACTTGGCTGATTTTCGTATTTTTGGTAGAGACAGGTTTCACCATCTTGGCCAGGCTGGTCTTGAACTCCTGATCTTGTGATCCACCTGCCGTAGCCTCTCAAAGTGTTGGGATTACAGGTGTGAACCACTGTGCCTGGCTGGGATTTTTAAGCTGAATGATGATGGGGGCAGCTGATATTAAATAGCCAGGAATAGAAGTATTCCAAACCTCAAATCGTGCTGTTTTAGAATGTGAGGTTCTACAGACTACAATGGCTCCTTTGGTGAAGTGTGAATTAATACAAATGGAAGGTGAGGTCTTAACTGTAAATTAACTTATAATTTTGTGAATAAGTTGTGACCTAATAATGGGACAGGATAGTTTGGCAGGACTAAAAAGGAGCAGGTAAAGGAATAATCTCTATTTTACAAGGGAGTGGCAGTGTGAAACAGCCTCATTGAAGTTTTCCATCAATACCTGTGAGGAAAATGGAGGTCTGGCACATTGGGCCATAATAGACATTTAAAGATGAAAACTGGCCTCCGCTTCTATAAAAGACCATTCTTTCCTGTGAAGCCACAATCAGATTTACCTGAGGCTCATCCACAGAGATGGAAAAGATAGCAGCCTGGACAGCCGCAAGGCCCTATCAGTCATCTAGAGGGTGACTTTCAGAGGCTTGATCAGAATCCAGGAAGAGTGAGAGGTCCTTGCTCTTGCCCTTGTCCTGGTTCTGTAGCAACGTGTCATTGAATAGGCTGGTGAGGTTGTTGCTGTGACAGCCCAAAAGAAAGAGACAGCCCCCCCATCACAAAGGAGGGAGGGACATTTTCTCTTTCAATGACCCTCTTGTTTGTAATGTGGATGGGTCCTGGGGGTGTTATATAACTTGGAGGTTTGGGACATTCTCTACTCCAGTGTCCTGGATCTCTGCAGCAATGACAGGTCCCCATTCTGTTAGTATTAAAGGGACAAGCCTTGGCGTTATTAGCTAACAAAAAAGAATACGCTGGTGCTGTCACCATGTAATTAACTTGACAACAGCCTTCTTCCTTCTCCAATTGAGCCTTTTAAATTTTGGATGTTTCCTCCCAGTTATTGAAACCTTAAGGCCGGGCACGGTGGCTCAAGCCTGTAATCCCAGCACTTTGGGAGGCCGAGGCGGGTGGATCATGAGGTCGAGAGATCGAGACCATCCTGATCAACATGGTGAAACCCCGTCTCTACTAAAAATACAAAAAATTAGCTGGGCATGGTGGCGCATGCCTGTAATCCCAGCTACTTAGGAGGCTGAGGCAGGAGAATTGCCTGAACCCAGGAGGCGGACGTTGCGGTGAGCCGAGATCGTGCCATTGCACTCCAGCCTGGGTAACAAGAGCGAAACTCCATCTCAAAAAAAAAAAAAAAAAAAAAAACCTTAAAGGCTGCCTTTAATAAAGTAGGAAAGGGGGTTTGTGGACCTTGCTCTAATTTTTGGAGTTTTTGTTTGATATCTGAGGAAGCCTGACTTACAAAAAATATGACCAGAATAGATTGGTCCTCAGGACTTTCAGGGTCTAAATTTGTACATTTATGCATGGCCTCCACCAATCTAGCTTGGAAAAGGACAGCGTTCTCAGATGGCTCTTGGGTGATTTCTTGTAATTTAGAAAAATTAACAGGGTTTATTACAGCCTTTTTCAGCCTTCCAACAAAGTTATTACATGATCTCAGCCGGGAGCGGTAGCTCACATCTGTGGTCCCAGCACTTTGGGAGGCTGAGATGGGAGGATCACAAGGTCAGGAGTTCAAGACCAGCCTGGCCAACATGGTGAAACCACATCTCTACTAAAAATGCAAAAATTAGCTGGGCATGGTGGTGGGCACCTGTAATCCCAACTGCTCCAGAGGCCGAGGCAGGAAAATTGCTTGAGCCTGGGAGGCAGAGGTTGCAGTGAGCTGAGATTGCACCATTGCACTCCAGCCTGGGCAACAGAGCAAGACTCCATATATATATATATATATATATAAATCTTTTCAGCCCCTGCCTCTGGTTTGGGTTGGCATCAGCAGCCTGATATTGCCAGTTGGGTTCTGTGTTGGGGATGGCTTCTGCTCCAACTCTATTATCATTGGGGTTACAAGCATGAGCTTTATCTACTCAAACTCAAGCTAAAGACCATATGCATGATTTTTCTTCATGGGAACAGCAGGTAGTTAATACCACGAATATGTCTTGCTAGGTTAAATTGAAGGCAATAGTTAAAGCCCGAAATACTTGGATGAACTTAGAGGGATCCTGGCTAAATGGACAACGCAACTTGGATTGAATTTGTAAAAGATCAGACATTGGAAGAGTCATGAACTCAGATTGTTCTCAAATCTCCATTTGCCACCTCCCAGAGAGGCAAAACATTTTTAGGATTTTCTGAGGACTCTACTGCTAGTGGCATATGTGTCTTGTGCAAATATGTGAAGGGGACAAAGTATCTGGATATGAGGTGTTGATTGGGGGATGGAGCAGATGAGGCGGGTGTAGGTGAAGTAGGAGCAGGCTGAGGAGAGTGTGATAGGTGAAAGGAAGGATCATTTAAAACATCACAATTGGAGAGAGAGAGGAAGTTCCTTGGAAGCATATGCAACAATTTTTATGTATTTTTGGGTTTTTGGATAAAGCTAAAAAACCCTTAACATAATGGGACCTCTGAATACAAAAGAAAACTATATGTCTTTTTGAGAGTTTGTGGGTTAAAATGGACCAATTTTTGAGAATGCAACCCAAGGGTTAGTAGGTATGAATTAAAGAATGAGTTGAACCTGTGTTGGGTCTAGGCAAGGGACTGTAAGATCCCTGTAATGTCGCTGAAGGATTTGGACCTGCCTTTTCCCTTTAGCTCTCTATTTGAGGGTGCCCACCACGGGTACAGGGCCTGCTCTTGCCTTGATGACCAGTCCAGGCATGCCCTTTTTGAGTGGTCAGCTCAACCTAATGTGGAGAGCTCACCCATAACTTGGGATGCGATGCCTGTGATGAAGCTGAATCCAAAAGTGAGTCTGCAAACAGTGGAATGTGTCTGTGCAGAGTTGAGATAACTGCTGCTCTTTTCCAAGACATGGTTTACAGAGTGTTAAAGTGAAGTGGGATTACCACCCTGATGGGCAATAACAAATTTGCTCTTTTGTCTTGGCCTTCGGGTAGCACCAGGGAGTGGCCTTGGCCAGAAACCCTCAATTGTCAAAGAGTACTCAAGTTGGTTCACTGGTGGTCTGAGAATAGAAAAGAACTCTGACTAGTCTGTCACCCCTAAGGGAAACGATGGACAGGTATCCCTTCCTAGGCTTCAGGATCCTGCCATATAGTAGCCTTGGGTCAGGGACCATCAGTTCCCAAGAGTAAAGAACCAGACCATTGAGGGAGGCAGGAAGGAAAACGATGGAAGAAATCTCAGTAAAGTCCCCATATGGGCCACCAAGATGCCTGGTGAGGTGTCAGGGCCCCAGCACTGGGAAGTGTTTGACTCATGGGTTGGTAAACAGAATTTACTGACAACAGTATAGGTTTGAAAAAGGAAAGTTTATTAGGAAGAATGCTGCCAAAGGGTGCAGCGAGGCACTGAGAGCGCCTCTGTAGGTTTTTTCTTAGGGGTATTTATGGACCCTAAAGTGAGGCTTAGGGTTGTAAAATGAGTTTAGGTATTTCAGAGATGTATAGAAATTTTAGTTTCTTTTTTGGGGGAAAGAGATCTGTGACCGCAAGGCCAAATCCAGCCCTCCACTCTGTGTGTGTGTGTGTGTGTGTGTGTGTGTGTGTGTGTGTGTTGCACAGGCTGGAGTGTAGTGATGCAATCTTGACTCACTGCAACCTCCCCCTCCCACATTCAAGAAATTCTCCCACCTCAGCCTCTTGAGTAGCTGGGATTATAGGCGTGTGCCACCACACCTGGCTAATTTTTATATTTTTAGTAGAGACAGTGTTTTACCATGTTGGCCAGGCTCATTTCAAACTCCTGACCTCAGGTCATCTCTCCATTTCCCTCAGAGTCAAAGCCCAAGTTGTGATGATCCCTGGCAGGGTCTCTGTCACCTTGCTCTGGTATCCATCATTCTCATCTCCCATCGTCATCTCCTGGCTTCACTCCAGACTCCAGAGTCTCTGTGATGTTCCCTGATCCCCTGCAGCACACTCTGTCCCCAGGGCCTTTGCACCTGCTGTTCCCACTGTTGGAAATCTCTCCCCAGGAGTCCCCAGGGCTCATCTCTCACTTCTATCACATTCACAGAGAAGGCTTCCCTGATTACCATATCTACCACCACCACCGCAACCCTGCTAATGCTAGTGCCCCTTACATCCACACCTGCTTTTCCTTCCCTTCCTTTCCTTTCCTTTTTCCTTTCTCCATTCCTTTTCTTTTTCCTTTCATTTTTTTTTCTTTTTTTTTTTTGAGACGGAGTTTCGCACTTGTTACCCAGGCTGGAGTGCAATGGCGCGATCTCAGCTCACCGCAACCTCCGTCGTCTCCTGGGTTCAAGCAATTCTCCTGCCTCAGCCTCCTGAGTAGCTGGGACTACAGGCGTGTGCCACCACGCCCAGCTAACTTTTTGTATTTATAGTAGAGACGGCGTTTCACCATGTTGACCAGGATGGTCTCAATCTCTTGACCCCGTGATCCACCTGTCTTGGCCTCCCAAAGTGCTGGGATTACAGGCGTGAGCCACCACGCCCGGCCTCATTTTTTTTTTTTTCTTGAGACAGAGTCTTGCTGTGTTCCCCAGTCTGGAGTGCAGTTGTGCAATCTCAGCTCACTGCAACCTCTGCCTCCCAAGTTCAACCAATCCTCCCACCTCAGCCTCCTGAGTAGCTTAAAATTACAGGCAGGTGCCACCATTTTTGTACTTTTAGTAAAAATGGGGTTTCACCATGTTGGCCAGGCTGATCTCGAACTCCTAACCTCAAGTGATCTACTCACCTCGGCCTCCTAAGGTGCTGAGATTACAGGTGTGAGCCACTGCACCTGGCTGCACCTGCTTTAGTATTTATTCTTCATAGTGCTTTCCACCTGATGTACTGTTTATGGATTTCCTGTCTCTCTCCCCCTCATTAAAATGATGGGTCCATTCAGATAGAAGAAACTGTGTTTCATTCATTGCTGTTTCCCCAAAGCCTAGAACCCTGATGAGGATATGATAATCAGGCAGTAGTTATTAGTGGAATGAATTAATGTAAGAACGAGTGAATATGTCATCTGAGTCTAGATTACAGAAAAAAAAAAAAGAATGAATGAATGGCCGGGTGCAGTGGCTCATGCCTGTAGTCCCAGCACTTTGGGAGGCCGAGGTGGGAGGATTGCTTGAAGTCAGGAGTTTGAGACCAGCCTGGCCACCATGGTGAAACTCCATCTCTACTAAAAATACAAAAATTAGCCAGGCATGGTGGTGCACCTGTAATCCCAGATCCAGTGGAGGCTGAGGCAGGGGAATCGATTGAACCCAGGAGGTGGAGGTTGAGGTGAGTTGAGATCATGCCACTGCACTCCAGCATGGATGAAAGAGGAAGACTCTGTCTCAAAAATAAATAAACCTAGTTTTAAAAAAGAATGCATGAAAGACAAGAAGGCCTAGATAGAAAGAATAAGTGATAGTAATCAACAGTACACAAGGGAAATCATAGCAAATGAGAGTTTATTTGTAAATTTCAAGATAGCTAGAAGAGAAGGATTATCATGTTCTCAATACAAAAGATCAATATTTGAGGTGATGACTATCTCAGTTACCCTGATAAGATCATTACCTACTGTCTACATCAGGGGTGCCCATATCCCCTGGCCATGAATCAGTACCAGTCTGAGGCCTGTTAGGAACTGGACAGGCAGCACATCAGGTGAGCAGCAGGCAGGTGTGTGAGGCTTAAGCTGTGTTTACAGCCACTCCTTATTGTTTGCATCACCACTTAAGCTCCACCTCTAGATCAGTGGCAGTGTTCGATTCTTATAGGAGTGCAAACCCTACTGTAAACAGCACATGTGAGGGATCTTGGCTGCATGCTGCTGCTGCTTCTGCTGCTGCTGCTTCTGCTGCTGCTGCTTCTTTTTTTTAATTGAGATGCAGTCTCACTCTGTTGCCAGGCTGGAGTACAGTGGCACATTCTTGGCTCACTGCAACCTCCGCTTTTCGGGTGGAAGCCATTCTCCTGCCTCAGTCTCCTGAGTAGCTGGGATTACAGACACATATCACCATGTATGGCTAAGTTTTGTATTTTTTTAGTAGAAACGGGGTTTCACCATGTTGGCCAGGCTGGTATCAAACTGCTGACCTCGTGATCCACCCACTTTGGCCTTCCAAAGTGCTCAAATTACAGGCATGAGCCACCATGCCCCTGCAGCTGCATGCTTCTTGTGAAAATCTAATGCCTGATGATCTATCACAGTCTCCCACTGCCCCCAGAGGGACCATTTAGTTTCAGCAAAACTAGCTGAGGCTCTCACTGATTCTACATTATGGTGAGTTGCATAAGTATTTCATTATATTTTACAATGTAATGATAATAGAAGCAGGCCAGGCACAATGGCTCATGCCTATCATCCCAGCACTTTGGGAGGGTGAGGCAGGCAGATAACCTGAGATCAGGTTATCTGACCTCAAACTAATTGATCAAATAGTCAATTAATTTGATTATTTGTCACATTTGCCTGGTCATTCCTGATGGTCTCTTGTTGATGGCTCATTGTTGTGATTCTGTCCCTTATGTCTATTTCTTTCTAAATAGATTTTATATTTCATAGCTGATAAAATTTTAATATCTGAATTTCTTGGAGGTCTACATATTTGTTATATCTTCTAATTTTACACTCATGATGAGTTGCTTCCTTTATGTCTGGTGATTTTTGATGGTGAGCTCACATTTTCTTAATCTTAACCTGGGAATCTAGTGGGCTCGACTAGGAAATTTTTCCTGAAGAAGATCTGTGTTCGAATCTGGTAGGACTGTTGGGGTGTTACCAGTCCACTTTTAGCCTCTTTCAGTTTTTAGCTTAGCACAGAGGTCTCAAATTTAGCTCTTCCATATTGCTATTGATATAAGCCTTGTTTTCTGAATGCAATTCCCTGGGCATTTTCTCGTCTTAACCTTTTTGTTCTTTCTTTTTTTTTTTTTTTGAGACAGTCTCACTCTGTCACCCAGGCTGGAGTGCAGTGGCACGATCTTGGCTCACTGCTACCTCCATCTCCTGGGTTTAAGCAATTCCCCTGCCTCAGCCTCCCAAGTAGCTGGGACTACAGGCACCCACCACCACACCCGGCTAATTTTTGTATTTTTAGTAGAGATGGGGTTTCACTACATTGGCTAGGCTGTTCTTGAACTCCTGACCTTGTGATCTGCCTGCCTCAGCCTCTCAAAGTGCTGGGATTACAGGTGTGAGCCACCGTGCCTTGTCTCTTTTTATTCTTAATTGCTTACTATCACAAGGTTTCATTTATTTGTGGGTCAGGGATCTGGAGGGTGAGATGTCAGCAGGATACATGGAAATTTCTCCTACTTCCTTCAAGTTTAGTAATGCATAGATACGTTTTTGTTTTGTTTTGTTTTTCAGAATCTGGTTGTTGTATAGTGGAAGGGTGTTGCAGAGCATCTAGCTCAGAATTTTGTTGAAGGAGAAATTTCCTTTTGACTTACTTTTTTAAAAAGAGATTTAATGTTTTAGAAGTTCTACGTTTGCATAAAAACTGAGAATATTGTAGAGAGAATTCCCATATACCCTGCATCTAGTTTTCCCTATTATTATCTTACATTAATATGGTTAAATTATTACAATTAGTAGGCCATTACTAATACATTATTTTTAACTGAAGTCCGTAGTTTATTCAGATTTTCTTTCTTTCTTTTTTTCCCTAATGTCTTTTCGTATTCTAGGGTTTGGTCCAGTATGTCACTGATGTGGTTAGGCTTTGTGTTCCCACCCAAACCTCATCTTGAATTGTAATCCCCATAATCCCTACGTGTTGAGGGAGAGACCTGGTGGGAGGCAATTGGATCATGGGAATGGTGTCTTCCATGCTGTTCCTGTGATAGTGAGTGAGCTCTCACGAGATCTGATAGGTCTATACGTGTCTCACATTTCCTCTTTCACGTGCTCATTCTCTCTCCTGCTGCCATGTAAGGCATGCCTGCTTCCCCCTTCTGCAATGATTGTAAGTTTCCTGGGGACTCTCCAGCCATGCAGAACTTTGAGTCAATTAAACATCTTGCCCTTATAAATTACCCAGTCTTGGATATTTCTTTATAGCAGTGTGAGAACAGACTAATAGAATTACTTTACAAGGTTGTCATGTCTCTTTAAGCCCCTCTTGGCCGTGACAGTTTCACAGCCTTGTTTTGGATTGCCTTGACAATTCTGGGGAGTGCTGGTTGGATATTTTGTAGGATACCCCTCTATTGGAAATTTTTATTGTAAAATATACATAAAATTTACCATGTCAATCATGTTTTAATACGCAATTTGATAGCCTTAAGTATAATATATTCGCAACATTGTGCAATGATTTTATTATCATTATGCATTTTCAGAACTTTTTCATCATCTCAAACAGAAACTCTGTACTCACGAAAAAATAACTCCCTATTTCTCTCTCTCCCTAGTCCTTGGTAAACTGTTTTCAGTCTCTATAAATTAACAATTGTAGGCACCTTAAACAAGTGGAATTATACAATATTTGTCGTTTTGTGTCTGGCTTATTTCACTTAGCAAAATGTTTACAAAGTTCATGCATGTAGCAGCATGTCTCAGAATTTCATTCCTTTTTTTGTTAAGGCTGAATACTATTGTATTGCCCATTCCATGTATACACAATTTTGTTTGTTATAGTTAAAGGAGAGTTTTATTTCTTCTTTTGGATTTTCTGTTTTTAAATTTTCTTTATAGACATTCATGTCATCTATACACAAACATTGTTTACTTTTTCCTTCCTTATCTGTATACTCTGTTTCCTTTTGTTGTCTTATTTCACTATCTAGAACTTCAGATGTAATGTTAAGTAATAATGATGATAAAGGGCATGTTTGTGTTGTTCCCAATCTTAGGGAGAAAACATCCAGTTTCTCACCATTAAGCTGCAGATTTTTTGTGGATGCCCTTTATCAAGTTGAGGATACTTCCTACTAGTCCTAGTTTTCTGAGAGTTAGTACCTTCAAGGGTGTTGGATTTTGTCAATTGCTTTTGCTGCATGAATTTATATGGATCCTATAATTTTTCTTCTTTATCCTCTTAATGTGCTGTGTTCATAGATTGATTTTAGAGTATTGAACCATCCTTGTATACTGAGAATAAATCCAACTTCCTTGTGTTGCATAATTCTGTTTAGGCATTGTTGGATTATATTGGCTTAAATTTTGTTAAGGATTTAAAAATCTGTATTCATAAGGGATTCCAGTCTGTAGTTTTTCTACAGTCCTTAACTGTTCTTAATATTAGGGTAATGCTAGATTCATAGAATGAATTGGGAAGTGTTCCTTCTGCTTCTGTTTTCCAAAAAAAGATTATGTAGAATTGGCATTTCTTCCTTAAATGTATGTTAAAATTTACCAGAGAAACCATCTGGGACTGGTGTTTTCTTTCTTGGAAGTTTATTGACTCAATCTCCTTGCCTACTCAGATTATCTGTTTCTCCTTGCATGAGTTTTGGTAGTTTGTATCTTTCCAGTTTGGGCATAGAGTTCATAGTATTCCTTGATTATCATTTTAATTTTCATGGGACAACTAATGATGACTTATATCCAATTTCTATTACTATATTGCTTATATTTTAAATTTTTCTGTATATTATGATGTTTTGACATCTTTTAAAAAAATCCTTTCTGGCCTGGGGGAAACTACACCCTCCTGAGGCAAGCCAATTCATAGCTAAGCACAAGGACTTATCCAGGGAGCATGGCTTTGATATATAAAAAACTAAATGTTAAGCCATACCTCCTCTGTCTGGCCCATATACAGCAGGTTTTCATCTGTCTTAACCATTGCAGAGATACCTACCACATAACTAGGGACAACCTGTGTACTCCAAGGCCCTCTGAAATTATTCATCGTAGCCAATCCTAATCTGTTTACTCTACCCTACCTTGCTTTTCCTGTGGAAACTCAAACAGAGGCTCTAGTCAAGGCTTTTCTCTTGCTCATGTTTTCTGCCTCCTGACTAACTACCCCAAGGCTTCCCCATGTAACTCTCTATGGCATGGCATGGCTCCTATTTCTAGGACCTGTGAGTATAATAAATGTTGTTTTCCTCTCATGGACACACCTGACTGATCATCACGGAAAATAACACAGAACAGGTGATTTAGAGCTTCTCTTTTTCTTTGTTAGCACAGCTGTAAGTTTATTGCTTTTAACTAGATTCTGGTTTCTGTAATTTTCTCTATTGTCTCCCGGTTTTAATTCCATTGATGTATGTTCTAATGTTTATTGTTACTTTTCTTTTGCCTTCTTTAAGCTTAATATTTTTCCTTTAGCTGCTGAAGGTAGACATTCAGATCGAGTTTAGATTTTTCTTCTTTTCTAATATATGCATTGAATGCTAAGCACTCCAAGCACTGCTTTCAGAGCATTCCATGGGTTTTGATAAGTTATATTTCAATTTTTGTTTAGTTCAAAATGTTTTTTAATTCTTCTAGATATCTACCTGATCCATGTATTATTTAGAAGTGTAGGTTTAATTTGCAGATATTTTGTGGTTTTCCAGCTGTTTTATTACTGATTTTTAATTTAGCTTTATTGTAGTCTGGGACCACAGTTTGCATAATTTCTGTTATAGGTTGAGGTCTGTCACTTCCCCCTCCCTACCATATATTGAAGTCTGAATCCCCAGTACCTGTGAATATGATCTTTACAGATATAATCAAGTTAGGATGAGGTCATTAGGGTGGCCAAAATCCAATATTACTGGAGTCTTTATGAAAAGCAGGAATGCCATGCAAACACAGAAACACACAGGGGAAATGCTACATGATTATAGAGGCAGAGAGAGGCTGTGGTGATGCAGCTGCAAGCCACGGAATGCCAAGGAGTCACAGCCACCATCAGAAGCTAGAAAGAGGCAAAGAAAGATTCTCCCCTGCACATTTCAAGCACAACATAGTCCTTCTGATACTGTGGTTTTGGATTTCTAGCCTCCAGGCCCATAAGAAAATACATTTCTGTTGTTTTAAGCCACTCGTTTGGTGGTATTTGGTTACAGCTGTCCTAAACTATATAATTTCTATTCTTTTAAATTTATTAATGTGTGTTATGGCCCAGAATGTGTTCTAGCTTGGTGAACATTCCAGGAGACCTTGAGAAAAGTGTGGATTCTGCTGTTATTGAAATGAGTATGCTATAAATGTCAATTACATCAAGTTGATTGATGGTGCTGCCTAGAGCAACTCTGGCTGATTTTCTGCCCGCTTAACCTATGAATTACTGAAGTAGTAGTCTCCAAATATAATAATGGATTTGTCTATTTCTCTTTGCAAATCCAATCAGTTTTGGCCTTATGCATTTTGACACTGCTGTTAGGAGCATATACACCAGGATTGTTCTGTCCCCTTGGAGAACTCACTCTATCATTAATGCTGCTCTTTGTCCCTGATAATTTTCCTTGTTCTGATGTCATCGTTGTTTGAAATTAATATAGCTACTCCAGCTTCCTTTTGATTAGTACTGTCATAGTCTTCCTTTCTTTATCTATTGATGTTATAAATAATTTGTTATTTTTAAGATGTTTTAACAGCTTGAGTGATTTGTTTCATACATCTATATTTACCCATATAAAATGTACTATTTATTGGCTTTCAGTGTATTCACAGAGTTGTTCGCCATCAACACAAACAATTTTAAATTTTTTTCATTAGCATCCCCAAACCCTGCAACTCCTTAGCCAATTCTCCATCATTTGCCAAGCATAGGCAACTACTAATCTACTTCTGTCTCTATAGATTTGCCTTTTCTGGACTTTCCTATAATATGCAGTTATATTGAAATAGAATCCTATAGTATGTGATCTTTTGTAAACGACATTAGATAATAGTTGGTCTTTTGTGAATGGCTTCTTTCACTCAGCATAATAGATTCAAGGTTCATCCATATTGCTGTATATATATGCTTCATTCTTTTTTGTTTCTGAATGATATTCCATTGTATGAATATACCAGTTTTTATTCAACCACTAACCAGTTTATGACCATTATGGGTTTGTTTTTTATTTTGGCTATTATGAATAATTCTGCTATAAACCTTTGTATATATACTTTTTGTGTGCATTATGTTTTCATTTTGCTTGGGTGTATACTTAGTAGTGGTTGCTGGATATGTGGTAACTCTGTGTATAAACAATTGAAGAATGGTTAGACCATTTTTCACAGTGGCTGCACAATTTTCACATTTCTACTAACAGTTTATGAGGGTTCAAGTTTCTCTGCATCCTTCTCTGCACTTGTTATTGTCCATCTTTTTATTTATTCATTTATTTATTTGAGATGGAGTCTCTCTCTGTTGCCCAGGCTGGAGTGCAGTGATGTGATCTCTGTTCACTGTAACCTCTACCTTCTGGGTTCAAGTGATTCTCCTGCCTCAGGCTCCTGAGTAGCTGGGATTACAGGCATGTGCCACCATGCCTGACTAATTTTTTGTATTTTTTTTTGAGGCGCAGTTTTGCCCTTGTTACCTAGGCTGGAGTGCAATGGCGCGATCTCAGCTCACGCAACCTCTGCCTCCTGGGTTCAGGCGATTCTCCTGCCTCAGCCTCCTGAGTAGCTGGGATTACAGGCACGCGCCACCATGCCCAGCTAGTTTTTTGTATTTTTAGTAGAGACGGGGTTTCACCATGTTGACCAGGATGGTCTCGATCTTTTGACCTCGTGATCCACCCGTCTCGACCTCCCAAAGTGCTGGGATTACAGGCCTGAGCCACCGTGCCCGGCCTAATTTTTTGTATTTTTAGTAGAGACTGGGTTTTACCATGTTGGCCAGGCTGATCTAAAACTCCTGACCTCGGGTGATTCACCTGCCTTGGCCTCCCAAAGTGCTGGGATTACAGGTGTGCCACTACACCTGGCTGTCCATCCTTTTGGATGGCCGTTTTAGTGGGTATCTAGTGGCATTTAATTTTGTTTTTAATTCTCTTTTTTTTTTCCTTTTTTTTTTTTCTTTTTTTTTTTTTTGAGACGGAGTTTCGCTCTTGTTACTCAGGCTGGAGTGCAATGGCGCGATCTCAGCTCACCGCAACCTCCGCCTCCTGGGTTCAAGCAATTCTCCTGCCTCAGCCTCCCTAGTAGCTGGGACTACAGGCGTGAGCCACCATGCCCAACTAATTTTTGTATTTTTAGTAGAGACGGGGTTTCACCATGTTGACCAGGATGGTCTCGATCTCTTGACCTCGTGATCCACCCGCCTCGGCCTCCCAAATTGCTGGGATTACAGGCGTGAGCCACCGCGCCCGGCCTTTGTTTTTAATTTTCATTCTTCTTGGCTATTTGTATATGTTCTCTGGAGAAATCCCTATTGAAGATTCTTTGCCCATTTTTAACATGGGTTGTCTTTTTTGTTTTATTTATTTATCTATTTTGAGACAGGGTCTCACTCTGTCACCCAAGCTTGCATGCGGTGGTGTGACCATGGCTTTCTGCAGTCTTATCTCCCAGGCTCAAGCGATTCTCCCATCTCAGTCTCCTGAGTAGTTGGGACTACAGGCATGCACCACTGGACCCAGCTAATTTTTATTTATCGATTTCTTTTTTTTTTTTTTTTTTTTTTTTTTTTTTTTGTAGAGATAGGGTCTCACTCCGTTACCTTGGCTGGTCTGGAACTTCAGGGCTCAAGCGATCCTCCTGCCTCAGCCTCCAAAGTGCTGAGATTACAGGCATCAGCCACTGCACTCACCTGTTTTTGAATTTTCAAAATTCTTTATATAGTCTAGACACAAATTATTTATCAGATATATAATTTGCAAGAATTTCCCCTCTTCCTGTAGTTTGTCTTCTTTCTTTCTTTATGGTATTTTTTGAAACAAAAGGTTTTTAGTTTTCATAATGTCTAGTTTATCTATTTTTCTTTCTTTCTTTATTTTGCTTTGGTAATGCTTTTGGTTGTCATACCTAAGAATCCATCAAAGATTCTCAGAATTGTAATTCAAGGTCATAAAGATTTAAACCAACAGTTTCTTTGAAGAGCTTTAGAGTTTTAGCTTCTAAGTTTAGATCTTTGATCCATTTTAATTTTTGTATGTGATGTGAAGTAAGGATCTAACTGCATTGTTTTGCAGTAGGATATCCAGTTGTCTTCCCATCTGTTGAAGATTCTTTTCCCATTGAATGGTCTTGCAACCCTTGCTAAAGATCAGTTGACCATACGCATATGAAGGGTAATTTCTGGACGTCCATTTTATTCCAAAACATTTGGAATTATTAACTGCTTCCATGTTTCAGGCATGATCCGAAGCATGAATTCATTTGCTTCTCACAATAACTGTGAAGTGGGCACTATTCTCATTCCCATGTGACAGATGAAGTGGCCAAGATACAGAGCGTTTTGCCTAAGGCCACATGAGTAACTACCAAGTGGCAGTGCCAGTGTAAGAATTTAGGTTGACTAACTTGAGAGCCTGGGAGCTTAGCCCTTCCTGCTGTAAACAAAAGTTAGAAATCAAAACTTCAGAATTCCACTGAAGAGTTCACTTTGAGCAAACGGAATGAAGGTCAGATTAGCCGCTAAGGGTTTGAAAAGCAAAACAGGGAGGGACCCCCTCAGCAGCTTGCTTTCTGCGGAGTAGCGGCAACGCATCTGCCTTTTTTGGTTGAAACTGCTACAACCTCCCCCCGTCCCCCCGACTTACAGCCGGTGCAAATTGTTAATTTGCACCGGCTGTAATTCAAATTTGCACTTAATGACTGGGCAGTGCTGAGTGGTGCAGGCAAGGGGCGGGCCCACTACCAGAGCCTCCCGCCGCTTTCGGCCCAGACCCTGGGGGTGGGAAGGTGTGGGCGGGACTGGAGGGTGCCCGGGATGTGGAAACTCTCGCGGGAAGAGGCGTCGTTGCCTCGGTAACCGCGTCGTAGTTGCCGAAGATGGCCAGGCGTCGTCTCGGTTGCAGAGTCGGTTCAACTCCAGGCTCCTGGGGAGCGTCTGGGCTCTGGCGAGTAGGACCCCTTACCTCCTTTACCTTCAGGTCTGAAACTCTCTGCCTCTTTTACAGAGAGGCATCTTTCCAGGAGCTCAGCCCCCGCCACCCGTTCAGCAACGCTCTGCACCTGGACCCGACCTCCTCGCTTTGTAGGAAGAAGGTAAGAAATTCGGCGGTTGAGCTTTCCTTCTTTCTTTCATCTCAATGAGGCTGCTTACAAGTACTTTTTCTGAAGACTGGCTGGTTCTTCGGGACTACTCACTCTGCTGCATTCCCTTCTAGTCACCTCGTTCTCTCGCCGTTTATCCTTTCTTTCACCTGAGTAGTTCGCCCGCGTCTTAGATGATGTTTGAAGTGGGTGAAAATTTAGCCCAAGTCAACAGTAATACGCTTTTGGAAGTTACTTGAGTAGCAGGAATTGCCACGAATAGTTCAGTTTCTAGTTTAGGTTATTTCACTTAGTAGCAAGTTCGTAGAGTTGACCTTATGTAAGTTTCCTTTACATTGGTTTCTAAATTGAAGGCATGCTTTCCAGTGCAATCAGAATTACCGTACTGGTTCAAGTTTTCCTTATCGGGTCTCAGTGTAATTACAAGTATCTTGACAAACTTTCATTCTTGGCCCATTCCACTCATCATCCCTAAGTTTTCACACGGCAGCCCATGTCATCTTTTAATTTGATCATGTAATTCCTTTGTTTAAAACTCTACAGTGATTTCCTGTTAAGCTTTAAAAGCTCCTCCTGCCCCCTTTTTACTTGATCTTATTCCCGCTCCCATTTCCTCCCTAAAACTTTCCAGCTGAACTGGCCTTTTAATCCGAAAACTTTTTCAGGTTTTTTTTTCTGTCTCAGGAAAAAGACAATTCACACACGCCTTCAACCTGTACTGTGAGTGGCCTTCCTTGACCATGCTAAGTAGGCTCCCTTGTTGGTCTTTTTCATCGTCTTACTGATTTTTCCTTCTAGTTAGCATAATTTGTTACAATAAATTCATTCGTTAATTTCCTTTTTGTCTGTCTTTTCCACTGGACTGTAAGTTCCAAGGACAGAGACATGTCTGTTTTATTTGCCGTTGTGCATATTCTTATAAAAAAGTGTCTTAACAACTCCCTTTCTTTTTAATTTAATATAAAATAACTAGTTTAAATTTTGGAAATAGTTGGGAGTTTGTATCAGAGGGTTAAACTTGAGTTACTGTATTATCTACATATGATATGTATTTAAAATTAAAGCATATTTGAATTTAAAACTATGTTTAGATGAACTATACACCAATTTACCACATCAAGTAGGAGGATAATCATATCTTCTTCTCTCTGATCAAATGAGCCTACTATCCCAGTTCACAAGTGTACTTAAGCAACTTAATCTATTGTCTATACATACTTATCAGCTGTGCATGAATCAAAAACGGTTATTTTCATATTATTATACATATAGTATTAAATACCTGGATTAGGTTTGTCAGTTATTTGAGAGTATATTTTGCACCTGGCTCTGGTGCATTATTAGTGATACAATCCTGTTCTGCTGTCTGTACTCTTGAGTTGCACACATGTGAAGTGTATGAATGGAGTAACTCTCTACACTACCTGAATCTCTAGAGTACTTCTGCGTCAGGTAGAAGAGTAAAATGTCTGGCCATCCCTATAAGCAAGAATATGAGATTATAACAGTATGGTATCTATTTTGCCACCTGTTGTCTTGGCATTAGTCATTAGAGCGCTACTTCCCAGGGACCTGAATCCAAAACCTTTTGCAATTCTGCTTCTGTTGGAGGAAATAATCACTATTTGAGAGGACAGACTAAGGAAGATGCTAATCACTCAAGTGGATAAATTTTTTTAAGCTTCATTTCTGTATTATAGTACCAATAGCTAAACAATAAGATTACATGATAACTGGTAGGGCAAGCCCCCTCATAAATCCCAGTTACATCGGATTTGCAGATTAATTTGCAGATAATGGACTTATTTATGCTATTGAATCTTCCACAAATATGATACTTCTCCATTTACAGTGTTTTTTTTTAACCTTTAATAGTGTTTTGTTTTACTACATAAAATTCTTGCATATATAATTTGCTTCGAGATGCTGAATAGTTTTTGTTGCTATATAGTAAGTGGACTTTTTTCTATTATATTTTCTTTTCTTTTCTTTTCTTTTTTTTTTTTTTTTTTTTGAGACGGAGTTTCGCTCTTGTTACCCAGGCTGGAGTGCAATGGCGCGATCTCGGCTCACCGCAGCCTCCGCCTCCTGGGCTCAGGCAATTCTCCTGCCTCAGCCTCCTGAGTAGCTGGGATTACAGAAACGCGCCACCATGCCCAGCTGATTTTTTGTATTTTAAGTAGAGACGGGGTTTCACCATGTTGACCAGGATGGTCTCCATCTCTTGACCTCGTGATCCACCCGCCTCTGCCTCCCAAAGTGCTGGGATTACAGGCTTGAGCCACCGCGCCCGGCTCTTCTATTATATTTTCTAATTGGTTTTAAATGTAGGATTTTTAGACGTTGATGCTACATCTGTATTTACATACACACACAGATCTTCAGTCCTATTGGACTCTCTTATTCATTCTATGAAGTCCCTTGGATTTTTGATGAAGACAGTTATATGCAAATTATGATCATTTTCTCCCTTAGTTATTCTCTTGCGTTCTCTCTTTTTGTCTGCTTAGGACTTCCTATGTCATATGGAAGAGAAAAAGTGATGGTGAGCTTCCTTACCTTGTTTATGATTTTGAGAAGCCCACTTTTAATAATCAGTACATTTGAAGTTTGCTCTAGGGTTTTGGTAGTTTCTTTATGTTTAAAATTCTTCCCCTTAATTCCTAATTTGAATGAGTGTTAAATATATCAAAACTTCCTTTTCCCCCAATTAATTCAGATGATGGTATGTTCTTTTTCCCTACTTTAATGCTTTAACATACTGAACTGCAAAGGCAGCTTTCTTGTTTTTCTTTAAAGACTGCTAGATTTGATTGGTATAATTTTTTATGTATGTTTTTGCATCTATGAACAAAAGTGAAAAGGGTGTTACACTTTTTTTCTAGTTCTTATCCTTTCTGTTTTTGATACCAATATTAATCTGGCTAGACGGAATAAACTGAATAGTTTTCTTGTTTTGTTTCTTTTCTTGGAAGCTTTTTATAATTAGAGATTTTTTGCCCTTTGATTAAAATTGTGAAGCTGTGTCAGTCTAGTGTTCTTTTGTCAAGGAGACTGTTTTTGTCTATGAATTTAGCTTCTTTAATGATTGCTTATCTATTTAGATGTTCTATTTTTAGAATGATTTTTGGTTCTAGAAAAGTGTGCATGTGTGTTTTAAAATATAGTAGCATAAACTGACTCTGTGGTTGTATGTTTGAAATCTTGACTGTATCTGTGATCATGTACACCCCTCCTTTTTGTAGCTTTCCAATGTTGCTTATTTTTGTCTTTTTCTGTCAAGGTTCCTGGGAGATTTATCTGTTTTATTGGTCTTTTCAGAGAATCAGCTTTGGTTTTCTTGGTAATCTGTGCTATTGTAAAATATCATTAATCTTTATGGAAATAAAGAAAGACAGATGATCTAACTGGGGTGGATTAATTTTTTTTTTTTTTTTTTTTTTTTTTAGTTCTCAACCTCATTTGTTTTCTTATTTTTAAAATAAATATATTTACGTCTTTAAATTTCTCTCCAACTATAGCTTAACTACATTCCAGGACTTCTTTTGATGTATATTTCTTTTATGGTTATTAAGTTCTAAATATTACGTGGTTTTCCTAGTGATTATTTAGAAGTGTGTTTTTTAGTTTGCAAGCACATAGAGTTGTTTACCGTTGTCTGCTTTTTACGTTTCTAAGTAGGTATGTGACAGGGTCCTGCTCTGCTGCCCAGGCTGGAGGGCAGTGGTGCAATTATGACTCACTGCAGCTTTGACCTCCTGGGCTCAAGAGGTTCTCCCACCTCAGCCTCCCAAGGAGCTGGGACTACAGGCACGTGCCACCATGCCAGGCTAAGTTTTTTTTTTTTTTTTTTTTTTGAGGCAGGGTCTCACTCTGTTGCACAGACTAGAGTGCAATGGTGTGATCTCAGCCCACTGCAACCTTCACCTTCCAGGCTCCTGAGTAGCTGAGCCTACAGGCATGTGCTGGCACACACAGCTAATTTTTGTATTATATTTTTTTGTAGAGAGGGTGTTTTGCCATGTTGCCCAGGCTGGTCTTTAACTCCTGGACTGAAATGATCTGCCTGCCTTGGCCTCCCAAAGTATTATTATTCTGATTTAGATTATAGGCATGAGCCACCATGCCTGGCCTAGTTTATTTTAAATTGCATTATGATTAGAGAATTGATAAGATACTAGGTTTTTTAAATGTATTGAGACTTATTTGTGGCCAAGTGCATGTTCACTTTTTGTAGAAGTTCTATGTGTTCTTAGAAAGTATATTTATTATTTGTTGGCTAATCTGTTAGATTAAAACAATTATATTGGTTATCTATCACATCGGTTTCCTCAAATTTTTTTTGTTGTTCTGGCTTTATTGGTTTCTGTTAGAAGTGTATTAAAAATCATCAGTTATAATTATAGAAAAAAATTCCTTTAATTGTGGCCATTTTTGTTTGGGAGTATCTTATTTGACTTACGTAAGTCTTCTTGATTCCTTTCATTCTTATGCAGTGTCTGTTATAGCTTTCTTCATCCTTTATTTTCAAACTTTGTATGTAATTTATCAATAAGAGCATTGTTTTTATAACCAGTCTGATAATTGCTACCTGTTAATAAGTGAATTTAACTTATTTACATTATTACATAACTTGAAGTTGTCTTAGCCACCTTAGTTTTTAATGTTTTCTATTTATTATGTCCTGTCTTTGGTTCTTGTCTGTCTGCTGCTGGATTGAATGGGTTTTCATTATGTCTTTATTGTTACTGGTTTGGAAAGATGTTAGAATGCTTTAACTTGGGTTCATCTGTTTTTTAAGTTAGATGATATTTTACTTTGTTGTTTTGAATACACCCACACCTAGTTAATCATCAGTGTTATTTTTATAGTCTGTACTAATTTAGATTTAGCATGTTTTTCGATATCTTCATGATTCTTTTTTCCAGATTCAGTTTTCCTCCTTCCTGAAGTGTAGATGCTTCATGACTTCTTTCTGTGAAAATCTAAGTCTTAAACTCTCCAGTCTTTTAGAAAATTGTTACTTTGCACTTACTCTTCACTGACAGTTTATCTGAATGGAATTCTAGATAGCCAGTTTTTCCTTCTCTGCCCATTAAAGATATCCTTATATTGTCTGTTGGAAATATAAGGATAGACATGTTAGAATGTTAGAAACGTTAATGAGCCGTCTGCTGTCAGCTTTTTAGATAATTATGCTGCTAGACTATTTTTCTCTGTTCTTTTAAAATAATGGTTTGGTAGTTTAGGGAGTACTCTCTTTATCTTTAAAAATCTGTGTTTTCACTCTGATGTATACACATGTAGATTTGTTTTCTTTATTCTTCATGAGATCTGTCTTCAGTATGGGAGATTTTTCATCATTAGCTCTCTAAATATTGACATTCTCTCCTCTTGGGATGTCTTTTCTTTTGGAGACAGAATCTTGCTCTGTTCCCCAGGCTGGAGTGCAGTGGCAAGGTCTTGGCTCACTGCAACCTCCACCTCCCAGGTTCAAGCGATTCTCATGTCTCAGCCTCCTGAGTAGCTGAGACTAATGGCATGCAACACCACACCTGGCTAATTTTTTTTTTTTTTTTTTGAGATAGAGTTTCGCTTTTTTGTTGCCTAAACAGGAGTGCAGTGGCGTGATCTCGGCTTACTGCAACCTCCACCTCCCAGGTTCAAGCAATTCTCATGCCTTGGCCTCCTGAGTAGCTAAGACTACTGGCATACAAGACCACACCTGGCTCATTTTTTTTTTTTTTTTTGAGATGGAGTTTTGCTTTTGTTGTCCAAGCAGGAGTGCAGTGGCGTGATCTTGGCTCACTGCAACCTTCGCCTCTCGGGTTCAAATGATTGTTTTGCTTCAGCCCCTCAAGTAGCTGGGATTACAGGTGCCTGCCACCATGCCTGGTTAATTTTTGTATTTTTAGTTGAAACAGTTTCACCATGTTAGCCAGGATGGTCTCAAACTCCTGACCTCAGGTGATTTGCCTGTCTCAGCCTCCCAAAGTGGTGGGATTACAGGAATGAGCCACAATATCTGGCCTTAATTTTTGCATTTTTAGTAGAGTTGGGGTTTCTCCATGTTGGCCAGGCTGGTCTCCTGGCCTCAAGTGATTCTTCCTCCCCCACCTCCCAAAGTGCTGGGATTACAGGTGTGAGTCACTGCTCTCAGCCCTCTCTGGGATTTCTTTCTATAACTTTGGTTATAGTAGGTACATAACATCTGTCTTCAATGGATGTTAACCTGTCTTTTGTGTTTTTATCCCTTTGTTTTCTGTATCTCCTTATTGGTGATTTCTTTCTGTCTTCTAATTCACGCATTCCTTTTTATCAGATTTCTTAATTTCAGTGACTGCGTTTTTCATTTATGTAATTTGTATTTGGATCTTTTTCAAATTCAGCATTCTTTTGTTGTAAAATCTGGGTATTGCCTAATTTTTTTATTTGTGTGTGGGGGTGTTTTTTAATGGTATTTTAAAATCTTTTAAAAATTGTTAATAGTATCTCTTGTTCTTATAATAAAAATTTTCTGTTTCCTCACATCTGCTGATTCTCTCTGTGGCTTATTTCTTTACACAATTTGTTATCTTTTTGAAGTCATCTTTAGCAGTTTGCTTTCTGAGAAAGTTTATATATTGTAGATGAGTAAATATCCCTATAGGGTGGTTTTCAATATACCTTTACTAGTTCAGAGTTTTCATTGATTCCACACCAGCTTTTCCTGTTTTAAAGTTTTGGCATGGTGTCCGGTAACATCTGGATAAGGTGAATTTGGACTTCCCTCATTTAATGACAAGAGAATCTTTTCTGCCCATGGCTCTGGTTTCGTTTCTGCTCACCTAAGGTTGTGGGTAGAGTTTTTGTAGTCTGTGCTTCATAGGTTTATCCCTTCATGACTCACATGTATCAGCGTCTAGCTTTTACGTTATTTTGGCTTCTGTTCCTGTTTATTGCTCTCACTTTGAATTGCTGCTTTATTCTTAGTACCAGGGAATTTCCTTTGCCTGAGTTTGAGCTTAGCAATGTTTCCTCCATTACATTTTATCAGACATTTCCGTGGATTTAGAGTAGAATAGTCTTCTCAATCATCTGGATTCATTATATTAATTGGAAACTTCCTTTTAAGTCCTTCTGATTCTTGTTAGGGAAATTTGAAAAATCAAGTAATGGCACTTCTAAGACACCTTTAACTCTTTCTTAGGTATATTTCTTTTGACCAAGTAATCCTAAGATATAGAAATATTTCTTAAAGCTTCATACTGTTAAAGGATATGGTACTGATCTCCGCCTTTTTTTCCTGGGGATGGAAATTGTGTTTTGTGTTGCTTCTGAATTGCATATCTAAGAAAAATAATATACCTGATTTTTTTTTTTTTTTTTTTTTTTTTTTTTTTTTTTTTTTGAGACGGAGTTTTTGCTCGTTACCCAGGCTGGAGTGCAATGGCGCAATCTCGGCTCACCACAACCTCCACCTCCTGGGTTCGGGCAATTCTCCTGCCTCAGCCTCCTGAGTAGCTGGGATTACAGGCACGTGCCACAATGCCCAGCTAATTTTTTGTATTTTTAGTAGAGACGGGGTTTCACCATGTTGACAAGGATGGTCTCGATCTCTCGAACTCGTGATCCGCCCGCCTCAGCCTCCCAAAGTGCTGGGATTACAGGCTTGAGCCACCGCGCCCGGCAAGATACCTGATTTTTAAAATCCTTAACATGTCTCCTTCACATAACCTGAAAAGATCCTAGATAGTCTAGAAATGTGACATTTCAACAGCAGAAAAAGTTACACGCTTTTGAATATGTTTATTGTGGTGTTAACCTTTAAAAGTGAAAGGGGGACTTAATAGCGACAGAGTTCGGTACATTATGTTAATTTCAGTTTATTGAATTATTGTATAGCCATTTAACATGCTTATAAAGATGGATATTCCTTTTATATTGCTGTGGGAAAACAGTACAAAATTGTGTATATGCTATAGATGAAAATTGGAAGGGAATATTAAAAATAAAAATGGTGGGCCGGGCGTGGTGGCTCAAGCCTGTAATCGTCGAGACCATCCTGGTCAACATGGTGAAACCCCGTCTCTACTAAAAATACAAAAACTTAGCTGGGCATGGTGGCACGTGCCTGTAATCCCAGCTACTCAGGAGGCTGAGGCAGGAGAATTGCCTGAACCCAGGAGGCGGAGGTTGCGGTGAGCTGAGATCGCGCAATTGCACTCCAGCCTGGGTAACAAAAGCGAAACTCCGTCTCAAAAAAAATAAATAAATAAAATAAATAAATAAATAAATAAAAATGGTTAGATGGTGGTGGTAGGATTATGAGCAGTTTTTCCTTTAAAAACAATTTCTTTCAATAATATTGTCATTCTTGCAGTCTTAATGTAGGATTAAGTAAATAGTATTCCTATTTTTGCTAATTTCCAAGAAGAATGAAAAAGCATAATTAAAAAAGGAGTGATAGGTAGAGATCAGTATAGTCACCGTTATTTCTGAGGAAGCTTGATATTAAAGTGTGTAGCTGAAATGTGAGCCACGTTGGGTCTGCTCACCAAACCTCACATTGAGCTCCCCAGTTCCAGCAACACCCCAAACCAGAGCAGGTCTCCCAAACACCCTGCCCACAATTAGAACAGGGCCTGTCTCTGGAAAAGTAAGGTTAGAACTTGTATTCTCTGCAGGTAGGCTAATCTCAAGAAGGTAATGAGTGGAACAGAGCTGAACTTGAGCAGTTGATTCGAAATGTATTAGTCAGACAAGTTAGTTCACTTGAAGTTAATAGAGGGCCACAGAAAGGCTAATACTTAGTGTTTGAGTTCCTACTACAAGGAAGGAGGAATCATGAGTTGAGGATAAGTTCTTAACAGCTATATTCATTTTAGAGTAAGAATACTACATGTATATATTGGCATTTGTTGATTAGGTCACTTGAGAACATGTAATTGCTAAAGTTTAATTTTTATTTTTGTTAGGATCTTCAGTATATTCCAGTTATTATTTTCTGCTTTTAGGCATTTAAGTGCAGAATTGCAGGCAAAAACAGCTGATATGGTTCAACAAGCTAAGGAAACAATAGCAAGTAAATGGACAGTTATTAATAATTCCATATAAATGCTTGTGCTTTAACTTTGTAATTTGATATATGATATATACAAAAAATTAGCCAAAGCATGAGTGTTCAGTTCAATGAATTATTATAAACTGAACATGGATATATCTATGCATAGGTATAGGTATATGTATATACATAAGTTTTTTTTTTTTTTTTTTTTTTGGAGACGGAGTTTCGCTCTTGTTACCCAGGCTGGAGTGCAATGGCGCGATCTCGGCTCACCGCAACCTCCGCCTCCTGGGTTCAGGCAATTCTCCTGCCTCAGCCTCCTGAGTAGCTGGGATTACAGGCACGCACCACCATGCCCAGCTAGTTTTTTGTATTTTTAGTAGAGACGGGGTTTCACCATGTTGACCAGGATGGTCTTGATCTCTCGACCTCGTGATCCACCCGGCTCGGCCTCCCAAAGTGCTGGGATTACAGGCTTGAGCCACCGCGCCCGGCCGTATATACATAAGTTTTTAGTGAGCACACATTTTCTGAAAGCTACTGAAAAAGTATTTTCCATTTAGATCCACCAGTCATCTAAATTCTCATTATAAATTATCATTCTTAATTGATAGGCTAGAGCAACTCTCCTTAGAGGAGTAAGGAGTCTGCTTTCAAGCTTTTACCAGTTCTTACCTAATTTTAATTCTTTCTGTCCTGCCTGTTCCGCCAAAATGGAGTTGATGGAACCAGGGAAGGAAACTTAGACAATATTTTATCTTAATGTCTTATACAAATCAATGATTATTTGTTAGTTTAGGAATAAGAAGTGTATCATACATAACATTTCAAGTAACATATTTTGATAATGGTTACAGATTTGCTACTTAGGTTTATAATTAAATGTGTTCGTAAAAATATTTTTATTTCATCTTTTAGTTTTTGCCAGTGTCTGAAGAGCAGGAAAATACTTGTACAAAAGGACCCCACAGTATAGTAGAACGACAGATTCATTACATTTTCTGCTTAGAGAGCCCCCTAAAAAGAATTTCCCCGTGCAAATAAAAAACATAATAGAAAACTGAGACAAGCTAGGAAAAGGGTTGGGGAGTGGATTCTCACCCCTGCAGAAGTGAACAATATAAGGTTTCTCATATTTAGTCTTTGTGTACTCTCTCTTTAAAATTTTAATGTTTGTAGTTACATAGTAAGTGTGTATATTAATAGGGTAAATGAGATATTTTGATACAGGCATGCATTGGGTAATAATCACATCATGGAAAATGGGGTATCCATCCCCTCAAGTATTTATCCTCTGTGTTACCATCCAATTATACTCTTTTAGTATTTTTAAATGTGCAATTATTTTGACTATAATAAACCTGTGTGCTATCCAATACTAGATACTATTCATTCTTTCTAACTGTATTTTTTTGTACCCATTAACCATCTTTACCTCCCTCTCCTACATCCGCCACTATCCTTCCCAACCTCTGGTAACCATGCTTAACTTTCTATCTCCGTTATGTTGTTTTGATTTTCAGATCCCTCAAATAAGTGGGAACATGCGAAGTTTGTCTTTCTGTGCCTGGCTTATTTCACTCAATGACCTCCAGTTACATCCATGTTGTTGCAAGTGACAGGGCCTCGTTATCTTTTATGGCTGAATAGTACTCCATTGTGTATATGTACCATATTTTATTTATCTTTTCATTTGTTCGTGGACACTTTGGTTGCTTCCAGATCTTGGCTGTTGTGAATAGTGCTGCAACAAACATGGAAGTGGACATATCTCTTTGAGGTAACGATTTCCCTTCTTTTGGGCATATATCCAGCAGTGGGATTGCTGGATCATATGATAACTTTAATTTTTTGAGGAACCTCCAAACTGTTTCCTTTATGGTTGTACTAATTTACCTTCCCACCAACAATGTACCAGGGTTCCCTTTTTCCACATCCTCACCAGCATTTGTTACTGCCTGTCTTTTGGATATAAGCCATATTATCAGAGGTGAGATGATGTTGTAGTTTTGATTTGTAGTTTTGATAGCTCTGGTGATTAATGATGTTGAACACCTTTTTTTTTAATGCCTGTTTGCCATATATATATATATTTGAGAAATGTCTATTCAGATCTTTTGTCCATTTTTAAATTGGGTTATTAGATTTTTTTCCTGTAGAGTTGTTTGAGCTCTGTATATTTTCTGCCTTGTAATCCCTTGTTGATGGGTAGTTTGCAAACATTTTCTCTCATTCTGTGGGCCTTCTCTTCACTTTATTGGTTGTTTCCTTCACTGCAGAAGCTTTTTAACTTGATGTGATCCCATTTGTCCGTTTTTGCTTTGGTTACCTGTGCCTATGACATATTATTCAAGAAATCGTTGTCTACTCCAATGTCCTGAGTTTCCCCAATGTTTTCTTCTAGTAATTTCGTAGTTTTGAGGTCTTAGATTTAAGT
This sequence comes from Saimiri boliviensis, assembly GCF_048565385.1. Lineage (NCBI taxonomy): Eukaryota > Metazoa > Chordata > Mammalia > Primates > Cebidae > Saimiri > Saimiri boliviensis. The sequence continues at coordinate 23,900,895 of NC_133454.1, read as the reverse complement.
CTTTAATCCATTTTGATTTGATATTTGTATATGGGAAGAGGACGGGGTCTAGTCTCACTCTTCTGCATGTGGATATTCAGTTTTCCCAGTACCATTGATTGAAGAGAATATCCTTTATCCAGTGTGTGTTCTTGGCAACCTTGTCAAAAATGAGTTCACTGTAGAGGTATGGATTTGTTTCTGGATTTTTCTGTATTCTGTTCTACTGGTCTGTGTGTCTGTTTTTGTGCCAGTACTGTGATGTTTTGGTTACTATAGCTCGATAGTATCATTTGAAGTCAGGTAATGTGATTTCTCCAGTTTCGCTCCTTTTGCTTAGGATAGCTTTGGCTGTTCTGGGTCTTTTGTGGTTTCATATAAATTTTAGGATTTTTTCTCTATTTATGTGAAAATGCAATAGGTATTTTGAAAGGGGTTGCATTGAGTCCGTAGATTGCTTTGGGTAGTATGGACATTTTAACAATATTGATTTTTCTAATCCATGAACGTGGAATATCATTTCATTTTTTTGGTGTCCTCTTCAATTTCTTGCATTGATGTTTTATGGCTTTTGTTGTAGAGATCTTTTACTGCTTTGGTTATGTTAATTCCTAGGTATTTAATTTTATCTGTGGCCCTTTTTTATTTGTGGGATTACTTTTTAATTTTTTTTCAGATTGTTGACTGTTGGCATATAGAAACGCTACTGATTTTTGTATGTTGATCTTGTATCCTGCAACTTTACTGAGTTTATCACTTCTGATAGTTTTTGATGTAGTCTTTAGTTTTTTCCTAATATAAGAGCATGCCATCTACAAACAAGGATAATTTGACTTCTTCCTTCTGATTTGGATGCCCTTTATTTCTTTATCTTGTCTGATTGCTCTAGTTAGGACTTTCAGTACTGTGTTGAATAGCAGTGGTGAAAGTGGGCCGGTTCTTAAAGGAAAGGCATTCAGTTTTTCCCATTGGGTATGACACTAGCTGTGGGTCTGTCATATATGGCTGCTATTACATCGAGGTCGGTTCCTTTCATACCTAGTTTTTTAAGTGTGTTTACCATGAAGGGATGTTGAATTTTATCTAATGGTTTTCCAGGATCAGTTGAAATGATCATATAGTTTTTGTCCTTCATTCTGTTGATACGATGTATCATAGTGATTAATTTGTGTATGTCGAACCAGGCTTGCATCCCTGGGGTAAATCCCATGTGGTCAGGGAAAATGATATGTTTAATGTATTATTGAATTTGGCTTGCTAGTGTTTTTTGAGGATTTTTGCATCAACATTCACTAGAGATACTGGCCTGTAGTTTTCTTTTTTTGATGTGCCTCTGTCTGGTTTTGTATCAGGGTAATACTAGCCTCATAAAATGAGTTTGGAAGTACTCCCTCCTCCTCTAATTTTTGAAATAGTTTGAGTAGGATTGGTATTAGTTCTCTACATGTTTGATATAATTCAGCAGTGCGGTCATCAGGTCCTGGACTTGACTGGGAAAATTTTTTTATTGTGGCTTCAGTCTTGTTACTTGTTATTGTTCTCTTTAGGTTTTAGATTTCTTCATGGTTCAGTCTTGGTAGGTTGTATGTGTGTGTCTAGCAATTTATCGGTGTCCTCTAGATTTTCCAATTTATTGGCATATAGTTGCTCACAATAGCTACTAACGAGCCTTTGAATTTCCGCAGTGGCAGTTGTAATGCCTCATTTTTAATCTCTAATTGTATTTATTTGCATCATCTCCCTTCTTTGTTACTCTGCTAATTTTGCTTACCTTTTAAATAAACCTTTTTGTTTCATTGATGTTTTCTTCATTTCAAATTCATTTATTTTTGCTCAGATCTTCATATTTTCTCCTGCTATTTTGGACTTGGTTTGCTCTTGCTTTTCTGTTTTTTTTGTTTTTTTTTTGAGACGGAGTTTTGCTCTTGTTACCCAGGCTGGAGTGCAATGGTGCGGTCTCGGCTCAGCGCAACCTCCACCTCCTGGGTTCAGGCAATTCTCCTGCCTCAGCCTCCTGAGTAGCTGGGAGTACAGGCACGCGCCACCATGCCCAGCTAATGTTTTGTATTTTTAGTAGAGACGGGGTTTCACCATGTTGACCAGGATGGTCTCGATCTCTTGACCTCGTGATCCACCCGCCTTGGCCTCCCAAAGTGCTGGGATTACAGGCATGAGCCACCGCGCCCGGCCTGCTTTTCTGGTTCTTTAAGATAAATTGCTGGCTGGATGTGATGGCTGATTCCTGTAATCCCAGCACTTTGCGAGGCCAAGGCAAGTGGATTCCTTGAGCCCAGAAGTTTGAAACCTGCCTGGGCAACATGGTGAAAGTCCATCTCTACAAAAAATACAAATTAATCAGATGTAGTGGTGCATGCCTATAGTCCCAACTACTTGGGGGGCTAAGGAGGGAGGATTGTTGAGCCCAGGGAGGTCCAGGCTGTAGTGAGCCATGATTGTGCCACTACACTACAGCCTGGGCAACAGAGTGGAATCTCTGGGGGAAAAAAAAAAGAAAGAAAAGATGCATTGCTAAGTCATTTATTTCAAATTTTTTTTCTTTTTGTTATAGGCATTTACAGCTACATATTCCTTCTTAGTACTGCTTTCAATCTATCTCATAGATCTTGGTATGTTGTGTTTTCATTATCATTTGTTTCAAGAAATTTCTAAATTTCATTCTGAATTTCTTCATTGACCCACAGGTCATTTAGGAACATATTGCCTATTTTCTATGTCTTTGTATAGTTTTCAAAGTTGTTCTTATTCTAGTTTTATTCCATGTGGCAGAGAAGATGCTTGATAATGTTTCAGTTTTTAAAATATTTTACAACTTGTTTTGTGACCTAACGTATGGCCTCTTCTTGAGAAGGATATATATGCTGAGAAGAATAATGGGTGTTCTGTAGTCTTTGGATGAAATGTTCTGTAATGTCTGTTGGGTCCATTTGTTCTGTAGTGCAGATTAAGTCTGATGGTTGTTGAGTTTCTTTCTGGGAGAGGTGTTCTGTGCTAAAAGTGTGTGCTGAGGTCTCCAGCTATTATTGTATTGTGGTCTAGCTCTCCCTTTAGCTCAAATAATATTTGCTTTATGTATCTGGGTGCTCCAGTGTGGTGTCCATATATATTTACAGTGATTATATCCTGTTGCTGGGTTGACCCCTTTAGCATTACATAATGACCTTCTTTGTCTCATTACAGTTTTTGTTTTGAAATCTGTTTTGTTTAAGTATAGGTTCACCTGCCTTTTTTGTTTGTTTGTTTCCATTGGTGTAAAATATCTTTCTACCCTTTTATTTTCAGTCTATGTATATCTTTATAGGTGAAGCGTGTGTTTTGGAAGCAACTGATCATGGGGTCATGTTTTATCATCCATTCAATCAGTCTGTCTTTATATTGAAGAGTTTAATCCACTTACATTCAGTGTTATTACTGATAAGGGACTTAATCCAGCCATCTTATTATTTGTTTTCTGGTTGTCTTGTAGTATCCCTTCCTGTCTTCTTTTTATTGAAAGTGATTTTTTCTTGTGGTATAATTTAATTTCCTGGTTTTTATTTTTTGTGTGGTCGTTGTATGTTTTTTGACTTGAGATTACTGTGAGGCTTGCAAATACTATCTTATAACCCATTGCTCTAAGCTGATGACAAGTCGACACTGATTACATAAACAAACATGTAAAAAGAGAACTAATAAAAACTCTGCACTTTACTTTTCTCTCTCTAGTTTTTAACCTGTTGTTCCTGTTTCTTATTGTACTGTCTATGTCTTAAAAAGTTGTTCTAGTTATTTTTAATTGGTTCATCATTTAGTCTTTCTACTTGAGAGTAGTTTATACACAGTTATGGTGTTATAATATTCTGTATTTTTCTATGTGTTTACTAGTACCAGTGAGTTTTGTACCTTCAGATGATTTCTTCTTACTCATTAACATCCTTTTCTGTTAAAGAATTACCTTTAGCATTTCTTATAGGACAGGTCTAGTGTCGATGGCATGCCTCAGCTTTTGTTTTTCTGGAGAGTTTTGTTATTCTCTTTCATGTCTAAAGGCTGTTTTTGCTGGATATACTATTCTAAGGTAAATGACTTTTTTTTCTTTCAGCACTTTAAAAATATCATGCCACTGTCTCCTGGTCTGTAAGGTTTCCACTGAGAAGTCTGCTGCTTGATGTATTGGTGCTTCTTTGTGTGTTGTTTGTTGCTTATCTCTTGCTGTTTTTAGGATCATTTCTTTATCCTTGACCTTCGGGTGTTTGGTTATTAAATGACCTGAGGTCATCTTTTGTGGGTTAAATCTCCTTGGTGTTCTGTAATCTTCTCGTATTTGAACATTGATAACTTTCTCTTGGTTTGGGAAGTTCTCTGATATTATCCCTTCAAATAAACTTTCTACCTCTGTCTCTCTTTCTGCCGCTTCTTTAAGGTCAATCACGCTTACATTTGCCCTTTTGAGCCTGTTTTCTAGATCTTGGAGGCATGCTTCATTCTTTTTTCTTTTTTCTGCTCTGACTGTGTTTTCAAATAGCATGTCTTCAAGATGACTAATTCTTCTGCTTGATCAGTTCTGCTGTTAAGAGACTCTGATGCAGTCTTCAGTATGTCAGTTGCATTTTTAACTGCAGAATTTCTGCTTGATTCTTCATAATTCTTTCAATCTCTTGGTTAAATTTATCTGTTAGAAATTTGAATTTCTTCTCTGTTGTTTGAGTTTCTTTGAGTTTTCTCAAAGCAGCTATTTTGGATTCACTGTCAGAAAGGTCACATGTGTCTCTTTTACCAGGATTGGTCACTGGTGTTTTATTTAGTTCATTTGGCTGGCAAAGTCATGCTTTCCTGGGTAATCATGATGCTTGTAGATATTTCTCAGTGTCTAGGCATGGAAGAGTTAAATATTGTAGTCTTCACATTCTCAGCTTATTTGTGTCCATCTTTCTCGAGATGACTTTCCATTTATTTGAAGGGACTTAGGCCCCCTGCCCAATATCACTAGGGTTCTGGTAGACTCATAGAGGCCTTGGTGGTCTTGGATAAGATCCAGAAGAATTCTCTGGGTTACCAGGCAGAGACTCTTGTTCCTTTCCTTTCCTCTCTCCCAAACAAATGGGATCTCTTTCTCTTTGTGCTGAGCTGCCTGAAACTGGGGGTATGGCAATGAAAGCAGTCCCTGGACAGCGCCACTGGGATTGTGCTGGGTCTTACCTGAAACCAGAACAGCACTGGATCTTGCCCACAACCCATTGTAAACATTACCTGTCTACCACCTGTGTTCACTCAAGGCCCTTGAGCTCTACAACCAGCAGGTGATGAGGCCAGGCGGGTTTGTGTTCTTTCCCCAGGCCCCGGGTGGGTCCAGAGATGCTGTCTAGGAGTCAGAGGTTGAAGTTAAAAATCTTAGAAATGTATCTGGTGTTCTAGTGTTTTGTGGTTAAGCTGACACTCACACTACAACATAAAGTCCTTCCTGCTCTTCCCTTCCCTTTCCATAGGCAGAAGAGCCTCTCCTTGTCATCACGACCACCACCAGTCCACAGCAGGGTTTTGCCAGGCCACTGCTAGTGTTCACTTAAAGCCCGAGGGCTTTTCAGTCAGGTTGTGGTGAATGCTGCCAGGCTAGTGGGACTCACCCTTCAGGGCAGTGGGCTCCCCTCTGGCCCTGGGCAAGTCTGGAAATGCTGTCTAAGAGTCAAATCCTGGAAACAGGGGCCACGGGACCACAGGAGCCCACTTGGTGCCCTGCCGTGCTGTGACTGTGCTGATATGTAAGGTGCAATGACAGAGGCCCCTTTACTTCTCCGTCTTCTTTCACAAGCAGAAAGAGTAGTCACTGCAACTGGGAATGTGTTAGGTCACCCCCGAAGTCAGTATGTCTCAGAGCCCAAGGCCCGTGGAATACTATTAATACCTTGGCATTGCTGCTGTTATTTTTGGCCCTAGGTCTCTTTGGTCTGCAGGTGATCAATGCTGTCAGAACTGGGTCCCTCCCTTCAAGGCAGCAGGTTCCCTCTTGGCCCAGGGTGTGTTTAGATATGTCATCCGGGAGCTAGGGCTTGTAATGGTGGCCTTGTGACTCTACCTGGCACCCTATTAGCTGCTTTCCATGGCTGAGGTGGTATCTAAGATGCAAGACAACATCCTCTTTATTCTTTGCTCTCCTCTCCTTAAACAGAAGGAAGAAGATACTTCTGTTGCTGCAAGCTGCACTGCCTGGTGTTGGGGAAGGCATGGTGTAAGCAATCCTTTAGTGCCCCAGTTGATGTCTCCCTAGGTCCCACCCTAGTCCTCTGGCTCTGAGCCAAGCCCAGCACTAGGAGTTGACTAGAAACTGGAGTCCCTGTATCCTTGACTGCCCTTCAAGTTTACCTAGGACCCCAGAGCACTGTGCCCTGTGGTGGTGAGACTTGCTGAGAAACTCGAGTTCTGACTCATGGGATGGGCAATTTTTCCTTTGGCTATGGCTGGTCCAAATGCTTCCTCCATGCATAGGTACTGTGTTAGCCCCACATGCCTTTGCTCTCCACTCTGACAGGACAACACTGAGTTCACTGTACAGTCCCCTAGTCACTGCGCTCTCCCTCCCCGACATGCACCGACTCTTTAGGCTGCACAAGCACTGCAGGAGGGAGTCAGAGAGGGTGGTGTCAGCAATTTAAGACTGTCTGTCCAATCTTCAATGTCTCTTTCGATGATACAAAGTTAAATCCACATACTGTGATTGCTCACCTGATTTCTGGTTCTTGTGATGGTGTTTCCCTCACTTTCTTTCTTTTTTAATTGCATTTTAGGTTTTGGGGTACATGTGAAGAACATGCAAGATTGTTTCTCAAGCACCATTTTTAAAAATGATGTACATGGATCTTTTACTATATAAGATCTTTTTGCATGCAACATTGAAAATCTGTCATTTGAAGAATAATGTATTATAGGGCGCTTATACCAATCAGACAGAGCGCAAGCCCTTTACTTTATCTCATGTAGTTTTCAAATATTATTTTAAAATGTATATTCTTGTCTTCATTTCAAAAACTTTAGAGAGAAAACAGGAAAAGTATAGAACCTATGTCATTAAAATTATGAAATCATATTGTAGCAGAGGCAGTCATGATCACCAAACATTCCAAGTCTCTTACAGTTGTCAGTGGCCTATGAACAGCAATTTAGTTAATCTCTTCCAAACCAAAATAGACAAGAATTTGTGTGTGTACGTCCAGCTGACTTTCCATGCCATGAAGATGAGTAGCATTCCAGTTGGTAAATTCTCCTAGCCTAGTCTCTGAGTGACCATGTGTGGAACATGTTGAAAAAACGGCTCTTCTCCCTCTCTCCTGTTACACTGAATCAGTGAAGACCCTGGAATTTTGAGGTTACTATCCTGCTTGTCTTTGCTAATGTTGAAATCGGTATTGGGATTGGAATGCTGCATAACAAAAACTCAGAAATGTGGCATTACTTTAGCATTTAGGAAAGAGCCAGCAAGGAAACCGATATTTGAGGCTGAAAAGATAGAGGATTAATGTTACGTTGTGGCAATGAATTTAGTAAAACTATCGTCTGTGGTAATTGAGGAAGCACAACAGTCTAATGAACTTGTTCTCTGGGAAAAGAGGGTGGAACGCAGAATATCAGCAGTACGTACTGTTAAAGAGACAAATTTGGGAAAGAATTGGCTGATTTGCAAGCAGAAATAAAAGGGAACACCTGATTATCTAATTCAGAGGCACAAAGATTTACAAACATGATTTCTTTGAAGAGCTTTATGGTTTTAACTCTTACATTCAGGTTCTTTGATTCATTTTGAGTTAATTTTTGTTTGTGGTAAAAAGAGTCAACCTCCATTCTTTTGCACATGGATAGCCATTTGTTCAGCATTATTTATTGAGAAGACTATTCTTTCCCCATTGAATGTTTTTAGCCCTCTTGTCAAAAATCAGCTGACTGTAGACATAAGGTTTTTATTTTTGGACTTTGATATGTGTTCCATTGATCTAGATAGCTGTCATGACAGTAGCACACCCTTGATTACCCTTGTTGTAATTGTGGATTTGTGAAATAAGCGGGTTTTAGACCTCAAGAATTACAATGTAAAATTGAGAAAATGTTTCAGGGACAGAAACCTATCAAAATTCAGCCTTGAGACAAATATCAGACTAAATATGTGGACTTCATAACTGTGGGTAACATTTTTCAGTGAATTAAGGCTCCTCACGGAAAGAATCAGATTAAATGGCACATAGTAAAACTTTTTGTTTGGATAAAATGGCCCAAGGCAAAGACCTAACTAAAGTTATAGTCTCTCCTTAGAAGCTTGACAGTATAAAAGTAACCCATTTTTCGATCGAGAAAGAGAGGTCAGGTGAAGAAATAAATAAAGAACTAGTTTTGGAAATAATTGTAGGTGACGTAATGGCATGTAGTACTGACTGAAATTAGGGAAGAAACTCACTAGTTTGGGGGAAGTTTTATCGGCAAAGAAACTTTAATAATGGTCTAAAATTATTTGTGGCTTTTAAATTATTAAAACAACTATAGGTCCCCCACCTCCCAGTATTCTGAGATTAAGAAGCAGGCTATAAGAGCTGCACAGCCCTACAGGGTTTAGAAACAAAAGAGAAGTTTATTACTGACATGGCAGTATATTTGGCTCCTGTGAAATATTGGGACATTATTCATTTATTCAGAAATAATTATTGCATGTGATTCAGTGTTTCTCTTCCTAGATATTTACCCAAGAGAAATCTAGACATATGTTCACAAAAAAACCTGCATGCAAATTTTTAAAGCAGTTTTATTAATAATTACCAAAACCTGGAAATAATTCAAATATTTACCAAATGGTGGCTGGATAAAGAAATTATGGTATATCCATGCAATAGAATACTACTTGGCAATAAAAAGCAATGAACTACTAATAGCATAATAACATGGTTGCTAAGTGAAAGAAGCCAGGCTACAAAACCTACATAATCTATGTTTCCACTTACCTGATGCTCTGCAAATGGCAGAACTTTAGGGCCAGACATCAAAGTGGTTGTCTGGGGCTTGGGTAGGGGTTAGGGGATTAACAAAGAGCACAAGGGAACTTTTTGAGATGATGAAAATACTCTGTCTTGGTTCTGGTGGTTATGTGACCATATGCATTTGCTAAAATGTATTGGACTGTATACTTAAAAAGGGTATATTAAATGAGATATCAATTATATATCAAACCTGAAGGAAAAAAATTTTGAGCACTGTTAGTGCCAGGTCTAGTTACTGGTATTACACTGGTGAGTAAACAGACCTGATCTTACTTCCAGGAAGTTAATGTGTGTTGCTTTTGAGTATTTTTAATGTATATCAATTAAATATTTTTATATTTTGATATACATATGTATGTGTACATATAACATGAAACCACTTATCCTTATTATAGGTAGTACTTTCATATTCTATGAAAAAAGATACTTAAATTATCAGAATTCCAAAATTTGGATTATACATAACATTAGACATGGCGTTTATCCAGCAAACTAAAGAATTGAAATGATGCTGACGATGGTGTTCTTGTGATGAAGATGCTCTGTTGACCTAGATCAGATCGTTTTTTGTTTTATCGTTACTATTTGAACAGATGGCTTTTACCATGTAAAACATGGTGTTTGGTGATCAGTTGGGAATTGCTGAATATGGGAGATAATTCTCTAAAGAAACCATTCACTTCAGATTGGAACAATGATAGTCAATCTAAATAATTATAGGTAGGAGGAATGTATTATAATAGGTCTTCAACACTCAGGATGACTCTGTCAAAAAATGTCATGCAGAAACCAGAGTTTAGTCTTCCAAGAACACAGTATACATATCTTCCAGTCAACCTAGAGCATGGTTTACCATACAGTCATTTCCATCACATTACAAACAAACATTGCACGGAGTTAAACAAAAGTAAGAAGACCCCACATACCACCAGTGAGTACCCGAGTTTGGTGGTGACAAAGGAACGAGAAAATGACAGGTTGAGAATGCATGAAGTGGGACAAGGGGGGCCAGTGCATAAAGGAGGGTGCAAAGGCCCTGAGCTCTGATCTTCCACGGTATTTTTTGGTTACAATCACTTTGATCTACAGGGCAGGTAGTGGAGTGATGGTGGGAAGAGGGTGACGTGATGGTGGGGTGAATCAGTGAGCTGGAACTGTTGTGTCATTCTGAAGATTTATAGCAGTGGCAGTTTGGGAGTTTCACAAAACAAGAACGTGGTTATCTATAGCCTATTATCTATGGGCAGCTGGTGGAATGTGGGCCTCACGGGCAGCCTACAAGTCTGGTTACGTTTTAGTGCTATGAAGGGGTTTTACGTTCTCGAGCACAATGTTTATGGTAACAGAGCCTAGCTCACCCTCCATGGGGACATGAGGCATGGAGAAGTTTGCTTCCTCAGAGGCCTCTTGCGGTTTGCCATGGTTTGTTGTTCCCAATCTATTTGTTACTCATGACCAATTTCTGTAGGCACTCTGTAGGCTCTTTCTCCTTTGCTGCTTCCCTAAACACATGTTACTCAGAACTCTACATTTCTCAAGTCAGTTCCATGTAAATGAGCATTTTGGCAGGTCGCGGTTGCTTTCACTGGTAATCCTAGAACTTTGGGAGGCAGAGACAGGTGGATCACCTGAGGTCAGGAGTTTGAGATCAGCCTGGCTAACATGATGAAACCCCATGTCTACTAAAAATACACAAATTAGCTGGGAGTGGTGGTAGGCACCTGTAACCCCAGCTATTCGGGAAGCTGAGGCAGGAGAATCACCTGAACCCTGAATGTGGAAAAAATAAGACCCATCTCAAAAAAAAAGAAAAAAGAGCATTTCATGAAATGTACATAAAAATCTAACTCTGAAGAGAATGAAGGAATAACATAATTGGTTTTGGATTATATTTTATATTAATACTTTGCTAGAAATACACTTGTTGAAATGCAAATATTGTGTCCATACCATAGCTCAGTGTCTGAAATGAAGGGATTTTTATGACTATTGTAAAGTTAGAAATGCAGAGGTAAAAGAAAAATTATTCTATTACTTCTTTGTCCATTTCCACATTTTATATTATAGAAATAAATCTACCTTTGCATAGATGAAGCATTACTGAAACATACTGTCATTCACTCCAAGTTTCAAAACCTCTTTGTAGTGCTTCAGTTTCTTGTCATGAAGAAGGTTCAATAAGCTCCTTCTGAAAGGTCACAGATGCTGTCATTTAGTATAGAAGTCTTACTTTTAAAGAATGGCTAAAACTAACCTATTTTATTTTATTTATTTATTTTTTTTGAGATGGAGTTTCACTCTTGTTACCCAGGCTGGAGTGCAATGGCGCGATCTCGGCTCACCGCAACCTCCGCCTCCCGGGTTCAGGCGATTCTCCTGCCCCAGCCTCCTGGGTAGCTGGGATTACAGGCACACGCCACCATGCCCAGCTAATGTTTTGTACTTTTAGTAGAGACGGCGTTTCACCATGTTGACCAGGATGGTCTCGATCTCTTGACCTTGTGATCCACCTGCCTCGGCCTCCCAAAGTGCTGGGATTACAGGCTTGAGCCACCACACCCGGCCTAACCTATTTTATTCTTAGAGGGTACTTATCACACAGGTTTAAAGTTCTATCAGTTCTTTTTTGTTTATTTATCTGAATAGTGTCACTTAGATTTGGAACAGTTAAGTACTCCCTCTACGGTCTTTTTAGTCTCTCTAAAGTTGTTATACAGACTCTCTAGTTATATTGGAGACACATCAAAGAATAATAATATGAGCGAATCTCCAATTTTCCGTAACAGTTTTCAGGGGAGCATGTTTATGCTTTTAGGCAGATATTGATTTGTTAATTCTTCAAAAATAGGTAATTCCTGAGTTCCTGCTTTGTTCTTGGCACTGTTCATAGAGCTAGGGATTTTGTGTTGAAAAGCAGGTGTTGTCCTTTGTGAAACACGGAGTGTAGTCCAGGAAGCAAACATTAATTATTTAATATGCAGAAGAAAAGCAAAATTGTAGCTGCGACTATGGCTGTAATGTAGAGGCATATCTCAGTATAAGGACTTGTAGTAAGAGGTTTTTTTTTTTTGTTTTTTGTTTTTGTTTTTTGAGATGGAGTTTCACTCTTGTTACCCAGGCTGGAGTGCAATGGCGCAATCTCGGCTCACCGCAACCTCCGCCTCCTGGTTCAGGCAATTCTCCTGCCTCAGCCTCCTGAGTAGCTGGGATTACAGGCACACGCCACCATGCCCAGCTAATGTTTTGTACTTTTAGTAGAGACGGCGTTTCACCATGTTGACCAGGATGGTCTCGATCTCTTGACCTTGTGATCCACCTGCCTCGGCCTCCCAAAGTGCTGGGATTACAGGCTTGAGCCACCACACCCGGCCTAACCTATTTTATTCTTAGAGGGTACTTATCACACAGGTTTAAAGTTCTATCAGTTCTTTTTTGTTTATTTATCTGAATAGTGTCACTTAGATTTGGAACAGTTAAGTACTCCCTCTACGGTCTTTTTAGTCTCTCTAAAGTTGTTATACAGACTCTCTAGTTATATTGGAGACACATCAAAGAATAATAATATGAGCGAATCTCCAATTTTCCGTAACAGTTTTCAGGGGAGCATGTTTATGCTTTTAGGCAGATATTGATTTGTTAATTCTTCAAAAATAGGTAATTCCTGAGTTCCTGCTTTGTTCTTGGCACTGTTCATAGAGCTAGGGATTTTGTGTTGAAAAGCAGGTGTTGTCCTTTGTGAAACACGGAGTGTAGTCCAGGAAGCAAACATTAATTATTTAATATGCAGAAGAAAAGCAAAATTGTAGCTGCGACTATGGCTGTAATGTAGAGGCATATCTCAGTATAAGGACTTGTAGTAAGAGGTTTTTTTTTTTTGTTTTTTGTTTTTGTTTTTTGAGATGGAGTTTCACTCTTGTTACCCAGGCTGGAGTGCAATGGCGCAATCTCGGCTCACCGCAACCTCCGCCTCCTGGTTCAGGCAATTCTCCTGCCTCAGCCTCCTGAGTAGCTGGGATTACAGGCATGCGCCACCATGCCCAGCTAGTTTTTTGTATTTTTAGTAGAGACGGGGTTTCACCACGTTGACCAGGATGGTCTCGATCTCTTGACCTCGTGATCCACCCGCCTCGGACTCCCAAAGTGCTAGGATTACAGGCGTGAGCCACCGCACCCGGCCAGTAAGAGGTTTTAACATAGCCAAGGAGGTCAGATAAAACATCCCTGAGGAAGTGACTCTTGAGCTAACATTTATGGGATATTAGTTAGCTAACTGAAGAAACAAAATAACTTTCCAGCTTCTTAAAGTGTTCTGTGATGGGTGGGAGTGCAGAGAAATTGAAGGAAGGCTTGTGGGGGGAAGAGAAAGCCAAAACATGTCACCAGGGCCAAGCAACATGGTCAGATTTGCCTTTTGAAAACTTTCTCTTCGTTTGTTATAGAGAACCAATTAGGTGTGGTTGGGGCAGTGGTGGAATGGAGCCAGCTTGGGAGGGCCAGTGTGTCAGCATTTCTCCCCAGCTCTAGGTTCAGTTGAAGTGGAAGATTAGAGACTTGGAGAGACGGATCGGGTAGCAGGAGGAATTTATTTAATGTGATTATGGGCTCAGTGGAATCGCTTCCTAAGACTGAGCAAGGTACAAAGCGACTGAGAGCTTTTTAAGCACCTTTGTAACATAGGATGATGAAGCAGGTAGCAATTTTACAAAACCAAGAACAAAGAACAGGTGATTAACCTGTGACATGTTTTGTGATGTATATTACATTTAAAAAGACAAATTTTGAGAAACACATTGTACATTCTTTGAGTTTTATCTGCCCTGTGACCTTGCAGCTGGTTAGCCAGAAAAACAGGGGCTTTTAGATGCCTGAGAACTTGGCTAAGAATGCAGGGAGGATAGATAAGGTCGAATGGTTTACAGTGAGTGAGTTAACTAAGCAGAGCAGGAGGTTAGCTTTTCTACTGAACCCAACACAGTAAATTTTGCTTTATTGTACAGCAATTGCAAATTATTTTTTATTATCATTTTCCCTCTTTACCTTTGCCTCCCAAAGTGCTGGGGTTATAGGCATGAGCCACCACCCCTGGCCCCAAATTCTTTTTCATACGAGATCCAAGAACCCACTCTCCAGTTCTAGATTGGGACCATTTCTGGAAGCTTCTTTCCAGTAAATCACAAAGGAATGATACTAAGGAAACCCCCAACCCAAAGGAAATAAGACTGAACCACCAATTGGATAACTTTTTGTAAAGGGTGGCATAAAGAATGGGATTGGGTAAAGAATGGGATTGGGTTGGTAGCCCAATTTAGGGGAGTTAGAGTGTCTCCTAAGGTAGATAAAAGGTCCCTTCTAAGAAAAGGCAAGAACACTTGCAAAAGTTGTGTTTGAGGCAAAACTTAGAAAGGTCAGAGTCTTTCCTAAGATTTAGGGTGTTAGAGGCCCCTCTCAGTAAAGTGTCAGCTAAGGTCAGATTTGGCGTTATGGAATGTTTAAACACTGTTGTCTTTGTATTTGTTTGTTTTGAGACAGTCTCACTCTTGTCACTCAGGCTGGAGTGTAATGATTAGATCTTGGCTCACTGCAACCTCTGCCTCCCAGGTTGAAGCGATTCTCCAGCCTCAGCCTCCCAAGTACAGGTGCACGTCACCGGGCCCAGCTAATTTTTGTATTTTTGGTAGAGTCAGTTGTTACTGTGTTGGCCAGGCTAGTCTCAAACTCCTAACCTCAGCCGACTCGTCCGCCCTGGCCTTGCAAAGTGCTGGGATGACAGGTATGAGCCACCATGCCCGGCCCTGTCTTTGGATTAATCTGCCTTGCACTTTTTGCTGATGTCTGTGGCTGATAGAATTATGCCAGTACAGGATCATGGAACATGGGGAGCTTTTTTCCTCCCTAAACTGGGGAAACTTGAGAGCTGATGGGAATTCTGAAAAAGATTATTTCACAACTGATGAGCAGCCACCTAAACTTTTGATTCAATGCAATGTGTAGGTCTTTCTCTGGCATTCCCGAGTTCCTCACCTTTCCCACCCTGCTATAGGCAATGCCCTCTCCCTCCCTCCCTCCCTCCCTCCCTCCCCCTTCCCCTCTCTCTCTCCTGCCATGGGAAGACATGCCTTGTTTCTCCTTCACCTTTCCCCGTGATTGTAAGTTTCCTAAGACCCCCCCAAGTCATGCTTCCTCTTAAGCCTGAGGAACTGTGAGTCAGTGAAACCTCTTTTCTTTTATAAGTCACCTAGTCTCATGTAGTTCTATATAGCAGTGGGAAAACAGAATAATATCCCATCCATCCATCCATCCATTCATCCCTCCATCCACCTATCCATCCATTAATTTCTGAATACTGGCTGGGGAGGTGGCTCATGCCTGTAATCCTAGCATTTTGGGAGGCTGAAGCGGACAGATCATCTGAGCTCAGGAGTTCAAGACCAGTCAGGCCAATGTGATGAAACCCCATCTCTACTAAAAATACAATTTTTTCTTTTTTGAGATGGAGTCTTGCTCTGTCACCCAGGCTGGAGTGCAGTGGCACAATCTCAGCTCACTGCAATCTCTGCCTCCTGGGGTTCAAGCAGTTCTCTGCCTCACCCTCCCAAGTAGCTGGGATTACATACAAAAATTAGCCAGGTGAGGTGACACATGCCTGTAGTCCCAGCTACTCAGTAGGCTGAGGCAAGAGAGTTGCTTGAAACCAGGAGGCAGAGGTTGCAGTGAGCTGAGATGGCACCATTGCACTCCAGCCCGGGCAACAGAGTGAGACCCTGTAAAAAAAAAAAAAATCCAAATATTGACCGAGAGCCTGTGGTCCCAAATGGGGCTTAGACTTCTATCAAGTTTTCACTGCTTCTTGAGTTACTTTTGTGAAGTTTTTTTTTTTTTTTTTGTTTTTTTCTGAGACAAAGTTTTGCTCTTATTGCCCGGGCTGGAGTATAATGGCATGATTTCCCCTCACTGCAACCTCTGTCTCCTGGGTTCAAAGAATTCTTCTGCCTCAGCCTCCCAAGTAGCTGGGATTATAGGCGCCCACCACTGTGCCCAGCTAACTTTTTTGTATTTTTAGTAGAGATGGGTTTTCACCATGTTGGCCAGGCTGGTCTTGAACTCCTGACCTTAGGTGATCCACAAACCATGACTTTCCAGAGTTCTGGGATTACAAGCGTGAGCCACTGTGCCTGGCCTCCCTTCCTTCTTAAGGCTGAGTCACATTCTGCTGTGTGGATGGATCACACTGTGTTTACCTTTTCATCTGATGGTGGACCCATCGGTTGATTCTGCCTTTTGGCTGTTGCGAATCATGCTGCTGTGAGCACAGGTGTGCAAAAACCTCCCTGAGTTCCTGCTTTCTATTCTTTTGAGATGGATGCCAATGGGTTTGTTAGAGCAAATGGTAATGCTGTGTTTAAGTGTTTTGAGGGACCACCATTTGTAAAGTGTTTTTGTTGTTGTTCTGTTGTTGTTGTTGTTGTTGTTGAGATGGAGTCTCACTGTGTCACCCAGGCTGGAGTGCAGTGGCATGATCTGGCTTCACTGCAATTTCCGCCTCCCACGTTCAAGCCATTCTCGTGCCTCAGCCTCCTGAGTAGCTGAGATTACAGGCGCCTACCACCACACCTGGCTCATTTTGGTATTTTTCATAGAGACAGGGTTTCACCATGTTGGCCAGGCTGGTCTCGATCTCCTGGCCTCAGGTGATCCGCCCACCTTGGCCTCCCAGAGTGCTGGGAATCCAGGTGTGAGCCACCTCACCTGGCTCTTGTAAAGTGTTTTAATCATCCTGTTTTACTCTTCTGGAGCTGGGGTTGTGATCTCAGCCCTGCTTCTCTCTGCTCCTGTTAAGGGACTCCCGGTAGGCAGCCAGTGCCTGCCTCTGTCCAGGAGACAGCATACTTGGAAGTGAAGTTGGGTTGGTCCTGCCCCAGTGCTGCCGCTGTTTTAGGTAAATATCCTGTGGGGTCAAGAGAGAAAATCCAAGTGCACCTGTGGAACACCATGGGCATCCCCCAACTCAGAACAGTGGGAGAGAATGGGGTATTGGAGGGGAGGTGAACCTGGAAGCTGCTTAGCCCTGCTCTGTCTGTCGCCCCAACTTTTTGTTTTTTTGTTTTTTTGGTTTTTTTTGAGATAGAGTCTTGCTCTGTCACCCAGGCTGGAGTGCAGTGATGCGATCTTGGCTCACTGCAACCTCCACCTCCCAGGTTCAAGCGATTCTCCTGCCTCATCCTCCTGAGTAGCTGGGACTACGGGTGAGTGCTACCACACCTGGCTAATTTTTGCATTTTTAGTAGAACTGGGATTTTGCTATGTTGGCCAGGCTGGTCTCCAACTCCTGACCCTAGGCGATCCGCCCACCTCGACCTCCTAAAGTGCTGGGATTCCAGGCGTGAGCCACTGCGCTTAGCGAAGCCCTGCTCTGTTCTAATCCCACCACCTGTGAAAGGCTTCTGGAAGCTCACAGAAACAATGGCCCCAGTATGACAGTTCCCATTCCGTTGCTCCCTGAGTTCTGGGGTCCCACAGTGAGGAGTGACTGTTTTCCTCACTCACCTAGATGTGATGTGATGAGCCTGGTCAAAGAAATTTGCTGTTGCTGACTTGCACCTGGTCAGGCCCCTGCCCTGTGGAAATTGCCCCAACTGAATCCTCATGCCTCACTTTACTCAGCTAACTCAGATCTCCAACCCTGCCCCAGGCTGGGTTAGGCTTCTCCCTGTCATGCCATCCGAAAATCTCCTGTGTGATACTTTATTGACTGATTGATTGATTGAGATGGGATCTCACTCTGTCACCCAGGCTGGAGTACTGTGGCACGATCTCAGCTCACTGCAACCTCTGCTTCCTGTGTTCAAGCGATTATGTTGCCTCAGCCTCCTGAGTAGCTGAGATTATAGACATGTGTCACCATGCTCTGCTAAGTTTTGTATTTTTAGTAGAGACAGGGTTTCTCCATGTTTCACCATGTTGGTCATGCTGGGTCTCAAACTCTTGACCTTGTGATCCACCTGCCTCAGCCTCCCAAAGTGCTGGGATTACAGGTGTGAGCCACCACGCTGAACCGTGTGACACTTTAACGAAGCCAGGGGCACAGGTGACGGCTGCCTGATCATCTTCACACCACAGGCAGAGCTAGAGCCTGTGTCACCTGGAAATTCCTCAGCTCTTTATGCTGTTAAGGCAAGAAGTAAGAAGGGGTCCTCGGGGGACATGTGGTGAGGTTTGGTAGGGACATAGCTCACCAGATTGTACTTGGTGTTCCCATCTAACTTGTAACTGCTCTCATAGAAGGTGGCCTAGAACCCCAGCGGGTGGGGGTTGCTCACTATCACCTAGGGGTGTGGGGAAGAGGAGCTGAGGCTGTACAGAGCCAGCAAGCAGGACAGGGCAACCAGGGCCAGGTGCAGTGGCTTACACCTGTAATTCCGGTAGTTTGGGAGGCTGAGGCAGGTGGATCAGTTGAGGTCAGGAGTTTGAGACCAGCTGGCCAAATGGTGAAACCCCGTCTCTACTATAAATACAAAAATTAGCCAGGCATGGTGGCAGGAGCCTGTAATCCCTGCTACTTGGGAGGCTGAGGCAGATAATTATGTGAACCCAGGAGGCAGAGGTTGCAGTGATCCAAAATTGCATCACTGCACTCCAGCCTGGGTGATAGAACAACACTCTCTTAAAACAAAAACAAAAAAACTGGCCAGGTGCTGTGGCTCACACCTGTAATCCTAGCACTTTGGGAGGCGGAGGTGGTTAGATCACCTGAGGTCGGGAGTTTGGAACCAGCCTGACCAACATGGTGAAACCCCATCTCTACTAAAAATACAAAATTAGCCAGGCATGCTAGTGCATTGCCTGTAATCGCAGCTACTCAGGAGGGTGATGCAGGAGAATCGCTTGAACATGGGAGGCTGAGGTTGTGGTGAGCTGAGACATGCCATTGCAGTCCAGCCTGGGCAACAAGAGCAAAACTCCGTCTCAAGAAAAAAAGAAAGAAAAAATGAACTTGCTCTGCAAATGTAGCTGCAACATTGTTTTGTCTCAAAATACTTTCTAATTGTCCTTATTTTTCTTTGATCCATAGTTTTGTAGTATATTGTTTAGTTCCCATAGATTTGTGAATATTCCTGTTTTTCTTCTGCTATTGTAATTTCAGTCATTTAAAATGTATTAAATCTTGCTTTGAGGCCTAATATATGATCTTTCCCAGAGAACATTCCACATGTACTTTGAAGAGTGTGTATTCTGCTGCTGGGTGAACTCATCTGTGTATGTCTGGTAGGTCCAAGTCATCTATAGTATTGTTCAAACCCTCTGTTTCCTTCTTGATCTTCTGTCTGGGTGTTGTATCCATTATTGAAAGTGAGTTATTGGGCCAGGCATAGTGGCTCATGCCTGTAATCCCAGCATTTTGGGAGGCCAAGGCATGCGGATCACTTGAAGTCAGGAGTTTGAGACCAGTCCCAACGTAGTGAAACCCTGTCTCTACTAAAAATAGCTGGACGTGGTGGCATACACCTGTAATCCCAGCTACTCTGAGGCTGAGGCACAGCAATCACTTGAATCCAGGAGGTTGCAGTGACCTGTCTCACGCCACTGCACTTCGGCCTGGGCAACGGAGTCAAATTCTGTCTCAAAAAAAAAAGTGACAGGTTGACGTCACCTACTGTTATCATAGAACTGTTTCTCCTTTCACTCTGTTGGTGTTTGCTTCATATATTTAGGAACTCTGAGGTGTGTTGCATGTACATTTATAACTGTTACATCTTTTTGGTGAATTGATTGTTGTTATCTCTTAAAACAGCTTTTGACCTTGAGTCTATTTAGTCTGAGATTAGTCTAGCTCCTCCTCCTTTTTTTTTGTTACCATTTGCATGGAATATCTTTTTTCATCCTTTCACTTTCAACCAATGTGTAAGTCTCTTACAGCCTTTTGATTGTAGAATTGCAGAATTCATTTGCATTTTTAAAGACTATCACCTGAAGAAACTCACTACCCTGGTGAATTAATGCCTGTGCCATGAGGCCCACAGCCAAGGACTCAGTGAGCAGTTGCTCTGGGAGGACTCCAGCACATCATTTATGGGGCCTCCCAGTGCCACTTTGTGGATTGTTTTCTGCATGACTTATGCTTTGTTTTCTCTCTCATTTCCTTCCTTCTGCCTTCCTTTGTGTTTAAATTGATTTTTGTGTGTGTGACACACTTAGAATCCCTTCTCATTTCCTTTTGTGTACATTCTATAGATACGTCCTGAAGTTATAGCAATCGATTTTAAACTAGTAAGTTCTAGCAATCGATTTTAAACTAGTAAGTTCAATCACATACAAATACTCTACTCCTTGACAGCTATGCCCCATCCTATGCTGTTGATGCTACAAAGCATATCTATATTTTAGAGACAGGGTCTCACTCTGTCACCCAGGCTGGAGTGCAATGGCACTGTCATAGCTCATTGTAACCTCAAGCCCGTGGACTCAAGCGATCCTCCATAGCTGAGACTACAGGTGCATGCCACCATGCCTAATTTGTTTTTTATAAATTATATATTTAACATCACTTACGGTTACACATCTTTTAAATCCAATAAAATAATTAAAATCAGAGATATGAATCAAAATTCCAATAATACAGGTCTTTATATGTGTCTTCAAATATCCACCTAGCATCCTTTTGTTTTGACTTGAAGGACTCCCTTTGGCATTTCTTGCAGGATAGTTCCCAATGTAATGAACTCTCTCAGCTTTTTTTAATCTGAGAATGTCTTAATTTCTCTGGTCGGGTACAAGGTGGGAGGATCACATAAGGTCAGGAGTTCGAGACCAGCCTGGCCAACATGATGAAACCCCATTTCTATTAAAAATACAAAAACGTGGTGGCAGACGTCTGTAATCCCAACTACTTGGGAGGCTGCCCCACTGCACACCAGCCTGGAGGACAGAGCAAGACCCTGTCTCAAAAAGATAATAAAAAGTGTCTTCATTTCTTTCTCTTTTTCTTATGAGAGTTCATAACATGCCTTTATGTTGTAAATTATAACAAATAAACCTTTTAATTTGTCCTTTAAATTTTAACTGTAATTGGTGACTACTTTTCTTAAATACTTCACTGGTGTCCAAGAGAAGAAGAATTTAGCCCTTGATTTTAAAAATATAATAATAAACCCAGCCGGACACCGTGGCTCACATCTGTAATCCCATCACTTTGGGAGGCCGAGGCAGGTAGATTATGAGGTCCAACATTTGAGACCATCCTGGCCAACATGGTGAAACCCTGTCTCCACTAAAAACACAAAAAAATTAGCTGGGCATGGTGGCACGTGACTATAATCCCAACTACTCAGGAGGCTGAGGCAGGAGAATTGCTGGAACCTCGGAGGCGGACATTGCAGTGAGCCAAGATTGTGCCACTGCAGTCCAGCCCGGGTGACATAGCAAGACTCGGTCTCAAGTAAGTAAGTAAGTAAGTAAGTAAATAAATAAATAAATAAATAAACCCTAAGAGGAAGGGAGAAGACCTTAACCACAGATAATAGTCCATTGTTGCCCTGTGGCTATAAATTTTCTGAGTTGCTTGTCTTGCCAGATGTTCTGTTGATGGCTGTAGTAGCTGACAGTTTTGTATTTACACAGTCAGAACAACGAGTGTTTCTGCTTGATTCCCAGATTTTCCAAGCTTCCCGTGGAGCCACACCACCTCCTGTCTTGGCACTTCATGGGTCTAAGGCTGCTTCCCAAGTGGATCTGGTTGGTAGGCCATGACATTGATTCCTGCCTCTAAGCCTAGCTTTATTCTCAGCAGCCACTACCTTTTTGGTACTAGAACAGTGCTTTTTCTAGTACACTCATAAGTGGATGCTGAAATCACAACCTGGCCATTTGGATGTTCAACTAATGCTTTAGGCTGTGGAGTCCCTGGAACTCACCAACCCGTGCCGGAACTCACCAACCCGTGCCAGAACTCACTGGGGCTCAGGTGTGTAGCACTATCTTCTTTCTCTATGGCTGGCAGTGCAAACATTTTTCATGCATTTATTTCCCATTTTTTACTTTGGAGGTTTATGTTTTGTAAGACAAGGTCTCACTCTGTCACACAGCCAGGAGTGTAATCATGGTTCACTGCAGCCTTGACTTCCCGGGTTCAAGCCATCTCACTTCAGTCTCCTAAAGTGCTAGGAATACAAGCATGAGCCACTGCACCTGGCCTAATTTTGAGCTTTGAGTTATTTATAGAGAGAGAGATGAGTCTTTGAAGATGAGTCCTTGGTCTGATAGGTGGTTTGTAAATGTTTTTCCCAATCTGTAGCTTATCTTTCCATCTTCCTAATTGAGTCTTTCAGAGAGCAAAACTGTGGTCTGCCTTGCAAATACTCTGCCACTGTAGCAGGAAAGCAGACACAGACAGTATGTAAATGAACATGTGCATGTATCCCTTGAGTAAGTGTCCATTTGTGGGAGAGATCTCTAGACAGATCAGTGCTGAGTGGTTATTTCATTAAGTAATAGTTAAGCTGGGTATAAACTCTAACCTCATGCTTACTTTCTCTTACTCCACTGTCTTCTGTTGCTGCTGATCGGAAGGCAATTGTCAACATGTTCTTCCTTCTTTCCACCCTCCTCAGTAGCTTTTAGGACCTTTTGTCTTTTCTGCAATTTTGTTTTGATGGGTCTATGTATGGATGGATTTATTGTATTGGGGATTGTGCCTCCTGACTCCAAAGCAGGCATCCCCAAACTACAGCCCACGGGCCGCATGCGGCCCCTTGAGGCCATTTATCCAGCCCTCTGACACACTTCAGGAAGGGGCACCTCTTTCATTGGTGGTCAGTGAGAGGAGCACAGCATGTGGCAGCCCTCCAACGGTCTGAGGGACAGTGAACTGGCCCCCTGTGTAAAAAGTTTGGGAACACCTGCTCTAAAGGGTCTGGGTCCTGTCTGTTTTCATTATGGAATTTTTTTTTTTTTTTTTTTTTTTTTTTGAGACAGACTCTCACTCTGTCACCAGGCTAGGGTGCAGTGATGAGATCTCGGCTCACTGCAACCTCCACCTCCTGGGTTCAAGCATTTCTCCTGCCTCAGCCTCCTGAGTAGCTGAGATTACAGGCGCAAACATCCACACCTGGCTAATTTCTGTATTTTTAGTAGAGACGGGGTTTCACCAGGTTGGTCTTGAACTCCTGACCTTAGGTGATCCACTCATATTGGCCTCCCAAAGTGCTGAGATTACAGGGATGAACCATCACACTTGGCCTGGAATTTCTTTGAGACATGTTGGATCCTCTCATTCCATCCTCCCTTTGTCATATTTTCCAATTGATTAATTTTCTCTTCTGTCATTGAATTCATTAAGTTTTAAATGTCTGTGAATGGCAGCCACTAATTCTGGCATCTGAAGCTCTTGTAAGTCCACTCCTCTTGTTGCCACTGACGTCTATGCCCTTTTAGTGGGGCTTTGGCTGTGGCAATCAGATGCAGCACTGGCTGAAGAATCTCAAGGTAGCTAGTGTTAGAACTGAATTAGAGGTCCACCCTGGTAGTGGGGACAAACCCCACCCATTTGCACCCCACACATTTGCTCACAGAAGTCATCTTCTGTGTTGATGATTTTTTGTGGTATGAGAGCAAAGGGAAACAGGAGCTGAGCATTTTCCCTAAACAGTGGTGGACATTCAAATCCCTAGTGAGGCTGGGTGCAGTGACTTTGGGAGGCTGAGGCAGGCGGATCACCAGAGGTTAGGAATTCATGACCAGCCTGGCCAACACATCAAATCCCCATCTCTACTAAAATACGTGCCTGTATTTTTGAGAGGCTGAGGCAGGAGTACTGCTTGAACCTGGGTGGTGGAAGTTGCAGTGAGATAACATTGTGCAACTACATTCCAGCCTGGGCAGTTCATAAATAAGAGAGATAATTGCCTCACAGTTCTACAGGCTGTACAAGCACAGCTCCAGCATCTGCTTGGCTTCTGGAAGCCTCAGGAAGCTTACAATCATGGCAGAAATAGGAGTGAGTGCAAAGAGAGAGAGACACGAGGTACCAGGCTCTTCATAAACAAATTGCTCTCATGTGAACTAATAGAGCAAGAACTCATGCTTCACTAAACAGAGGGTGCTAAGCCATTCATGACGGATGTACCCCCTCTAACAAATGTGAGATTTGGAGAGGACACACATCCAAGCTGTGTCAGGCTATAAGTGTTTTGTTTTGACTCTTAGCTCCCTGAATGACAGTTATTTGTCCTCCCTGGCAAGAGAGAGAGACGGGTTTTCCCTCCTGCTAGAAGGCAGTTGCCAGACAGAGGGCAGAGTGCCAGCCGCTGGGGCAGCTTACCACACTGTGGAGGAGGGGCCAGGGGCATGAAGCTGCAGGCACACAGGTGGATGTAGGCAGCCACCAAAGTGCAGGCAGGCTGGAGCTGCTGGGTGCCACGGGGCTCCTGCACACACAGGCTGAGGAATGCTGCAGGGTCCATCTGAAATCAGGGCCACCCATTCACTGTCCCTACCCTTGGTAGTGGCATGGAGGAAGGGCCTAGGCCAGATCGGGGAAAGGGCTTTCTGTGTCCCAGGGGTCAGGCTCACACTCACCACCGAGAAACGTTCCCCAAGCTGGAGCAGGGGTCCTGGAAGAAGGTCTGGCAGGTGGGGCTCTGTCCTGGGCAGGCCTGCTGAGTCTTCCCGGTGGCCCTGCAGTCACCATCCACCTGGTGGGACAGACTCAGGCCTCCCGCTGGACCATGTGGCTCCCCCACATACATCAGCCTCAGCAGGAGACTCCACCCAACCCTGGGCCTGCAAAGACCTCTGCAGAGCCACAGGCCACCTGCCTCTCCTGGGACTCTGTAGCGAGCAGCCCTCAAGAGCCTCAGCTGGAGGGAGGAAGGGCAGGTGCACCTGCTCACCTGCCGGGCTGAGCTCCTCCAGACTGCAGGCCACAGAGCCATCCGGCAACATCAGGTCATTGCTTCATTGTCGTTGGTTCTCAGAAGGCCAGCAGATATGCCTGTAGGGAGGAGGGAAGCTGAGGAGGAGAGCCTGTGATCCTCCCTCAGGGGACCTGTATGAGAGACAAGCCTGAAGCACACCAAGGAGTGGTAGAATCCCGCCACCTCCACCCCTAACTCCCAGAGCCCAGGGCTCTAGCTCCAAACCCTCATCGGAGGAGGGAGAGAAAGCACAGGGACTGAGGATAGCATGTGTTGTTTCCCCCGTCCCCTCCCCACGTCCTCAGCTTGAGCGGCCAGAATCCAGGCCCGCCCTTTGTGTTCCTTGGCAGAGGGACCACAGAAAGGCCAACTCTACCCTGGAGCCGCATATCCCAGCGATGGGGGCAGAGCCTGGGCCTCAGTGCCACCATTTCAACCACAGTCGTCGCCTACAGCCAGGGGGCCTGTCACACTGGAAGCTGAGAATGGTGCATCCCGAAGAGGCTCTTGGTGGTGGGCCAACCCTGCCAGGGCCCAGACTCACCGTGGTGCCAGAGGCCCAGAGTCAGGCTGCAGAGGCTGGTGGGAACATCACAGGAGATGGAGACCCCGTCCTCACTGGCCAGCTCAATCCTGGGGATGTCCCCCCTTGTCATGGCAGGAGGCAGCTGGAGGTCTGGACAGCTGTCCCCTGGTAGGAAAAAGTGGTACGGCCTGTAGGCCAGAGTGGGTGGGCAGGAGGGCTGACCCACAGACAGGGGACGAGCTTGAAAGGGCTGTCCCCCCAGGTGACCTGCCACAGGCACAGGTCTCCAGGGGAAGCTCGGGCCTCTCCTCCTCACCTGTGGGCTGGGGTAGAAGATGAGGGTTATCTGGTTCAGCTCCACAGTCAGGGCCATGAGCCCCTAGCCTGTCCGGCTCAGCATGAGGGAGAATGTGTTGTGAGCAGTCTTGGGCCAGAAGGACGCTGCCGCACTGGGTGCTGAGGTCCCACACCTGGCCGTCAAAAGTCACCACGTGCTGGGCCCCAGCCACCAGGGCATGGTCTGGGAAGAAGCAGCCCCAAAGGCAGGGTGAGTGGAGCCAGCTCCACCCACTGCAGTGAGAGCCCAATGCGGGCTGGGCACCCCGATGCCTAGAGCCCCAGCTTAGCCTGCCCTGAGGCCAGGAGTCCCCCTCCCCTGGTGCAGCAGCCAGAGGCCCAGCGATCCCCTACCAGCTTCAGGATGACATGAGCTGAAGGGCTACAGCCAATTCAGCCCTAACAAGGAATGGAGTCCTGACACCTGCTACAAAAACACTGTACTAAGTAACAAAGACTGGCTCAGAGGCCACATATTCTATGCTTCTGTTTACATCAGATGTCCAGAGCAGGCACAGCCATGGACACAGCAGGCAGACAGGCAGCTGCAGGGTTTCATTTGAGCATGATAAAAACATTTGAAAATCGATTGTGGTGAGGCATGCACAACTCTGAATAAACTAGAAGCCACTGAATCGTGCACTTAAAATTCACAGATCGGCCAGGCACAGTGGTGCTAAGCCATCCCAGGGCTTTGTGGGGCTGAGGCAGGAGGATCACTTGAACCCAGGAGGTCAAGGGTGCAGTGAGCCAAGATCGCACCACTGCACTCCAACCATGACAACAGAGTGAGACCTCGTCTTAAAAACAAACAAACGAGTCATCCATTTAATCTCAAGGAAGCTACTAGGGAGAAAAAACATTCACTGTTTATGTGGATGGCCAACAGCTCCCTCAAACATGACAGTGGTGTCCTGCAGACCTGCCCTCTTTAGGGGAGGGAAAAGAGGGCCTATGAAGGAGCAGGTCTGACCAGTCCAGCCAGGGCGGCCCCTGAGCTGTGCCTTGGGGGTGCTCGTGCCCGTGGCAGGGAAGCACCATCTATGGAGCACAGCCAGGCACCTGATGGCCAGGGCCAGCATCCAGAGGGAGGCAGTGCCAGCCTTGTTGTCAGCTGTCAGAACTGATGGGTACAGAGAAGCCCATGGTCAAACACACAGAACGTGAAGACCAGGCTGTTTTCTCCATCAGCATGCTGCTTAGACATGACTGCACCCATGCTTCTAGGGAGCCCTAGGCCTCTGTGTGAGTCCCACATGGATAAACCACTCCTTGCCAAGCCTGGGTACCAAGGCTCCCCCATGGACATGAGGGGCTCCCTCATGCATTAAGAACCGTACATGCCCCTTACTCATGTGAGTGAGCCATGTGGTTACCTGCATTTCACAGTGGAGGAATCTGAGTCCACAGAGGTTAGCAGACTCACCTGAGCTGCATGCACTCCCCAGGAGCCCAGAGCCGGTCATCCCAGAACTGCCCTTGGCTGCAAGTCACTCCTGACCTGCAAGTATGAACTCAATTAGTGCCCTTCCAGCTGTAATGGGAGGTCTGCCTTCTGCTCCAGCAGAGCCCACAGGGTGGAAGCTGGCCTGAAGCCCTGAACCACCCACTGAACTCCTCTGCCGGGCCAGGCCTTACGTTATGAACAAAAGCAGGATGTGTAGCCTCAGCTCTAGACCCAGAGGACCTTGCGAAGTCCAGTAAGCTCTGGGCCTGGCACTGTGATGCCATGAGCCTCTGCAGGCTTCCCTGTGCCCCCACAGTACCTGCCCCTGCATGGCCCTGCTGCTGTTCCCACGGGGTAGGGGGCTCCCAGGGAGGAGGGCAGCACAGCCTGGGGCAGAATTCACACTCCAAGGGACCCTGCAGCAGGCAGCATCTGAGCTGGTAGAACTCGGCCAGCATGTTGGCCCTGGACAGCTGTCGGAGTGGCCACAGCAGCTTCTACTCCACCAGGTAGCTGGTCACCCAGGCCATGTCCAGTGGCTCATCCACCCCAGCAGTGGCAGCGTCACCACCGAGTAGTCCCCAAAGGGAATGCACAGGACAAGTTGCTGTGCCTTCCTTTGGCTGCAGACGGGGAGCTCACAGGTCCGCAGGAAGAGCTCTGCCATGGAGGGCATGGGAGTGCTTCTCAGGGAGGGCCTGTCCTTGTTCTAGGAAGTCCCATAATGAGGTGGAGGACAGAGGCCAGCATGACAGCGGAGGTGATAGTGAGGCCAGGACAGAAACAAGCTGCCCTATTTTGAGGACACAGATGTCTGATGTCATGCTTGATCTGCCCCCTGGGTCTTGGGGACCATGGGGCCTGTGTGTGGGGATGCCGAGGACAGGAGCTGGAAGGTGTAGGAAATAGTTTTGTTTTTTGAGACAGAATCTCATTCTGTTTCCCAGGCTTGAGAATAGTGGAACTTTCTTGACACTGTGACCTCTGCCTCCTGGGTTTAAGTGATTCTCCTGTCTCAGCTTCTGGAGTAGCTGGAACTACAAGCATTCACTGCCATGCCCAGGTAATTTTTGTATTTTTAGTAGAATCGGGGTTTCACCATGTTGGAAAGGCTGGTCTCAAACTCCCGACCTCAAGTGATCTGCCCAAAGTGCTAGGATTATAGGCATGAGCCACTGTGCTCGACCAACAAGTCTAGGAAATTTCTGCAGTTGAGGGGAGGACTGGAACTTTCTCAATATGTAGAGTAGGGTCAAACCTGTGGGATCTAAATGACCAGGGAGATCTCAGCTCTTGTGGGGGTGGAGTGGGAAGAGAAACATTGCACACTCTGTTGTTGATGGGCCGGTGGAGGGGGTGCAGGGGCAGGTGACCTCACTTATCTTCTAGGGAGCCCAGAGGCCCTGTAGCTGGGGGCAGGAAGCAGCCTCAATGCCCTCCCTCCCAGTTGAATCCATTTTTTGGCTCAAGCAGTCCTCCTGCTTCAGCCTCCCAGTAGATGGATGTACACGGGGCCTCATGTACCTGTCCTGTTATCTTCCAGGTCAGCTCATTGACACTGTCTGGGTGAAAAAAGGAGACCAGATCTTGTTTTCTTCCATGTTCGAAGCCAGTATCACCATCCACAACATTGTTGTCGGTACATGCCCAACCCACCATTAGCCTAGAAATATTTAGACCTGGTTTATTAACCATACACCTGCCAGACCCAACCCAGCCAAAACATGAAATCAACCAGGTGCAATGACCCACACCTGTAATCCCAGCACTTTGGGAGGCCGAGGCGGGTGGATCTCCTGAGGTCAGGAGTTTGAGACCAGCCTGGCCAACGTGGTGAAACCCCATCTCTACTAAAAATATATAAATGAGCTGGGAGTGGTGGTGCACGCCTGTAATCCCAGCTATTTGGGAGGCTGAGGTGGGAGAATCACTTGAACACAGGATGTGGAGGTTGCATTGAGCCGAGATTGAACCACTGCACTCCAGCCTGGGCAGAGCATGAGATGCCACCTCAAAAAACAAGAAAATCTGTTCTCTCAGGCCAGATGCCATGGCTCATGTCTGTAATCCCTGTACTTTGGGAGTGTGAGTGAGAGGATCACTTGAGGTTGGGAGTTCAAGACCAACCAGGCCAATAGGATGAAACCCCATCTTTACTAAAAAAATATAAGGCTTGGAGTTCCAGCTCACACCTGTAATCCTAGCATTTTGGGAGGATGAGGTAGGCAGATCATGAGGTCAGGCCTTCGAGACCAGTGTGGCCAACATGGTGAAAGCCTATCTCTACTAAAAATACGAAAATTAGCTGGGTGTGGTGGTGCACATCTGTAACCTAGCTACTCAGGAGGCTGAGGCAGAAGAACTGCTCGAACCCACAAAGTGGAGGTTGCAGTGAGCTGAGATCACACCACTGCACTGAAGACTGGGAGACAGAGCAAGAATCCATCTCAGGAAAAAAAAAAAAAAAAAAAAAAAAAAAAAAAAAAAAAAAAAAAAAAGCCAGGTATGGTTGCATGTGGCTGTGTTCCCAAGCTACTCAGGAGGCTGAGGTGGGACAATTGCTTGAGCCAGGGAGGATGAGGCTGCCGTGAGCTGAGATCACACCACTGCACTCCAGCCTGGGGAACAGAGTGAGACCCTGTCTCAATAAATAAATAAATAAAATAAAAAATTTTTGTCTCCCAGTTGGGAGGCTGGAAGTGTAAAGTCAGGTGTCTGCAGGACAGGCTCCCTCTGGAGGCTCTGGGGAAGAATCTGTCCCAGCCTCTCTCTTGGCTCAGGCATCCTTTGACTTACAGTGGCCATTGTCCTTCTATGCATGTCTGTCTCTATGTGCAAATTCCCCTTTGGGCAGGCACAGTGGCTCACACCTACAAATCCCAGCACTTTGGGAGGCTGAGGCAGGATTGCTTGAGCCCAGAAGTTTGAGACCAGCCTGGGGAACATAGTGAGATACCGTCTCTACATAAAATACAGAAAATTAGCTTGGCATGGTGGAACACACCTGTAGTCCCAGCTACTCAGGAAGCTGAGGTGGGATGATCACTCGAACCCAGGAGATTGAGGCTGCAGTGAGCTGTGATCACATCACTACACTCCAGCCTGGGTGACAGAACAAGACCCTGTCTCAAGAAAAAAAAATTTTCTTTTTTCTTTTTCTTTTACTGGCAACAAATTTCCCTTTTAGTAAGGACACCAGTTATACAGGATCAGGGCCCCACCTTAATGACCTATTTTAATTTGATGACCTCTGAAACGACCCAGTAAGGTCATATCTGTAATCCCAGCACTTTGGAAGGCTGAGGTGGGAGGATCACTTGAGGCCAGGAGTTTGAAACCAGCCTGGGCAACATAGTGAGATTTCATCTCTACAAAAACAATTTTTAAAAAATTAGCTGGGTGTAGGGGTGTACACCTGTAGTACCAGCTCCTCAGGAGGCAGGAGCACAGAGCAAGTCCAGAAGGTTGAGGCTGCAGTCATCTGTGATTGTGCTACTGCACACCAGCTTGGGCAACAGCAAGACCTAGTCTGTCTCGAGGGAAAAAAAAAAAAAAAAGCTTTGCTGATACAATTTGGGGTAATTTTTTAAAACTTTAACTGTGAGGAGGAT
This sequence comes from Saimiri boliviensis, assembly GCF_048565385.1. NCBI lineage: Eukaryota > Metazoa > Chordata > Mammalia > Primates > Cebidae > Saimiri > Saimiri boliviensis. The sequence goes on along the minus strand of NC_133454.1, from coordinate 23,870,077 downwards.
CCAAGATGGCTGATTAGAAGCAGCTCAGGATTGCAGCTCCCAGCAAAAGGATGGAGGGTGAGTGGATGCCACATTTCCAGACAGATATTTACTGCACACATATCAAGAGATTCCCAAGTGGAGGAGCCCCATGGGTCACCAGTGTGGCTGTTTTGGCTGGTGCAGCAGATCTCCACACAAAATACATGGGTCCAGGTGCCATTTTAGCTGGTGATTGGAGCTCCTGGGAGACAGAGTCACCCATTCACTTGATAAAAAGGGGACTGAAACAGGGAGCTAGGCCAGAGATTCCCGACGCACCACATGGAAAATCACACAGATCCCAGCATCTTTTCAACAGGCGACTGGAATGCCTGAGAGACAGAGTCTCCCATTCAACTGAAAAAAAGGGGGACTGAAACAGGGAAACGGGCCAGGAGATTCCTGGGCAAAAAAGCACCACGAGTCTCCAATGGCTGTTTCAGCTGGAACAGTGCATCTACACACAAGAAATCACACAAAACCGGTCGCTGTTTCAACTGATGACTGGGACACCTGGGAGACAGAGTCACCCATTCAACAGAAAAAAAGGGGGGTGGTCTGAGACAGGGAGCCAGGCGATCAGACTTGGCTGGTCCCACCCCAACAAAAAAAAACAGCAACCTGAAATGCTCTAAGTTGAGAGTTTTGCAGCAAGCACAGCTGCACCTGGGATGGTCCAGCTCTGTGGGGGAGGGGCGTCCACCATTACCAAGGCAGTCCACCATTACTGAGAGAGCCTGCCATTACAGAGGTGGGTCACCATTGCCAAGGCAGTTCTAACTATACCCCTATAAACAGGACTGCAGGAAAATTCACATGGCAGCTGGGCGGAGCCCACAGCAGCTCAGCAAAACCTCTGGAGGCAGACTGTGACTAGGCTCCCTAATTGCTGGGCAGGGCAGCCCTGAGAAAAGGAAGCAGCATGACAGAAAGTTATAAATAAAGCCCTAACTCCCTGGGACAGAACACCTAGCGGGGGAAAAAAAAGGTGTTTATGAGTTCTGCTCTAGCAGACTTAAACGTACCTGCACAGCAGCTCTGAATAAAAAACGAAACTCAAAGCTCAGCGCTTGAGCTCCTATAAAGGATAGACTGTCTCCTCAAGCAGCTCCCTGACCCCTGTATATCCAAAGAGTCACCTCATAAAGAAGAGCTCACACTGACACCTGGTGGGTATCCTTCTGGGACAAATACAGCAGAAGAAGAAACTGGCAGCAACCTTTACTGTTCTGCAGCCACTGCAGGTGATCTCCAGGCAGGCAGAGCCTACAGTGGAACTCAACAGTCCCACAGCAGAGGGACCTGACTGTTAGAAGAAAACCTAAGAAACAGAAACAAATAACTTCAACATCAACAAACTGGATGTCCACTCAGAGACCCAATCTGAAAGTCAACAACTATAAAGATGACAGGTGGATGAATCCACAAAGATGGGAAGAAACCAGCACAAAAAGGATGGAAACGCCGAAAACCAGAATGCCTCTCCTCCTCCTCACCAGCAAGGGAACAAGGCTGGATGGAGAATGAGTCTGATGTATTGACAGAATCAGGCTTCAGAAGGTGGGTAATAAGAAACTTCTGTGAGCTAAAAGAACATGTTCTAATCCAATGCAAAGAAAGTAAGAACTTTGAAAAAAGGTTTCACGAAATGCTAACGAGAATAAACAGCTTAGAGAGGAATATAATAAGTGAATTGATGGAGCTGAAAAACACAACACGAGAAATTTGCAAAGCATACACAAGTTTCAACAGCTGAATTGACCAAGCAGAAGAAAGGATATCACAGGTCGAAGATCAACTCAATGAAATAAAACGAGACGGTAAGATTAGAGAAGAAAGGGTAAAAAGAAATGAACAAAATCTCCAAGAAATATGGGACTATGTGAAAAGACCTAATCTACATTTGACAGGTGTACGTGAATGTGACGGAGAGAATGAATCCAACCTGGAAAATACTCTTCAGGATATTATCCAGGAGAACTTCCCCAACCTAGAAAGGCAGGCCAATATTCAAGTCCAGGAAATACCGAGAACACCATAAAGATATTCCTCAAGAAGAGCAACCCCAAGGCACATAATCATCAGATTCACCAGGGTTGAAATGAAGGAGAAAATGCTAAAGGCAACCAGAGAGAAAAGTCGGGTTATCCACAAAGGGAAGCCCATCAGACTCACAGCGGATCTCTCAGCAGAAACCCCACAAGCCAGAAGAAGGTGAGAGACAATATTCAACATCCTTAAAGAAAAGAACTTTCAAGCCAGAATTTCATATCCAGTGAAACTAAGCTTCATAAGTGAAGGAGAAATAAAATCCTTTACAAACAAGCAAGTACTCAGAGATTTCATCACCACCAGGCCTGCTTTACAAGAGCTCGTGAAAGAGGAACTAAATGTAGAAAGGAACAACCAGTACCAGCCACTCCAAAAACATACCAAATGGTAAACAGCATCGACACAATGAAGAAACTGCATCAACTAATGGGCAAAACAGCCAGCTAGCATCAAAATGGCAGGATCAAATTCACACATAACAATATTAAACCTAAATGTAAATGGGCCAAATGCCCCAATCAAAAGACATAGACTGGCAAATTGTATAAAAAGCCAAAACCCATCGGTGTGCTGTATCCAGGAAACCCATCTCACATGCAAAGATACACAAAGGCTCAAAATAAAGGGATGGAAGAAGATTTACCAAGCAAATGGAGAGCAAAAAAAAAAAAAGCAGAAGTTGCAATTCTCATCTCTGATAAAATAGACTTTAAACCAACAAAGATCAAAAGAGACAAAGAAGGACATTACATAACAGTAGAAGGATCGATGCAACAGGAAGAGCTGACGATCCTAAATATATACGAACCCAATACAGGAGCACTCGGATACATGAAGCAAGTTCTTAATGGCTTACAAAGAGACTTAGACTCCCAAACAATAATAGTGTGAGACTTTAACACCCCACTGTCAATATTAGACAGATCAACGAGACAGAAAATTAACAAGGATATCCAGGACTTGAACTCAGACCTGGACCAAGCAAACCTAATAGACATTTACAGAACTCTCCACCTCAAATCCACAGAATATACATTCTTCTCAGCACCACATCACACCTACTCTAAAAGTGACCACATAATTGGAAGCAAATCACTCCTCAGCAAATGCAAAAGAATGGAAATCATAACAAACAGTCTCTCAGACCACAGTGCAATCAAGTTAGAACTCAAAATTCAGAAACTAACTCAGAACCACATAGTTTCATGGAAACTGAACAACTGGCTCTTGAATGTTGACTGGATAAACATTGAAATGAAGGCAGAAATAAAGATGTTCTTCGAAACCAACAAGAACAAAGACATAACATACCAGAATCTCTGGGACACATTTAAAGCACTGTCTAGAGGAAAATATATAGTAATAAATGCCCACATGAGAAGAAAGGAAAGATCTAAAATTGACACCCTATCATCAAAATTGAAAGAGCTAGAGGAACAAGAAGAAAAAAACTCAAAACCTAGCAGAAGACAAGAAATAACTAAGATCAGAGCAGAACTGAAGGAGATAGACACACAACAAACCCCTCAAAAAATCAATAAATCCAGGAGCTGATTTTTCAAAAAGGTCAACAAAATAGACCACTAGCCAGATTAATAAAAAAGAAAAGAGAATAATCGAATGGATGCAATAAAAAACGATAAAGGGGATATCACCACAGATTTTACAAAAATACAAACCATTATCAGAGATTATTACTAACAACTCATGCACATAAACTAGTAAACCTGGAAGAAATGGACAAATTCCTGGACACTTGCATCCTCCCAAGCCTAAAGAAGGAAAAAGTCAAAACCCTGAATAGACCAATAACAAGGGCTGAAGTTGAGGCAGCAATTAAGAGCCTACCACCCAAAAAAAAGCCCAGGTCCAGATGGGTTCACAGCAGAATTCTACCAGACATACAAAGAGGAGCTGGTACCATTCCTTCGGAAACTATTCCAGACAATCCAAAAAAAGGGAATCCTTCCCAAATCATTTTATGAGACCAACATCATCCTGATACCAAAACCCGGCAGAGACTCAATAAGAAAACAAAACTTGAGGCCAATATCCATGATGAACACAGATGCAAAAATCTTCAATAAAATACTGGCAAACCGATTGCAACAGCACATCAAAAAGCTTATCCACCGTGATCAACTAGGCTTCAACACAGAGATGCAAGGCTGGTTCAACATATGCAAGTCTATAAATGTAATTCACCACATAAACACAACCAAAGACAAAAACCACATGATTATCTCAATTGATGCAGAGAAGACCTTTGACAAAATTCACCAGCACTTTATGCTAAAACCCCTCAATAAACTAGGTATTGATGGAACAAATCTCAAAATAATAAAAGCTATTTACGACAAACCCAACAGCCAGTATCATACTGAATGGGCAAAAACTGGAAGCATTCCCTTTGAAATCCGGCACTAGACAAGAATGCGCTCTCTCACCACTCCTATTCAATATAGTATTAGAAGTTCTAGCCAGAGCAATCAAGAAAGAAAAATAATTAAATGGTATTCGATTAGGAAAGCAGGAAGTCAAATTGTCTCTATTTGCAGATGACATGATTGTATATTTAGAAGACCCCATTGTCTCAGCCCAAAATCTCCTGAAACTGATAAGCAACTTCAGCAAAGTCTCAGGATACAAAATCGGTGTGCAAAAATCACAGGCACTCCCATACAGCAATAACAGACTTAAAGAGAGCCAAATCAAGAACGAATTGCCATTCACGATCGCTACAAAGGGAATAAAACACCTAGGAATACAATTAACAAAGAACGTAAAGGACCTCTTCAGGGAAAACTAAAAACCACTGCTGAACGAAATAAGAGAGGACACAAACAGATGGAGAAACATTCCATGCTCATGGTTAGGAAGAATCAATATCATGAAAATGGCCATACTGCCCAAAGTAATTTACAGATTCAATGCTATCCCCATCAAGCTATCAATGACCTTCTTCACAGAACTGGAAAAAAACACCTTAAACTTAATAGAGAGCCCGCATAGCCAAGTCAATTCTAAGCAAAGAACAAAGCTGGAGGCAACACACTACCGGACTTCAAACTATACTACAAGACTACAGTAATCAAAACAGTATGGTACTGGTACCGAAATAGAGATGTAGACCAATGGAACAGAACAGAGGCCTCGAAGTCAACACAACATATCTACAACCATCCGATCTTTGACAAGCCTGACAAAAACAAGCAATGGGGAAAGGATTCCCCGTTTAATAAGTGGTGTTGGGAAAACTGGCTAGCCATGTGCAGAAAGCAGAAACTGGACCCCTTCCTGACATCTTACACTAAAATTAACTCCAGATGGACTAAAGACTTAAACACAAGAAACACCATTAAAACTCTAGAAGAAAATCTAGGCAAAACCATTCAGGACATAGGCGTAGGCAAGGACTTCATGACCAAAACACAAAAAGCATTGGCAGCAAAAGCCAAAATAGACAAATGGGACCTAATGAAACTCCACAGCTTCTGCACAGCAAAAGAAACTGTCATTAGAGTGAATCAGCAGCCAATAGAATGGGAAAAAATTTTTGCAGTCTACCCATCTGACAAAGGGCTAATATCCAGAATCTACAAAGAACAAACAGATTTACAAGAAAAAAATAAGCCCATTCAAAAGTGGGTGAAGGATATGAACAGATGCTTTACAAAAGAAGACACACACGAGGCCAACAAACATATGAAAAAATGCTCATCATCACTGGTCATTAGAGAAATGCAAATCAAAACCACATTGAGATACCATCTCACGCCAGTTAGAATGGTGATCATTAAAAAATCTGGAGAGAACAGATGCTGGAGAGGATGTGGAGAAATAGGAACACTTTTACACTGTTGGTGGGAATGTAAGTTAGTTCAACCATTGTGGAAGACAGTGTGGCGATTCCTCAAGGACCTAGAAATAGAAATTCCATTTGACCCTGCAATCCGATTAGTAGATATATATCCAAAGAATTAAATCACTCTACTATAAGGACACATGCACACAAATGTTCATTGCAGCACTGTTTACAATACCAAAGACTTGGAACCAACCCAAATGCCCATCAATGATAGACTGAACAGGGAAAATGTGGCACATATACACCATGGAATACTATGCAGCCATAAAAAACGATGAGTTTGTGTCCTTTGTAGGGACATAGATCAACCTGGAAACCATCATTCTCAGCAAACTGACACAAGAACACAAAATCAAACACCACATGTTCTCACTCATAGGCGGGTGTTGAACAATGAGAACACATGGACACAGGGAGGCGAGCATCACACACTGGGGTCTGTCGGGGGAAATAGAGGAGGGACAGTGAGGGGTGGGGAGTTGGGGAGAGACAGCATGGGGAGAAATGCCAGATATAGCTGATGGGGAGGAAGGCAGCAAATCACACTGCCATGCGTGTACCTATGCAACAATCTTGCATGTTCTTCACATGTACCCCAAAGCCTAAAATGCAATTAAAAAACAACTTTAACTCTGTATTTTTTCATATTGCTTAGCTTTTCCACATGAACTCTGTGATTATAACCGGAAAATAGCAGTCGCATTACTTTTTTTTGTTTTTTGAGATGGAGTTCTGATCTTGTTCCCAGGCTGGAGTGCAGCGGCATGATCTCTGCTCACTGCATCCTTTGCCTCCTGGGTTAAGCGATTCTCCTGCCTCAACCTCCTGAGTAGCTGGGACTATAGGCACATGCCACCCCACCTGGCTCATTTTTGTATTTTTAATTGAGAGGGGGATTCACCATGTTGGTCAGGCTGGTCTTGAACTCCTGGCTTCAAGTGATCTGTCTGCCTTAGCCTCTCAAAGTGCTGGAATTAGAGGCATGAGCCACCGCACCCGGCCATACTTATTTTTTTTATCCACAGAAATGACCAGCATTTCAATTTGTGTTTTGTCTTGTTTTGTTTTTCTTAGATGAAAACAAACTGGCAGTTATAATTGGGGAGGACAATTTGCATTATGGGAATCTGGGTGTCGTGCCAAGTTCCGTAATCAAAGTTGGTTGAAAGAAACTGCAGTTATGGGCTGGTGGGGGCGGGGGGGTGGCACACATCTGTAATCCCAGCACTTTGGGAGGCCGAGGTGGGTGGATCACCTGAGGTTAGGAGTTTGAGACCAGCCTGGCCAACATGGTGAAACCCCGTCTCTACTAAAAATACAAAAATTAGCCTGGCCTAGTTGTGGGTGCCTGTAATCCCAGTTACTTGTGAAACTGAGCAGGAGAATCGCTTGAGCCTGGGAGGGTTACTGAGACTCTGTCTCAAACAAAACACAAAAGAATAAGAAAACGTGGGGTTATGAATCAGTTGGTAAGCAATAATGGTCTTGTTCACAAACTTCTGATCCTTTTTTTGCAGGCTAGAAATCACTCCAGTTAGTAAAATAATAACAGTAACAACAACAGCCAAAAGGGAAGAGTATTTAATATGCAGGAGGTGCTGGTCTAGGCACGTTCGTGGGTTACATTATTTAGCCTTGAGCATCATCTTAGGAATACATCCTCATATGGTTCCTATTTGACAGGTGGAAAAACTGAGACACAGAGACCTACACCATCTGTCCGGACTCAAAGTGGTACTAAGGAGTGGTGCAGGTGTTACCTGACATCATCTTGTGCACTATGCCTATCTAATTATTGTCTTTGAGATGGAGTTTCCTTCTTGTTGTCCATGCTGGAGGGCAATCTCGGCTCACTGCAACATCTGCTTCCCAAGTTCAAGCGATTCTCCTGCCTCAGCCTCCCAAGTAGCTGGGATTACAGGCATGTGGCACCATGCTTAGCTAATTTTGTATTTTTAGTAGAGACGGGGTTTCTGCATGTTGGTCAGGCTGGTCTTGAACTCCTGACCTCAGGTGATCCACCCGCCTCGGCCTCCCAAAGTGCTGGGATTACAGACGTGAGCCACCACACCTGGCTTTTTTTTTTTTTTTTTTTTTTTTTTTTTTGAGATGGAGTCTCATTCTGTCACCCAGGCTGGAGTGCCATGGGATGATCTCGGCTCACTACAACCTCCACCTCCCGGGCTCAAGCAATTCTCCTGCCTCAGCTTCCAAAGTAGCTGGGATTGTAGGCACGTGCCACCACGATGGGCTAATTTTTGTAGTTTTAGTGGAGTCAGGGTTTCACCATGTTGGCCAGGCTGGTCTTGAACTCCTGACCTCAGGTGATCCACCCACCTTGGCCTCCCAAAGTGCTGGGATTACAGGCATGAGCCACCTCACCTGGCCACTATGCCAATCTAATTGTATTTCTAAAAGGAGAGGAAAAAACAAATTGTATTTCCATCCTCACAGTAACTCTGTGAAGGAGATACTGTCATCCACCTTTTACAAATGAGAAAACAAAAGCTCAGCTTTTTTTTTTTTTTTTTTCTGAGACAGTGTCTCACTTTGAAGCCCAAGCTTGAGTACAGTGGCATGATCTTGGCTCACTGCAGTCTTGACCTCCAGGACTCAAGTGATCCTCCCACGTTACCCTCCCAAGTAGCTGGGACTACAGGGGGACACCACCACACCTGGATAATTTTTTGAATTTTTTTGTAGAGATGGGGTCTTGCTGTGTGGCCCAGTCTGCTCTCAAACTCCTGGGCTCAAGCAATCCTTCCACATCGACCTCCCAAAGTGCTGGGATTACAGATGTGATCGTTCCAGCATTTCCCCCCCCCCCCCCAAGGCCACATTAAGTTGTTAGTGACTGAGTCAAAAGAGTCCCGGGGTCTGCTGACTCCTACTTCAGTGTTTTTCCAGCTAGACTGCAGCCACTGTAATTCCTGGAAATTATCTAACAGTGGACTGAGATGGATTATTTGGGTGTGTAGCACAAGCAGAAAAACATCTCTTAGGAGACTGAACCCTGATGTTCTGATGGGGCTAGCATGTATTCTGGGGAGAGGTTCCATAACTCCCATCCACGAGTGAATAGGAACTAGGTGCCAGGCATGGTGGCTCACACCCGTAATCCCAGCACTTTGGGAGGCCAAGGTAGGTGGATCACTAGGTCAGTTCAAGACCAGCCTGACCAATATGGTGAAACCCTGTCTCTACTAAAAATACAAAAATCAGCTGGGCATGGTGGCAAGCACCTGTAATCTCAGCTACTCCAGAGGCTGAGGCAGGAAAATCCCTTGAACCTGGGAGACAGAGGTTGCAGTGAGCCAAGTTCACACCACTGCACTCCAGCCTGGGCAACAGAGCAAGACTCTGTCTCAAAAAAAAAAAAAAATAGGTTACATGCAGTGCCTCCTGCCTGTGATCCCAGAGCTTTGGGAGGCCAAGGCAGGAGGACTATTTGAGGCTAGAAGTGCAAGACCAGACTGGGTAACAGGAAGACTGAGTCTCTAGAAAAAAAATTTAAAATTTTGACCAGGCACAGTGGCTCACACATATAATCCCAGCACTTTGGGAAGCCAAGGCTGGCAGATCACCTGAGGTCAGGAGTTTAAGACCAGCCTGGCCAACATGGCAAAATCCCATCTTTGCTAAAATACAAAAATTAGCCGGACATGGTGGCGGGTTTCTGTAATCCCAGCTACTTGGGAGGCTAAGGCAGAACTGCTTGAACCCGGGAAGCGGAGGTTGCAATAAGCCCAGATTGAGCCACTGCACTCCAGCCTGGATGTCAGAACAAGACACTGTCTTAAAAAAAAAAAAAATTAGCTCGGTATGGTGGTGCACACCTGTAGTCCCACCTACTTGAGAGGCTGAGGCAGGAGGATCACTTGAACCCAGGAGGTTGAGGTTTCAGTGAGCTATGATTGCAGCACTGTGCTCTAGCCTGGGTGATAGCATAAACTCTGTCTCTAAAAATAATAATAATTTTTAAAACTAAGAAAAAATTTTAAAAAAAGAATTATTTTGGCCAGGCACAGTGGCTCCTTCCTGCAAATCCCAGCACTTTGATTCCAGGAGTTCATTACCAGCCTGGACAACATAGTGAGACCCCATCTCTACTAAAAATATGAAAATTCGGTGGCTCAAGCATGTAATCCCAGCACTTTGGGAGGCCGAGGCGGGCGGATCACGAGGTCACGAGGTCAAGAGATCGAGACTATCCTGGCCAACATGGTAAAACCCCGTCTCTACTAAAAAAAAATACAAAAATTAGCTAGGCGTGGTGGCATGCGCCTATAGTCCCAGCTACTTGGGAGGCTGAGGCAGGAGAAGTGCTTGAACCCAGGAGGCAGAGGTTGCAGTGAGCCGAGATTGTGCCACTGCACTCCAGCTTGGTGCCTGGCAACAGAGTGAGACTGTGTCTCAAAAAAAAAAAGAAAAAAGAAAATTAGCTGGGTGTAGTGGTGTGCATCTGCAATCCCAGCTACTTGAGACGCAGGAGAATGGCTTGAACCCAGGAGGCGGAGGTTGCAGTGTGTTGAGATCATGCCACTACATTCCAGCCTGGGCGACAGAGACTCCATCTCAAAAACAGAAAAAAATAATAATTACCAAAGGATGAATGAAGCTGAAGAGTAGTTAGACCACAAGTTGTCCTTATGACTGTGTTTCCTCCTTCCCCCAGTCCTTTCTGCTTCCTTTAATCTCTTCCTCCCCCCTCCCCAAGATGAAGTCTTGCTGTCACCCAGGCTGAGGCGCAGTGGCACAATCTTGGCTCATTGCAACCTTCACCTCCCAGGTTCTCCTGCCTCAGCCTCCCGAGTAGCTGGGATTACAGGTGCCCACCACTACACCCAGCTAACTTTTGTATTTTTAGTAGAGATGGGGTTTTACCATGTTGACCAGACTGGTCTCAAACTCCTGACCTTGTGACTCACCCATATCGGCCTCCCAAAGTGTTGAGATTACAGGCGTGAGGCAGGTGCCTGGCCCTTTCTCTTTCTCTCTTTCTTTCTCTCTTTCTTTCTTCTTTTTTCCCTCTACCTTCTTTAAGTCTGCATCATGAAATAAAATTTGAATCTTCAAAAAAAACAATTAGAATGACTGGATCTCAGGAATCACTTTCTTCTTAGTTTATAGACCAACCCATGCGGTGGGAGGCGGCCCTGATGCTCAGGAGCCCAGGGACTGTGGAAATACCCACTGCAAGATGCAGCCTTTCAGCTTTTGATTCCAGAAGTGCATTATGAATATACAGGCACTTCTCACGGATCCTGAATTCCACATTGTGAAGTGCAATGTATGTGATCCTGTTTATATGAATGTTCAACGCAATATTTTTTAAAAAGACAAATTCAAGGTGGGTATGTCTCCTGAGGCATGTACCACCCTCGGGAGGCTAAGGCTCCTCCTTCAGGAAGCTAAGGCTGGAGGGTTGCTTGAGGCCAGGAGTTCAAGACCAGCCTGGCAAGATAGACCCATTTCTAAAATAATTTAAAAACAAAAGAACGCTGGCCAGCTGGCTGCGGTGGCTCATGCCTGCAATCCCAGCACTTTGTGAGGCCAAGGTGGGTGAATCACCTGAGGTGAGGAATTAAAGACCAGCCTGGTCAACATGATGAAACCCTATCTCTACTAAAAAAAATACAAAAATTAGCCAGGCATGGTGGCGGGTGGCTGTAATTCCAGCTACTCAGGAAGCTGAGGCAGCAGAATTGCTTAAATCCCAGCACATTGGGAGCCAAGGTGGGTGGATCACAAGGTCAGGAGTTTGAGATCAGCCTGACCAACATGGAGAAATCCCATCTCTACCAAAAATACAAAAATTAGCCAGGTGTGGTAGCATGTGCCTGTAATTCCAGCTACTCATGAGGCTGAAGCAAGAGAATCACTTGAACCCGGGAGGCGGAGGTTGCAGTGAGTTGAGATTGTGCCATTCCACTCCAGCCTGGATGACAGAACAAGACTCTCTCAAAAAGAAAAAAAAAAAAAAAAAAAAAGAGATAGAGGAGAAACTTGTAGATTGTGTCTTTTTTTTAATTTTAGTTTTTGGCCGGGCATGGTGGTTCACACCTGTGATCTTTGCACTTTGGGAGACTGAGGTGGGAAGATCACCTGAGTCAGGAGTTTGAGGACAGCCTGGCCAACATGGTGAAATCCTGGCTCTACTAAAAGTACAAAAATTAGCTGGGCGTGGTCCCAGGTGCCTGTAATCCCAGCTACTTGGGAGGATAAGGCAGATGAATGGCTTGAACCCAGGAGGCGAAGGTTGCAGTGAGCTAAGATTGCACCACTGCACTGCAGCCTGGGTGGAATAAAAAAAGAAAGTTAGTTTTTGTAGAGACAGGAGTCTCCTGTGTTGTCCAGGTTGGTCTCAAACCTCTGAACTTAAATGATCCTCTCACATGAGGGTTACAGGTGTGAGCACTCAATCAGCTAACAAACTTGGAGACTGAAAGAGGCTTAAAAGACATAACAGTGCTGGGGAATAGTTATGGGCTAGAGATGCATACTAGGGCCACTTTAAAGAAACAGAAAGAGGCCAGGCGTGGAGGCCCACACCTGTTAACACCAAACACTTTGGGAGGCCGAGAAGGGAGGATCGCTTGTGCCCAAGAGTTTGGGACCAGCTTGGCAACATAGTAAGACCCTGTCTCTACAAAACAAGTTTTTTTTAAATTAGCCAGAAATGGTGGTGCATGCCTATAGTCCTGACTACTTGGTAGACTGAGGGGAGACGATCACTTGAGCCCAAGAGGTCAAGGCTGCAGTGAGCCATGATCACACCACTGCATTCCAGCCTGGGTGACCGAGCAAGAACCTGCCCCCCAAAAAAGACAGGAACAGAAAGAAGCAATTACTGTGAATGTCAGGGTTGGGGAATACTTCTGGAGAGAAGGGAGGGGCTGGCATTGTGCCCATCTCCAGCCCCTTCTGGAAGTAGTCTAGTGGGGAAGACAGCAGCACAAGTGGAGATTCAGGCCGCAGCACCAGGAAGTTCCCTTCCACCTTCCCGCCTCCTCGCCCCTTCCTTTAGGAACAGGAGCATGATTTTCTTTCTTCTTTGCCTTTCTAACTAGATAGAGTTTCTGATGGGAGAATTTATATACAGGATGTATAGCATCATCATGAACAGCCGGCTGGAATTGACGGCTTCGTGATACCCCAGCCAGGCACATCCCTGATTCCTCTGCTAAGTACATCTGAATGTTTCTGCTGTCCAGGATTCTCAGCCACATGCTCGGTGCCCACTCCCAGATTCTGGAAATCCCCTGGCATCCCCCCACTAAAAGGAGAGACGCTCACTTACGATTCTGCATAGAAATGGTCTCTATGTGTCTTTTTTTTTTTTTTTTTTTTTTTTTGAGACAGAGTCACTCTGTCAATCAGACTGTAGTCCAATGGTGTGATCTCAGCTCACCGCAACCTCCACCTCCCAGGCTCAAGCAGTTCTCCTGCCTCAGCCTCCCAAGTAGCTGGGATTACAGGCACCTGCAACCATGCCTGTCTAATTTTGTATTTTTAATGGAGACGGAGTTTTGACATATTGGTCAGGCTGGTCTTGAACTCCTGGTCTCAGGTGATCCGCTCATCTAGGCCTCCTAAAGTGCTGGGATTACAGGTGTGAGCCACTGCACCCAGCCAATTCTGTGTCATCCCCCTAGGCCAGCATCCGCATGTTTGGGCTTGATGAGGCTATGGCTGTCCAGCTGGCTGCCTGTCATCTTTAGTGGTGCTGTCTCTGTGCCTCCTCCATGCTTCTCAGCTGCCCATAAATTCACTAATTCACTTTCTTTTTTTTTTTTTTTTTTTTTTTTTTTTTGAGATGGAGTGTTTGCTCTGTCACCCAGGCTGGAGTGCGGTGGCATGATCTCGGCTCATTGCAACATCTGCCTTCCATGTTCAAGTGATTTTCCTGCCTCAGTCTCCCAAGTAGCTGGGATTACAGACACGTGCCACCATGCCTGGCTTATTTTTGTATTTTTAGTAAGATAGGGTTTCACCATGTTGGTCAGGCTGGTCTCGTACTCCTGACCTCAGGTGATCCACTCACCTTGACCTCCCAAAATGCTGGGATTACAGGCATAAGCCACAGTGCCCAACCTCAGTTTTAAAACTCAGCCTCAGTGGGCTTCCCTTGCTAGCAGCAAAGAGCTCTGACCCCTACGGCCTTCCCCAACCCGGTAGGAAGTGTTTGGATGTTTCTGGATCTAAAATCCAAGCGTCTGAGCCTAGCATTCGTTACAAGTGCAGATGGTCACACAATTTTTTGACTTTACAATGGCACAAAAAAGATCACATTCAGTACAAACTGTGCTTCCGGTACTGATACAACCTTTCTGTTTTTCACTGTTAGTATTTAATAAATTGCATGAGGCCCAGGCGCAGTGGCTCATGCCCTTAATCCCAGTACTTCAGGAAGCTAAGATGGGAGGATCACTTGAACCCAGGAGTTCAAGACCTGCCTGGGGAACATAGTGAGACCCTGTCTCTATAAAAAATGATAAAAATTAGCCACATGCAGTCACGTGCACCTGTAGTCCCATCTACTTGGGAGGCTGAGGCAGGAGGGATCACTTGAGCCCAGGAGGTTGGGGCTGCAGTGAGCTATAAACATGCCACTGTACTCTCACCTGGGTAACAGAGCAGGACCTCATCTCTTAAAAAGTAAAAAATTTAGGCCGGGTGTAGTGGCTTACACCTGTAATCCCAGCAGTTTGGGAGGCTGAGGTGGGTGGATCACAACAAGGTCAGGAGTTCAAGACCAGCATGACCAACATGGTGAAACCCTGTCTCTACTAAAAATACAAAAATTAGCTGGGTGTGGTGGCATACGCCTGTAATCCCAACTCGGGAGGCTGAGGCAGGAGAATCGCTTGAACCCAAGAGGCAAAGCAGGCAGTGAGCCAAGATGGGATCACCGCACTGCAGCCCGGGCAACAGAGCCAGACTCCACCTCCAAAAATAAAAATAGAAATAAATAAATAGGCCCAGTATGGTGGCTCACACCTGTAATCCCAGCACTTTAGGAGACTGATATAGGCAGATCACCTGAGGTCAAAAGTTCGCAACCAGCCTGGCTAACATGGTGAAACCCCATCTCTACTAAAAATACAAAATTTAGCCAGTGCTCACACCTGTAATCCCAGCTACCCAGGAGACTAAGGCAGGAGAATCACTGGAACCTGATAGGAAGAGGTTGCAGTTAGCCAAGATTGTACCACTGTAGTCCAGCCTGGATGACAGTGTGAGACTCCATCTCAAAAAAATAATAAATAATTGCATTTTCAACTTAGTATATGTTCAACTTTTTTTTTTTTTTTTGTAGAGACAAGATCTCACTGTGTTGCCCAGGCTGGTCTTGAACTCCTGGGATCAAGCAATCTTCCCACCTTCACCTACCAAAGTGCTGGGATTATAAACGTGAGCTACTGCACTTGGCTGCTATTACCAATTTATGATAGATTTATGAGGATATGACCCCATCATGAGGCAAGGAGCATCTGTAATCATGCTGAAAACGGGGGTGGCTTGTGTGAGGATATGGGGGAGTATCACAAAATACAAGGGGACCAGGGCTTGCAGGGGGACACCACAGGCTGCCTCCCGCTCAAATCCAAGGCTCCCTCCTCTGTGTCTCCTGCTGCAGGACAGGCCCCAGGCTCACAGCTCTGCAAATCCAAGCTGTCTGCACTGCAGGGCTTTGAAACCATAGCTGGGGGTTGTGGGTGATGTTGGAGCAGGAGCAGGGCAGGGGGAACACATCAGTGATTGCACCTGCAGCTACATTTGCAGAGCAAGTTCATTTTTTCTTTCTTTTTTTCTTGAGACGGAGTTTTGCTCTTGTTGCCCAGGCTGGACTGCAATGGCATGTCTCAGCTCACCACAACCTCAGCCTCCCATGTTCAAGCGATTCTCCTGCATCACCCTCCTGAGTAGCTGCGATTACAGGCAATGCACTAGCATGCCTGGCTAATTTTGTATTTTTAGTAGAGATGGGGTTTCACCATGTTGGTCAGGCTGGTTCCAAACTCCCGACCTCAGGTGATCTAACCACCTCCGCCTCCCAAAGTGCTAGGATTACAGGTGTGAGCCACAGCACCTGGCCAGTTTTTTTGTTTTTGTTTTAAGAGAGTGTTGTTCTATCACCCAGGCTGGAGTGCAGTGATGCAATTTTGGATCACTGCAACCTCTGCCTCCTGGGTTCACATAATTATCTGCCTCAGCCTCCCAAGTAGCAGGGATTACAGGCTCCTGCCACCATGCCTGGCTAATTTTTGTATTTATAGTAGAGACGGGGTTTCACCATTTGGCCAGCTGGTCTCAAACTCCTGACCTCAACTGATCCACCTGCCTCAGCCTCCCAAACTACCGGAATTACAGGTGTAAGCCACTGCATCTGGCCCTGGTTGCCCTGTCCTGCTTGCTGGCTCTGTACAGCCTCAGCTCCTCTTCCCCACACCCCTAGGTGATAGTGAGCAACCCCCACCCGCTGGGGTTCTAGGCCACCTTCTAAGAGAGCAGTTACAAGTTAGATGGGAACACCAAGTACAATCTGGTGAGCTATGTCCCTACCAAACCTCACCACATGTCCCCCGAGGACCCCCTCTTACTTCTTGCCTTAACAGCATAAAGAGCTGAGGAATTTCCAGGTGACACAGGCTCTAGCTCTGCCTGTGGTGTGAAGATGATCAGGCAGCCGTCACCTGTGCCCCTGGCTTCGTTAAAGTGTCACACGGTTCAGCGCGGTGGCTCACACCTGTAATCCCAGCACTTTGGGAGGCTGAGGCAGGTGGATCACAAGGTCAAGAGTTTGAGACCCAGCATGACCAACATGGTGAAACATGGAGAAACCCTGTCTCTACTAAAAATACAAAACTTAGCAGAGCATGGTGACACATGTCTATAATCTCAGCTACTCAGGAGGCTGAGGCAACATAATCGCTTGAACACAGGAAGCAGAGGTTGCAGTGAGCTGAGATCGTGCCACAGTACTCCAGCCTGGGTGACAGAGTGAGATCCCATCTCAATCAATCAATCAGTCAATAAAGTATCACACAGGAGATTTTCGGATGGCATGACAGGGAGAAGCCTAACCCAGCCTGGGGCAGGGTTGGAGATCTGAGTTAGCTGAGTAAAGTGAGGCATGAGGATTCAGTTGGGGCAATTTCCACAGGGCAGGGGCCTGACCAGGTGCAAGTCAGCAACAGCAAATTTCTTTGACCAGGCTCATCACATCACATCTAGGTGAGTGAGGAAAACAGTCACTCCTCACTGTGGGACCCCAGAACTCAGGGAGCAACGGAATGGGAACTGTCATACTGGGGCCATTGTTTCTGTGAGCTTCCAGAAGCCTTTCACATGTGGTGGGATTAGAACAGAGCAGGGCTTCACTAAGCGCGGTGGCTCACGCCTGGAATCCCAGCACTTTAGGAGGTCGAGGTGGGCGGATCGCCTAGGGTCAGGAGTTGGAGACCAGCCTGGCCAACATAGCAAAACCCCAGTTCTACTAAAAATGCAAAAATTAGCCAGGTGTGGTAGCACTCACCCGTAGTCCCAGCTACTCAGGAGGATGAGGCAGGAGAATCGCTTGAACCTGGGAGGTGGAGGTTGCAGTGAGCCAAGATCGCATCACTGCACTCCAGCCTGGGTGACAGAGCAAGACTCTATCTCAAAAAAAACCAAAAAAACAAAAAAAAAGTTGGGGCGACAGACAGAGCAGGGCTAAGCAGCTTCCAGGTTCACCTCCCCTCCAATACCCCATTCTCTCCCACTGTTCTGAGTTGGGGGATGCCCATGGTGTTCCACAGGTGCACTTGGATTTTCTCTCTTGACCCCACAGGATATTTACCTAAAACAGCGGCAGCACTGGGGCAGGACCAACCCAACTTCACTTCCAAGTATGCTGTCTCCTGGACAGAGGCAGGCACTGGCTGCCTACCGGGAGTCCCTTAACAAGAGCAGAGAGAAGCAGGGCTGAGATCACAACCCCAGCTCCAGAAGAGTAAAACAGGATGATTAAAACACTTTACAAGAGCCAGGTGAGGTGGCTCACACCTGGATTCCCAGCACTCTGGGAGGCCAAGGTGGGCGGATCACCTGAGGCCAGGAGATCGAGACCAGCCTGGCCAACATGGTGAAACCCTGTCTCTATGAAAAATACCAAAATGAGCCAGGTGTGGTGGTAGGCGCCTGTAATCTCAGCTACTCAGGAGGCTGAGGCACGAGAATGGCTTGAACGTGGGAGGCGGAAATTGCAGTGAAGCCAGATCATGCCACTGCACTCCAGCCTGGGTGACACAGTGAGACTCCATCTCAACAACAACAACAACAACAACAGAACAACAACAAAAACACTTTACAAATGGTGGTCCCTCAAAACACTTAAACACAGCATTACCATTTGCTCTAACAAACCCATTGGCATCCATCTCAAAAGAATAGAAAGCAGGAACTCAGGGAGGTTTTTGCACACCTGTGCTCACAGCAGCATGATTCGCAACAGCCAAAAGGCAGAATCAACCGATGGGTCCACCATCAGATGAAAAGGTAAACACAGTGTGATCCATCCACACAGCAGAATGTGACTCAGCCTTAAGAAGGAAGGGAGGCCAGGCACAGTGGCTCACGCTTGTAATCCCAGAACTCTGGAAAGTCATGGTTTGTGGATCACCTAAGGTCAGGAGTTCAAGACCAGCCTGGCCAACATGGTGAAAACCCATCTCTACTAAAAATACAAAAAAGTTAGCTGGGCACAGTGGTGGGCGCCTATAATCCCAGCTACTTGGGAGGCTGAGGCAGAAGAATTCTTTGAACCCAGGAGACAGAGGTTGCAGTGAGGGGAAATCATGCCATTATACTCCAGCCCGGGCAATAAGAGCAAAACTTTGTCTCAGAAAAAAACAAAAAAAAAAAAAAAAACTTCACAAAAGTAACTCAAGAAGCAGTGAAAACTTGATAGAAGTCTAAGCCCCATTTGGGACCACAGGCTCTCGGTCAATATTTGGATTTTTTTTTTTTTTACAGGGTCTCACTCTGTTGCCCGGGCTGGAGTGCAATGGTGCCATCTCAGCTCACTGCAACCTCTGCCTCCTGGTTTCAAGCAACTCTCTTGCCTCAGCCTACTGAGTAGCTGGGACTACAGGCATGTGTCACCTCACCTGGCTAATTTTTGTATGTAATCCCAGCTACTTGGGAGGGTGAGGCAGAGAACTGCTTGAACCCCAGGAGGCAGAGATTGCAGTGAGCTGAGATTGTGCCACTGCACTCCAGCCTGGGTGACAGACTCCATCTCAAAAAAGAAAAAATTGTATTTTTAGTAGAGACGGGGTTTCATCACATTGGCCTGACTGGTCTTGAACTCCTGAGCTCAGATGATCTGTCCGCTTCAGCCTCCCAAAGTGCTAGGATTACAGGCATGAGCCACCTCCCCAGCCAGTATTCAGAAATTAATGGATGGATAGGTGGATGGAGGGATGAATGGATGGATGGATGGATGGGATATTATTCTGTTTTCCCACTGCTATATAGAACTACATGAGACTAGGTGACTTATAAAAGAAAAGAGGTTTCACTGACTCACAGTTCCTCAGGCTTAAGAGGAAGCATGACTTGGGGGGGTCTTAGGAAACTTACAATCACGGGGAAAGGTGAAGGAGAAACAAGGCATGTCTTCCCATGGCAGGAGAGAGAGAGGGGAAGGGGGAGGGAGGGAGGGAGGGAGGGAGGGAGAGGGCATTGCCTATAGCAGGGTGGGAAAGGTGAGGAACTCGGGAATGCCAGAGAAAGACCTACACATTGCATTGAATCAAAAGTTTAGGTGGCTGCTCATCAGTTGTGAAATAATCTTTTTCAGAATTCCCATCAGCTCTCAAGTTTCCCCAATTTAGGGAGGAAAAAAGCTCCCCATGTTCCATGATCCTGTACTGGCATAATTCTATCAGCCACAGACATCAGCAAAAAGTGCAAGGCAGATTAATCCAAAGACAGGGCCGGGCATGGTGGCTCATACCTGTCATCCCAGCACTTTGCAAGGCCAGGGCGGACGAGTCGGCTGAGGTTAGGAGTTTGAGACTAGCCTGGCCAACACAGTAACAACTGACTCTACCAAAAATACAAAAATTAGCTGGGCCCGGTGACGTGCACCTGTACTTGGGAGGCTGAGGCTGGAGAATCGCTTCAACCTGGGAGGCAGAGGTTGCAGTGAGCCAAGATCTAATCATTACACTCCAGCCTGAGTGACAAGAGTGAGACTGTCTCAAAACAAACAAATACAAAGACAACAGTGTTTAAACATTCCATAACGCCAAATCTGACCTTAGCTGACACTTTACTGAGAGGGGCCTCTAACACCCTAAATCTTAGGAAAGACTCTGACCTTTCTAAGTTTTGCCTCAAACACAACTTTTGCAAGTGTTCTTGCCTTTTCTTAGAAGGGACCTTTTATCTACCTTAGGAGACACTCTAACTCCCCTAAATTGGGCTACCAACCCAATCCCATTCTTTACCCAATCCCATTCTTTATGCCACCCTTTACAAAAAGTTATCCAATTGGTGGTTCAGTCTTATTTCCTTTGGGTTGGGGGTTTCCTTAGTATCATTCCTTTGTGATTTACTGGAAAGAAGCTTCCAGAAATGGTCCCAATCTAGAACTGGAGAGTGGGTTCTTGGATCTCGTATGAAAAAGAATTTGGGGCCAGGGGTGGTGGCTCATGCCTATAACCCCAGCACTTTGGGAGGCAAAGGTAAAGAGGGAAAATGATAATAAAAAATAATTTGCAATTGCTGTACAATAAAGCAAAATTTACTGTGTTGGGTTCAGTAGAAAAGCTAACCTCCTGCTCTGCTTAGTTAACTCACTCACTGTAAACCATTCGACCTTATCTATCCTCCCTGCATTCTTAGCCAAGTTCTCAGGCATCTAAAAGCCCCTGTTTTTCTGGCTAACCAGCTGCAAGGTCACAGGGCAGATAAAACTCAAAGAATGTACAATGTGTTTCTCAAAATTTGTCTTTTTAAATGTAATATACATCACAAAACATGTCACAGGTTAATCACCTGTTCTTTGTTCTTGGTTTTGTAAAATTGCTTCCTGCTTCATCATCCTATGTTACAAAGGTGCTTAAAAAGCTCTCAGTCGCTTTGTACCTTGCTCAGTCTTAGGAAGCGATTCCACTGAGCCCATAATCACATTAAATAAATTCCTCCTGCTACCCGATCCGTCTCTCCAAGTCTCTAATCTTCCACTTCAACTGAACCTAGAGCTGGGAAGAAATGCTGACACACTGGCTCTCCCAAGCTGGCTCCATTCCACCACTGCCCCAACCACACCTAATTGGTTCTCTATAACAAACGAAGAGAAAGTTTTCAAAAGGCAAATCTGACCATGTTGCTTGGCCCTGGTGACATGTTTTGGCTTTCTCTTCCCCCCACAAGCCTTCCTTCAATTTCTCTGCACTCCCACCCATCACAGAACAC
The DNA here is from genome assembly GCF_048565385.1 of Saimiri boliviensis. Classification (NCBI taxonomy): domain Eukaryota; kingdom Metazoa; phylum Chordata; class Mammalia; order Primates; family Cebidae; genus Saimiri; species Saimiri boliviensis. The sequence goes on along the minus strand of NC_133454.1, from coordinate 23,848,668 downwards.
TTTAAGAAGCTGGAAAGTTATTTTGTTTCTTCAGTTAGCTAACTAATATCCCATAAATGTTAGCTCAAGAGTCACTTCCTCAGGGATGTTTTATCTGACCTCCTTGGCTATGTTAAAACCTCTTACTGGCCGGGTGCGGTGGCTCACGCCTGTAATCCTAGCACTTTGGGAGGCCGAGGCGGGTGGATCACGAGGTCAAGAGATCGAGACCATCCTGGTCAACGTGGTGAAACCCCGTCTCTACTAAAAATACAAAAAACTAGCTGGGCATGGTGGCGCGTGCCTGTAATCCCAGCTACTCAGGAGGCTGAGGCAGGAGAATTGCCTGAACCAGGAGGCGGAGGTTGCGGTGAGCCGAGATTGCGCCATTGCACTCCAGCCTGGGTAACAAGAGTGAAACTCCATCTCAAAAAACAAAAACAAAAAACAAAAAAAAAAACCTCTTACTACAAGTCCTTATACTGAGATATGCCTCTACATTACAGCCATAGTCGCAGCTACAATTTTGCTTTTCTTCTGCATATTAAATAATTAATGTTTGCTTCCTGGACTACACTCCGTGTTTCACAAAGGACAACACCTGCTTTTCAACACAAAATCCCTAGCTCTATGAACAGTGCCAAGAACAAAGCAGGAACTCAGGAATTACCTATTTTTGAAGAATTAACAAATCAATATCTGCCTAAAAGCATAAACATGCTCCCCTGAAAACTGTTACGGAAAATTGGAGATTCGCTCATATTATTATTCTTTGATGTGTCTCCAATATAACTAGAGAGTCTGTATAACAACTTTAGAGAGACTAAAAAGACCGTAGAGGGAGTACTTAACTGTTCCAAATCTAAGTGACACTATTCAGATAAATAAACAAAAAAGAACTGATAGAACTTTAAACCTGTGTGATAAGTACCCTCTAAGAATAAAATAGGTTAGGCCGGGTGTGGTGGCTCAAGCCTGTAATCCCAGCACTTTGGGAGGCCGAGGCAGGTGGATCACAAGGTCAAGAGATCGAGACCATCCTGGTCAACATGGTGAAACGCCGTCTCTACTAAAAGTACAAAACATTAGCTGGGCATGGTGGCGTGTGCCTGTAATCCCAGCTACCCAGGAGGCTGGGGCAGGAGAATTGCCTGAACCCGGGAGGCGGAGGTTGCGGTGAGCCGAGATCGCGCCATTGCACTCCAGCCTGGGTAACAAGAGTGAAACTCCATCTCAAAAAAAATAAATAAATAAAATAAAATAGGTTAGTTTTAGCCATTCTTTAAAAGTAAGACTTCTATACTAAATGACAGCATCTGTGACCTTTCAGAAGGAGCTTATTGAACCTTCTTCATGACAAGAAACTGAAGCACTACAAAGAGGTTTTGAAACTTGGAGTGAATGACAGTATGTTTCAGTAATGCTTCATCTATGCAAAGGTAGATTTATTTCTATAATATAAAATGTGGAAATGGACAAAGAAGTAATAGAATAATTTTTCTTTTACCTCTGCATTTCTAACTTTACAATAGTCATAAAAATCCCTTCATTTCAGACACTGAGCTATGGTATGGACACAATATTTGCATTTCAACAAGTGTATTTCTAGCAAAGTATTAATATAAAATATAATCCAAAACCAATTATGTTATTCCTTCATTCTCTTCAGAGTTAGATTTTTATGTACATTTCATGAAATGCTCTTTTTTCTTTTTTTTTGAGATGGGTCTTATTTTTTCCACATTCAGGGTTCAGGTGATTCTCCTGCCTCAGCTTCCCGAATAGCTGGGGTTACAGGTGCCTACCACCACTCCCAGCTAATTTGTGTATTTTTAGTAGACATGGGGTTTCATCATGTTAGCCAGGCTGATCTCAAACTCCTGACCTCAGGTGATCCACCTGTCTCTGCCTCCCAAAGTTCTAGGATTACCAGTGAAAGCAACCGCGACCTGCCAAAATGCTCATTTACATGGAACTGACTTGAGAAATGTAGAGTTCTGAGTAACATGTGTTTAGGGAAGCAGCAAAGGAGAAAGAGCCTACAGAGTGCCTACAGAAATTGGTCATGAGTAACAAATAGATTGGGAACAACAAACCATGGCAAACCGCAAGAGGCCTCTGAGGAAGCAAACTTCTCCATGCCTCATGTCCCCATGGAGGGTGAGCTAGGCTCTGTTACCATAAACATTGTGCTCGAGAACGTAAAACCCCTTCATAGCACTAAAACGTAACCAGACTTGTAGGCTGCCCGTGAGGCCCACATTCCACCAGCTGCCCATAGATAATAGGCTATAGATAACCACGTTCTTGTTTTGTGAAACTCCCAAACTGCCACTGCTATAAATCTTCAGAATGACACAACAGTTCCAGCTCACTGATTCACCCCACCATCACGTCACCCTCTTCCCACCATCACTCCACTACCTGCCCTGTAGATCAAAGTGATTGTAACCAAAAAATACCGTGGAAGATCAGAGCTCAGGGCCTTTGCACCCTCCTTTATGCACTGGCCCCCCTTGTCCCACTTCATGCATTCTCAACCTGTCATTTTCTCGTTCCTTTGTCACCACCAAACTCGGGTACTCACTGGTGGTATGTGGGGTCTTCTTACTTTTGTTTAACTCCGTGCAATGTTTGTTTGTAATGTGATGGAAATGACTGTATGGTAAACCATGCTCTAGGTTGACTGGAAGATATGTATACTGTGTTCTTGGAAGACTAAACTCTGGTTTCTGCATGACATTTTTTGACAGAGTCATCCTGAGTGTTGAAGACCTATTATAATACATTCCTCCTACCTATAATTATTTAGATTGACTATCATTGTTCCAATCTGAAGTGAATGGTTTCTTTAGAGAATTATCTCCCATATTCAGCAATTCCCAACTGATCACCAAACACCATGTTTTACATGGTAAAAGCCATCTGTTCAAATAGTAACAATAAAACAAAAAACGATCTGATCTAGGTCAACAGAGCATCTTCATCACAAGAACACCATCGTCAGCATCATTTCAATTCTTTAGTTTGCTGGATAAACGCCATGTCTAATGTTATGTATAATCCAAATTTTGGAATTCTGATAATTTAAGTATCTTTTTTCATAGAATATGAAAGTACTACCTATAATAAGGATAAGTGGTTTCATGTTATATGTACACATACATATGTATATCAAAATATAAAAATATTTAATTGATATACATTAAAAATACTCAAAAGCAACACACATTAACTTCCTGGAAGTAAGATCAGGTCTGTTTACTCACCAGTGTAATACCAGTAACTAGACCTGGCACTAACAGTGCTCAAAATTTTTTTCCTTCAGGTTTGATATATAATTGATATCTCATTTAATATACCCTTTTTAAGTATACAGTCCAATACATTTTAGCAAATGCATATGGTCACATAACCACCAGAACCAAGACAGAGTATTTTCATCATCTCAAAAAGTTCCCTTGTGCTCTTTGTTAATCCCCTAACCCCTACCCAAGCCCCAGACAACCACTTTGATGTCTGGCCCTAAAGTTCTGCCATTTGCAGAGCATCAGGTAAGTGGAAACATAGATTATGTAGGTTTTGTAGCCTGGCTTCTTTCACTTAGCAACCATGTTATTATGCTATTAGTAGTTCATTGCTTTTTATTGCCAAGTAGTATTCTATTGCATGGATATACCATAATTTCTTTATCCAGCCACCATTTGGTAAATATTTGAATTATTTCCAGGTTTTGGTAATTATTAATAAAACTGCTTTAAAAATTTGCATGCAGGTTTTTTTGTGAACATATGTCTAGATTTCTCTTGGGTAAATATCTAGGAAGAGAAACACTGAATCACATGCAATAATTATTTCTGAATAAATGAATAATGTCCCAATATTTCACAGGAGCCAAATATACTGCCATGTCAGTAATAAACTTCTCTTTTGTTTCTAAACCCTGTAGGGCTGTGCAGCTCTTATAGCCTGCTTCTTAATCTCAGAATACTGGGAGGTGGGGGACCTATAGTTGTTTTAATAATTTAAAAGCCACAAATAATTTTAGACCATTATTAAAGTTTCTTTGCCGATAAAACTTCCCCAAACTAGTGAGTTTCTTCCCTAATTTCAGTCAGTACTACATGCCATTACGTCACCTACAATTATTTCCAAAACTAGTTCTTTATTTATTTCTTCACCTGACCTCTCTTTCTCGATTGAAAAATGGGTTACTTTTATACTGTCAAGCTTCTAAGGAGAGACTATAACTTTAGTTAGGTCTTTGCCTTGGGCCATTTTATCCAAACAAAAAGTTTTACTATGTGCCATTTAATCTGATCCTTTCCGTGAGGAGCCTTAATTCACTGAAAAATGTTATCCACATATTTAGTCTGATATTTGTCTCAAGGCTGAATTTTGATAGGTTTCTGTCCCTGAAACATTTTCTCAATTTTACATTGTAATTCTTGAGGTCTAAAATCCGCTTATTTCACAAATCCACAATTACAACAAGGGTAATCAAGGGTGTGCTACTGTCATGACAGCTATATAGATCAATGGAACACATATCAAAGTCCAAAAATAAAAACCTTATGTCTACAGTCAGCTGATTTTTGACAAGAGGGCTAAAAACATTCAATGGGGAAAGAATAGTCTTCTCAATAAATAATGCTGAACAAATGGCTATCCATGTGCAAAAGAATGGAGGTTGACTTTTTACCACAAACAAAAATTAACTCAAAATGAATCAAAGAACCTGAATGTAAGAGTTAAAACCATAAAGCTCTTCAAAGAAATCATGTTTGTAAATCTTTGTGCCTCTGAATTAGATAATCAGGTGTTCCCTTTTATTTCTGCTTGCAAATCAGCCAATTCTTTCCCAAATTTGTCTCTTTAACAGTACGTACTGCTGATATTCTGCGTTCCACCCTCTTTTCCCAGAGAACAAGTTCATTAGACTGTTGTGCTTCCTCAATTACCACAGACGATAGTTTTACTAAATTCATTGCCACAACGTAACATTAATCCTCTATCTTTTCAGCCTCAAATATCGGTTTCCTTGCTGGCTCTTTCCTAAATGCTAAAGTAATGCCACATTTCTGAGTTTTTGTTATGCAGCATTCCAATCCCAATACCGATTTCAACATTAGCAAAGACAAAGCAGGATAGTAACCTCAAAATTCCAGGGTCTTCACTGATTCAGTGTAACAGGAGAGAGGGAGAAGAGCCGTTTTTTCAACATGTTCCACACATGGTCACTCAGAGACTAGGCTAGGAGAATTTACCAACTGGAATGCTACTCATCTTCATGGCATGGAAAGTTAGCTGGACGTACACACACAAATTCTTGTCTATTTTGGTTTGGAAGAGATTAACTAAATTGCTGTTCATAGGCCACTGACAACTGTAAGAGACTTGGAATGTTTGGTGATCATGACTGCCTCTGCTACAATATGATTTCATAATTTTAATGACATAGGTTCTATACTTTTCCTGTTTTCTCTCTAAAGTTTTTGAAATGAAGACAAGAATATACATTTTAAAATAATATTTGAAAACTACATGAGATAAAGTAAAGGGCTTGCGCTCTGATTGGTATAAGCGCCCTATAATACATTATTCTTCAAATGACAGATTTTCAATGTTGCATGCAAAAAGATCTTATATAGTAAAAGATCCATGTACATCATTTTTAAAAATGGTGCTTGAGAAACAATCTTGCATGTTCTTCACATGTACCCCAAAACCTAAAATGCAATTAAAAAAGAAAGAAAGAAAGAAAGTGAGGGAAACACCATCACAAGAACCAGAAATCAGGTGAGCAATCACAGTATGTGGATTTAACTTTGTATCATCGAAAGAGACGTTGAAGATTGGACAGACAGTCTTAAATTGCTGACACCACCCTCTCTGACTCCCTCCTGCAGTGCTTGTGCAGCCTAAACAGTCGGTGCATGTGGCGGGGGGAGAGCGCAGTGACTAGGGGACTGTACAGTGAACTCAGTGTCGTCCTGTCAGAGTGGAGAGCAAAGGCATGTGGGGCTAACACAGTACCTATGCATGGAGGAAGCATTTGGACCAGCCATAGCCAAAGGAAAAATTGCCCATCCCATGAGTCAGAACTCGAGTTTCTCAGCAAGTCTCACCACCACAGGGCACAGTGCTCTGGGGTCCTAGGTAAACTTGAAGGGCAGTCAAGGATACAGGGACTCCAGTTTCTAGTCAACTCCTAGTGCTGGGCTTGGCTCAGAGCCAGAGGACTAGGGTGGGACCTAGGGAGACATCAACTGGGGCACTAAAGGATTGCTTACACCATGCCTTCCCCAACACCAGGCAGTGCAGTTTGCAGCAACAGAAGTATCTTCTTCCTTCTGTTTAAGGAGAGGAGAGCAAAGAATAAAGAGGATGTTGTCTTGCATCTTAGATACCACCTCAGCCATGGAAAGCAGCTAATAGGGTGCCAGGTAGAGTCACAAGGCCACCATTACAAGCCCTAGCTCCTGGATGACATATCTAAACACACCCTGGGCCAAGAGGGAACCTGCTGCCTTGAAGGGAGGGACCCAGTTCTGACAGCATTGATCACCTGCAGACCAAAGAGACCTAGGGCCAAAAATAACAGCAGCAATGCCAAGGTATTAATAGTATTCCACGGGCCTTGGGCTCTGAGACATACTGACTTCGGGGGTGACCTAACACATTCCCAGTTGCAGTGACTACTCTTTCTGCTTGTGAAAGAAGACGGAGAAGTAAAGGGGCCTCTGTCATTGCACCTTACATATCAGCACAGTCACAGCACGGCAGAGCACCAAGTGGGCTCCTGTGGTCCCGTGGCCCCTGTTTCCAGGATTTGACTCTTAGACAGCATTTCCAGACTTGCCCAGGGCCAGAGGGGAGCCCATTGCCCTGAAGGGTGAGTCCCACTAGCCTGGCAGCATTCACCACAACCTGACTGAAAAGCCCTCGGGCTTTAAGTGAACACTAGCAGTGGCCTGGCAAAACCCTGTTGTGGACTGGTGGTGGTCGTGATGACAAGGAGAGGCTCTTCTGCCTATGGAAAGGGAAGGGAAGAGCAGGAAGGACTTTATGTTGTAGTGTGAGTGTCAGCTTAACCACAAAACACTAGAACACCAGATACATTTCTAAGATTTTTAACTTCAATCTCTGACTCCTAGACAGCATCTCTGGACCCACCCGGGGCCTGGGGGAAGAACACAAACCCGCCTGGCCTCATCACCTGCTGGTTGTAGAGCTCAAGGGCCTTGAGTGAACACAGGTGGTAGACAGGTAATGTTTACAATGGGTTGTGGGCAAGATCCAGTGCTGTTCTGGTTTCAGGTAAGACCCAGCACAATCCCAGTGGCGCTGTCCAGGGACTGCTTTCATTGCCATACCCCCAGTTTCAGGCAGCTCAGCACAAAGAGAAAGAGATCCCATTTGTTTGGGAGAGAGGAAAGGAAAGGAACAAGAGTCTCTGCCTGGTAACCCAGAGAATTCTTCTGGATCTTATCCAAGACCACCAAGGCCTCTATGAGTCTACCAGAACCCTAGTGATATTGGGCAGGGGGCCTAAGTCCCTTCAAATAAATGGAAAGTCATCTCGAGAAAGATGGGCACAAATAAGCTGAGAATGTGAAGACTACAATATTTAACTCTTCCATGCCTAGACACTGAGAAATATCTACAAGCATCATGATTACCCAGGAAAGCATGACTTTGCCAGCCAAATGAACTAAATAAAACACCAGTGACCAATCCTGGTAAAAGAGACACATGTGACCTTTCTGACAGTGAATCCAAAATAGCTGCTTTGAGAAAACTCAAAGAAACTCAAATAACAGAGAAGAAATTCAAATTTCTAACAGATAAATTTAACCAAGAGATTGAAAGAATTATGAAGAATCAAGCAGAAATTCTGCAGTTAAAAATGCAACTGACATACTGAAGACTGCATCAGAGTCTCTTAACAGCAGAACTGATCAAGCAGAAGAATTAGTCATCTTGAAGACATGCTATTTGAAAACACAGTCAGAGCAGAAAAAAGAAAAAAGAATGAAGCATGCCTCCAAGATCTAGAAAACAGGCTCAAAAGGGCAAATGTAAGCGTGATTGACCTTAAAGAAGCGGCAGAAAGAGAGACAGAGGTAGAAAGTTTATTTGAAGGGATAATATCAGAGAACTTCCCAAACCAAGAGAAAGGTATCAATGTTCAAATACGAGAAGATTACAGAACACCAAGGAGATTTAACCCACAAAAGATGACCTCAGGTCATTTAATAACCAAACACCCGAAGGTCAAGGATAAAGAAATGATCCTAAAAACAGCAAGAGATAAGCAACAAACAACACACAAAGAAGCACCAATACATCAAGCAGCAGACTTCTCAGTGGAAACCTTACAGACCAGGAGACAGTGGCATGATATTTTTAAAGTGCTGAAAGAAAAAAAAGTCATTTACCTTAGAATAGTATATCCAGCAAAAACAGCCTTTAGACATGAAAGAGAATAACAAAACTCTCCAGAAAAACAAAAGCTGAGGCATGCCATCGACACTAGACCTGTCCTATAAGAAATGCTAAAGGTAATTCTTTAACAAAAAAGGATGTTAATGAGTAAGAAGAAATCATCTGAAGGTACAAAACTCACTGGTACTAGTAAACACATAGAAAAATACAGAATATTATAACACCATAACTGTGTATAAACTACTCTCAAGTAGAAAGACTAAATGATGAACCAATTAAAAATAACTAGAACAACTTTTTAAGACATAGACAGTACAATAAGAAACAGGAACAACAGGTTAAAAACTAGAGAGATAAAAGTAAAGTGCAGAGTTTTTATTAGTTCTCTTTTTACATGTTTGTTTATGTAATCAGTGTCGACTTGTCATCAGCTTAGAGCAATGGGTTATAAGATAGTATTTGCAAGCCTCACAGTAATCTCAAGTCAAAAAACATACAACGACCACACAAAAAATAAAAACCAGGAAATTAAATTATACCACAAGAAAAAATCACTTTCAATAAAAAGAAGACAGGAAGGGATACTACAAGACAACCAGAAAACAAATAATAAGATGGCTGGATTAAGTCCCTTATCAGTAATAACACTGAATGTAAGTGGATTAAACTCTTCAATATAAAGACAGACTGATTGAATGGATGATAAAACATGACCCCATGATCAGTTGCTTCCAAAACACACGCTTCACCTATAAAGATATACATAGACTGAAAATAAAAGGGTAGAAAGGTATTTTACACCAATGGAAACAAACAAACAAAAAAGGCAGGTGAACCTATACTTAAACAAAACAGATTTCAAAACAAAAACTGTAATGAGACAAAGAAGGTCATTATGTAATGCTAAAGGGGTCAACCCAGCAACAGGATATAATCACTGTAAATATATATGGACACCACACTGGAGCACCCAGATACATAAAGCAAATATTATTTGAGCTAAAGGGAGAGCTAGACCACAATACAGTAATAGCTGGAGACCTCAGCACACACTTTTAGCACAGAACACCTCTCCCAGAAAGAAACTCAACAACCATCAGACTTAATCTGCACTACAGAACAAATGGACCCAACAGACATTACAGAACATTTCATCCAAAGACTACAGAACACCCATTATTCTTCTCAGCATATATATCCTTCTCAAGAAGAGGCCATACGTTAGGTCACAAAACAAGTTGTAAAATATTTTAAAAACTGAAACATTATCAAGCATCTTCTCTGCCACATGGAATAAAACTAGAATAAGAACAACTTTGAAAACTATACAAAGACATAGAAAATAGGCAATATGTTCCTAAATGACCTGTGGGTCAATGAAGAAATTCAGAATGAAATTTAGAAATTTCTTGAAACAAATGATAATGAAAACACAACATACCAAGATCTATGAGATAGACTGAAAGCAGTACTAAGAAGGAATATGTAGCTGTAAATGCCTATAACAAAAAGAATAAAAATTTGAAATAAATGACTTAGCAATGCATCTTTTCTTTCTTTTTTTTTCCCCCAGAGATTCCACTCTGTTGCCCAGGCTGTAGTGTAGTGGCACAATCATGGCTCACTACAGCCTGGACCTCCCTGGGCTCAACAATCCTCCCTCCTTAGCCCCCCAAGTAGTTGGGACTATAGGCATGCACCACTACATCTGATTAATTTGTATTTTTTGTAGAGATGGACTTTCACCATGTTGCCCAGGCAGGTTTCAAACTTCTGGGCTCAAGGAATCCACTTGCCTTGGCCTCGCAAAGTGCTGGGATTACAGGAATCAGCCATCACATCCAGCCAGCAATTTATCTTAAAGAACCAGAAAAGCAGGCCGGGCGCGGTGACTCATGCCTGTAATCCCAGCACTTTGGGAGGCCAAGGCGGGTGGATCCCGAGGTCAAGAGATCGAGACCATCCTGGTCAACATGGTGAAACCCCGTCTCTACTAAAAATACAAAACATTAGCTGGGCATGGTGGCGCGTGCCTGTACTCCCAGCTACTCAGGAGGCTGAGACAGGAGAATTGCCTGAACCCAGGAGGTGGAGGTTGCGCTGAGCCGAGACCGCACCATTGCACTCCAGCCTGGGTAACGAGCAAAACTCCGTCTCAAAAAAAAAAAAACCAGAAAAGCAAGAGCAAACCAAATCCAAAATAGCAGGAGAAAATATGAAGATCTGAGCGAAAATAAATGAATTTGAAATGAAGAAAAGATCAATGAAACAAAAAGGTTTATTTAAAAGGTAAGCAAAATTAGCAGAGTAACAAAGAAGGGAGATGATGCAAATAAATACAATTAGAGATTAAAAATGAGGCATTACAACTGCCACTGTGGAAATTCAAAGGCTCGTTAGTAGCTATTGTGAGCAACTATATGCCAATAAATTGGAAAATCTAGAGGACACTGATAAATTGCTAGACACACACATACAACCTACCAAGACTGAACCATGAAGAAATCTAAAACCTAAAGAGAACAATAACAAGTAACAAGACTGAAGCCACAATAAAAAAATTTTCCCAGTCAAGTCCAGGACCTGATGACCGCACTGCTGAATTATATCAAACATGTAGAGAACTAATACCAATCCTACTCAAACTATTTCAAAAATTAGAGGAGGAGGGAGTACTTCCAAACTCATTTTATGAGGCTAGTATTACCCTGATACAAAACCAGACAGAGGCACATCAAAAAAAGAAAACTACAGGCCAGTATCTCTAGTGAATGTTGATGCAAAAATCCTCAAAAAACACTAGCAAGCCAAATTCAATAATACATTAAACATATCATTTTCCCTGACCACATGGGATTTACCCCAGGGATGCAAGCCTGGTTCGACATACACAAATTAATCACTATGATACATCGTATCAACAGAATGAAGGACAAAAACTATATGATCATTTCAACTGATCCTGGAAAACCATTAGATAAAATTCAACATCCCTTCATGGTAAACACACTTAAAAAACTAGGTATGAAAGGAACCGACCTCGATGTAATAGCAGCCATATATGACAGACCCACAGCTAGTGTCATACCCAATGGGAAAAACTGAATGCCTTTCCTTTAAGAACCGGCCCACTTTCACCACTGCTATTCAACACAGTACTGAAAGTCCTAACTAGAGCAATCAGACAAGATAAAGAAATAAAGGGCATCCAAATCAGAAGGAAGAAGTCAAATTATCCTTGTTTGTAGATGGCATGCTCTTATATTAGGAAAAAACTAAAGACTCCATCAAAAACTATCAGAAGTGATAAACTCAGTAAAGTTGCAGGATACAAGATCAACATACAAAAATCAGTAGCGTTTCTATATGCCAACAGTCAACAATCTGAAAAAAAATTAAAAAGTAATCCCACAAATAAAAAAGGGCCACAGATAAAGTTAAATACCTAGGAATTAACATAACTAAAGCAGTAAAAGATCTCTACAACAAAAGCCATAAAACATCAATGCAAGAAATTGAAGAGGACACCAAAAAAATGAAATGATATTCCACGTTCATGGATTAGAAAAATCAATATTGTTAAAATGTCCATACTACCCAAAGCAATCTACGGACTCAATGCAACCCCTTTCAAAATACCTATTGCATTTTCACATAAATAGAGAAAAAATCCTAAAATTTATATGAAATCACAAAAGACCCAGAACAGCCAAAGCTATCCTAAGCAAAAGGAGCGAAACTGGAGAAATCACATTACCTGACTTCAAATGATACTATCGAGCTATAGTAACCAAAACATCACAGTACTGGCACAAAAACAGACACACAGACCAGTAGAACAGAATACAGAAAAATCCAGAAACAAATCCATACCTCTACAGTGAACTCATTTTTGACAAGGTTGCCAAGAACACACACTGGATAAAGGATATTCCCTTCAATCAATGGTACTGGGAAAACTGAATATCCACATGCAGAAGAGCGAGACTAGACCCCTTCCTCTTCCCATATACAAATATCAAATCAAAATGGATTAAAGACTTAAATCTAAGACCTCAAAACTACGAAATTACTAGAAGAAAACATTGGGGAAACTCAGGACATTGGAGTAGACAACGATTTCTTGAATAATATGTCATAGGCACAGGTAACCAAAGCAAAAACGGACAAATGGGATCACATCAAGTTAAAAAGCTTCTGCAGTGAAGGAAACAACCAATAAAGTGAAGAGAAAGCCCACAGAATGAGAGAAAATATTTGCAAACTACCCATCAACAAGGGATTACAAGGCAGAAAATATACAGAGCTCAAACAACTCTACAGGAAAAAAATCTAATAACCCAATTTAAAAATGGACAAAAGATCTGAATAGGCATTTCTCATATATATATATATATGGCAAACAGGCATTAAAAAAAAAAAGGTGTTCAACATCATTAATCACCAGAGCTATCAAAACTACAAATCAAAACTACAACATCATCTCACCTCTGATAATATGGCTTATATCCAAAAGACAGGCAGTAACAAATGCTGGTGAGGATGTGGAAAAAGGGAACCCTGGTACATTGTTGGTGGGAAGGTAAATTAGTACAACCATAAAGGAAACAGTTTGGAGGTTCCTCAAAAAATTAAAGTTATCATATGATCCAGCAATCCCACTGCTGGGTACATGCCCAAAAGAAGGGAAATCGTTACATCAAAGAGATATGTCCACTTCCATGTTTGTTGCAGCACTATTCACAACAGCCAAGATCTGGAAGCAACCAAAGTGTCCACGAACAAATGAAAAGATAAATAAAATATGGTACATATACACAATGGAGTACTATTCAGCCATAAAAGATAACGAGGCCCTGTCACTTGCAACAACATGGATGTAACTGGAGGTCATTGAGTGAAATAAGCCAGGCACAGAAAGACAAACTTCGCATGTTCCCACTTATTTGAGGGATCTGAAAATCAAAACAACTTAACATAACGGAGATAGAAAGTTAAGCATGGTTATCAGAGGTTGGGAAGGATAGTGGCGGATGTAGGAGAGGGAGGTAAAGATGGTTAATGGGTACAAAAAAATACAGTTAGAAAGAATGAATAATATCTAGTATTGGATAGCACACAGGTTTATTATAGTCAAAATAATTGCACATTTAAAAATACTAAAAGAGTATAATTGGATGGTAACACAAAGGATAAATACTTGAGGGGATGGATACCCCATTTTCCATGATGTGATTATTACCCAATGCATGCCTGTATCAAAATATCTCATTTACCCTATTAATACACACACTTACTATGTAACTACAAACATTAAAATTTTAAAGAGAGAGTACACAAAAATTAAATATGAGAAACCTTATATTGTTCACTTCTGCAGGGGTGGGAATCCACTCCCCAACCCCTTTCCTAGCTTGTCTAAGTTTTCTATTATGTTTTTTATTTGCGCAGGGAAATTCTTTTTAGGGTGCTCTCTAAGCAGAAAATGTAATGAATCTGTCATTCTACTATACTGTGGGGTCCTTTTGTACAAGTATTTTCCTGCTCTTCAGACACTGGCAAAAACTAAAAGAAATAAAAATATTTTTAGTAATACATTTCATTATAAATCTAACTAGCAAATCTGTAACCATTATATCAAAATATGTTACTTGAAATGTTATGTATGATACACTTCTTATTCCTAAACTAACAAATAATCATTGATTTGTATAAGACATTAAGATAAAATATTGTCTAAGTTTCCTTCCCTGGGAACAGGCAGGACAGAAAGTAAGAATTAAAATTAGGTAAGAACTGGTAAAAGCTTGAAAGCAGACTCCTTACTCCTCTAAGGAGAGTTACTCTATCCTATCAATTAAGAATGATAATTTATAATGAGAATTTAGATGACTGGTGGATCTAAATGGAAAATACTTTTTCAGTAGCTTTCAGAAAATGTGTGCTCACTAAAAACTTATGTATATACATATACCTATACCTATGCATAGATATATCCATGTTCAGTTTATAATCATTCATTGAACTGAACACTCATGCTTTGGCTAATTTTTTGTATATATCATATATCAAATTACAAAGTTAAAACACAAGCATTTATATGGAATTATTAATAACTGTCCATTTACTTGCTATTGTTTCCTTAGCTTGTTGAACCATATCAGCTGTTTTTGCCTGCAATTCTGCACTTAAATGCCTAAAAATAATAACTGGAATATACTGAAGATCCTAACAAAAATAAAAATTAAACTTTAGCAATTACATGTTCTCAAGTGACCTAATTAACAAATGCCAATATATACATGTAGTATTCTTACTCTAAAATGAATATAGCTGTTAAGAACTTATCCTCAACTCATGATTCCTCCTTCCTTGTAGTAGGAACTCAAACACTAAGTATTAGCCTTTCTGTGGCCCTCTATTAACTTCAAGTGAACTAACTTATCTGACTAATACATTTCGAATGAACTGCTCAAGTTCAGCTCTGTTCCATTCATTACCTTCTTGAGATTAGCCTACCTGCAGAGAATACAAGTTCTAACCTTACTTTTCCAGAGACAGGCCCTGTTCTAATTGTGGGCAGGGTGTTTGGGAGACCTGCTCTGGTTTGGGGTGTTGCTGGAACTGGGGAGCTCAATGTGAGGTTTGGTGAGCAGACCCAACGTGGCTCACATTTCAGCTACACACTTTAATATCAAGCTTCCTCAGAAATAACGGTGACTATACTGATCTCTACCTATCACTCCTTTTTTAATTATGCTTTTTCATTCTTCTTGGAAACTAGCAAAAATAGGAATACTATTTACTTAATCCTACATTAAGACTGCAAGAATGACAATATTATTGAAAGAAATTGTTTTTAAAGGAAAAACTGCTCATAATCCCACCACCACCATCTAACCATTTTTATTTATTTATTTTATTTATTTATTTATTTATTTATTTATTTTTTGAGACGGAGTTTCGCTTTTGTTACCCAGGCTGGAGTGCAATGGCGCGATCTCGGCTCACCGCAACCTCCGCCTCCTGGGTTCAGGCAATTCTCCTGCCTCAGCCTCCTGAGTAGCTGGGATTACAGGCACGTGCCACCATGCCCGGCTAATTTTTTGTATTTTTAGTAGAGACGGGGTTTCACCATGTTGACCAGGATGGTCTCGATCTCTTGACCTTGTGATCCACCCGCCTCGGCCTCCCAAAGTGCTGGGATTACAGGCTTGAGCCACCATGCCCGGCCCACCATTTTTATTTTTAATATTCCCTTCCAAATTTCATCTATAGTATATACACAATTTTATACTGTTTTCCCACAGCAATATAAAAGGAATATCCGTCTTTATAAGCATGTTAAATGGCTATACAATAATTCAATAAACTGAAATTAACATAATGTACTGAACTCTGTCACTATTAAGTCCCCCTTTCACTTTTAAAGGTTAACACCACAGTAAACATATTCAAAAGCATTTAACGTTTTCTGCTGTTGAAATGTCACATTTCTAGACTATCTAGGATCTTTTCAGGTTATGTAAAGGAGACATGTTAAGGATTTTAAAAATCAGGTATCTTATTTTTCTTAGATATGTAATTCAGAAGCAACACAAAACACAATTTCCATCCCCAGGAAAAAAAGGCGGAGATCAGTACCATATCCTTTAACAGTATGAAGCTTTAAGACATATTTCTATATCTTAGGATTACTTGGTCAAAAGAAATATACCTAAGAAAGAGTTAAAGGTGTCTTAGAAGTGCCATTACTTGATTTTTCAAATTTCCCTAACAAGAATCAGAATGACTTAAATGGAAGTTTCCAATTAATATAATGGACCCAGATGAGTGAGAAGACTATTCTACTCTAAATCCACGGAAATGTCTGATAAAATGTAATGGAGGAAACATTGCTAAGCTCAAACTCAGGCAAAGGAAATTCCCTGGTACTAAGAATAAAGCAGCAATTCAAAGTGAGAGCAATAAACAGGAACAGAAGCCAAAATAACGTAAAAGCTAGACGCTGATACATGTGAGTCATGAAGGGATAAACCTGTGAAGCACAGACTACAAAAACTCTACCCACAACCTTAGGTGAGCAGAAACGAAACCAGAGCCATGGGCAGAAAAGATTCTCTTGTCATTAAATGAGGGAAGTCCAAATTCACCTTATCCAGATGTTACAGGACACCATGCCAAAACTTTAAAACAGGAAAAGCTGGTGTGGAATCAATGAAAACTCTCAACTAGTAAAGGTATATTGAAAACCACCCTATAGGGATATTTACTCATCTACAATATATAAACTTTCTCAGAAAGCAAACTGCTAAAGATGACTTCAAAAAGATAACAAATTGTGTAAAGAAATAAGCCACAGAGAGAATCAGCAGATGTGAGGAAACAGAAAATTTTTATTATAAGAACAAGAGATACTATTAACAATTTTTAAAAGATTTTAAAATACCATTAAAAAAAACACACACACAAATAAAAAACATTAGGCAAGACCCAGATTTTACAACAAAAGAATGCTGAATTTGAAAAAGATTCAAATACAAATTACATAAATGAAAAACGCAGTCACTGAAATTAAGAAATCTGATAAAAAGGAATGCGTGAATTAGAAGACAGAAAGAAATCACCAATAAGGAGATACAGAAAACAAAGGGATAAAAACACAAAAGACAGGTTAACATCCATTGAAGACAGATGTTATGTACCTACTATAACCAAAGTTATAGAAAGAAATCCCAGAGAGGGCTGAGAGCAGTGACTCACACCTGTAATCCCAGCACTTTGGGAGGTGGGGGAGGAAGAATCACTTGAGGCCAGGAGACCAGCCTGGCCAACATGGAGAAACCCCAACTCTACTAAAAATGCAAAAATTAAGGCCAGATATTGTGGCTCATTCCTGTAATCCCACCACTTTGGGAGGCTGAGACAGGCAGATCACCTGAGGTCAGGAGTTCGAGACCATCCTGGCTAACATGGTGAAACTGTTTCAACTAAAAATACAAAAATTAGCCAGGCATGGTGGCAGGCACCTGTAATCCCAGCTACTTGAGGGGCTGAAGCAAAAGAATCATTTGAACGCGAGAGGCGAAGGTTGCAGTGAGCCAAGATCACGCCACTGCACTCCTGTTTGGGCAACAAAAGCGAAACTCCATCTCAAAAAAAAAAAAAAAAATTACCCAGGTGTGGTCTTGTATGCCAGTAGTCTTAGCTACTCAGGAGGCCAAGGCATGAGAATTGCTTGAACCTGGGAGGTGGAGGTTGCAGTAAGCCGAGATCACGCCACTGCATTCCTGTTTAGGCAACAAAAAAGCGAAACTCCATCTCAAAAAAAAAAAAAAATTAGCCAGGTGTGGTGTTGCATGCCGTTAGTCTCAGCTACTCAGGAGGCTGAGACATGAGAATCGCTTGAACCTGGGAGGTGGAGGTTGCAGTGAGCCAAGACCTTGCCACTGCACTCCAGCCTGGGGAACAGAGCAAGATTCTGTCTCCAAAAGAAAAGACATCCCAAGAGGAGAGAATGTCAATATTTAGAGAGCTAATGATGAAAAATCTCCCACACTGAAGACAGATCTCATGAAGAATAAAGAAAACAAATCTACATGTGTATACATCAGAGTGAAAACACAGATTTTTAAAGATAAAAGAGAGTACTCCCTAAACTACTAAACCATTATTTTAAAAGAACAGAGAAAAATAGTCTAGCAGCATAATTATCTAAAAAGCTGACAGCAGACGGCTCATTAACGTTTCTAACATTCTAACATGTCTATCCTTATATTTCCAACAGACAATATAAGGATATCTTTAATGGGCAGAGAAGGAAAAACTGGCTATCTAGAATTCCATTCAGATAAACTGTCAGTGAAGAGTAAGTGCAAAGTAACAATTTTCTAAAAGACTGGAGAGTTTGCCGGGCACGGTGGCTCAAGCCTGTAATCCCAGCACTTTGGGAGGCCGAGGCGGGTGGATCACGAGGTCGAGAGTTCGAGACCATCCTGGTCGACATGGTGAAACCCCGTCTCTACTAAAAATACAAAAAATCAGCTGGGCATGGTGGCGTGTGCCTGTAATCCCAGCTGCTCGGGAGGCTGAGGCAGGAGAATTGCCTGAACCCAGGAGGCGGAGGTTGCGGTGAGCCAAGATGGTGCCATTGCACTCCAGCCTGGGTAACAAGAGTGAAACTCCGTCTCAAAAAAAAAAAAAAAAAAAAAAAAAAAAAGACTGGAGAGTTTAAGACTTAGATTTTCACAGAAAGAAGTCATGAAGCATCTACACTTCAGGAAGGAGGAAAACTGAATCTGGAAAAAAGAATCATGAAGATATCGAAAAACATGCTAAATCTAAATTAGTACAGACTATAAAAATAACACTGATGATTAACTAGGTGTGGGTGTATTCAAAACAACAAAGTAAAATATCATCTAACTTAAAAAACAGATGAAACCAAGTTAAAGCATTCTAACATCTTTCCAAACCAGTAACAATAAAGACATAATGAAAACCCATTCAATCCAGCAGCAGACAGACAAGAACCAAAGACAGGACATAATAAATAGAAAACATTAAAAAATAAGGTGGCTAAGACAACTTCAAGTTATGTAATAATGTAAATAAGTTAAATTCACTTATTAACAGGTAGAAATTATCAGACTGGTTATAAAAACAATGCTCTTATTGATAAATTACATACAAAGTTTGAAAATAAAGGATGAAGAAAGCTATAACAGACACTGCATAAGAATGAAAGGAATCAAGATTTACGTAAGTCAAATAAGATACTCCCAAACAAAAATGGCCACAATTATAAGGAATTTTTTTCTATAATTATAACTGATGATTTTTAATACACTTCTAACAGAAACCAATAAAGCCAGAACAACAAAAAAAATTTGAGGAAACCGATGTGATAGATAACCAATATAATTGTTTTAATCTAACAGATTAGCCAACAAATAATAAATATACTTTCTAAGAACACATAGAACTTCTACAAAAAGTGAACATGCACTTGGCCACAAATAAGTCTCAATACATTTTAAAAACCTAGTATCTTATCAATTCTCTAATCATAATGCAATTTAAAATAAACTAGGCCAGGCATGGTGGCTCATGCCTATAATCTAAATCAGAATAATAATACTTTGGGAGGCCAAGGCAGGCAGATCATTTCAGTCCAGGAGTTAAAGACCAGCCTGGGCAACATGGCAAAACACCCTCTCTACAAAAAAATATAATACAAAAATTAGCTGTGTGTGCCAGCACATGCCTGTAGGCTCAGCTACTCAGGAGCCTGGAAGGTGAAGGTTGCAGTGGGCTGAGATCACACCATTGCACTCTAGTCTGTGCAACAGAGTGAGACCCTGCCTCAAAAAAAAAAAAAAAAAAAAAAACTTAGCCTGGCATGGTGGCACGTGCCTGTAGTCCCAGCTCCTTGGGAGGCTGAGGTGGGAGAACCTCTTGAGCCCAGGAGGTCAAAGCTGCAGTGAGTCATAATTGCACCACTGCCCTCCAGCCTGGGCAGCAGAGCAGGACCCTGTCACATACCTACTTAGAAACGTAAAAAGCAGACAACGGTAAACAACTCTATGTGCTTGCAAACTAAAAAACACACTTCTAAATCATCACTAGGACAACCACATAATATTTAGAACTTAATAACCATAAAAGAAATATACATCAAAAGAAGTCCTGGAATGTAGTTAAGCTATAGTTGGAGAGAAATTTAAAGACGTAAATATATTTATTTTAAAAATAAGAAAACAAATGAGGTTGAGAACTAAAAAAAAAAAAAAAATTAATCCACCCCAGTTAGATCATCTGTCTTTCTTTATTTCCATAAAGATTAATGATATTTTACAATAGCACAGATTACCAAGAAAACCAAAGCTGATTCTCTGAAAAGACCAATAAAACAGATAAATCTCCCAGGAACCTTGACAGAAAAAGACAAAAATAAACAACATTGGAAAGCTACAAAAAGGAGGGGTGTACATGGTTACAGATACAGTCAAGATTTCAAACATACAACCATAGAGTCAGTTTATGCTACTATATTTTAAAACACACATGCACACTTTTCTAGAACCAAAAATCATTCTAAAAATAGAACATCTAAATAGATAAGCAATCATTAAAGAAGCTAAATTCATAGACAAAAACAGTCTCCTTGACAAAAGAACACTAGACTGACACAGCTTCACAATTTTAATCAAAGGGCAAAAAATCTCTAATTATAAAAAGCTTCCAAGAAAAGAAACAAAACAAGAAAACTATTCAGTTTATTCCATCTAGCCAGATTAATATTGATATCAAAAACAGAAAGGATAAGAACTAGAAAAAAAGTGTAACACCCTTTTCACTTTTGTTCATAGATGCAAAAACATACATAAAATATTATACCAATCAAATCTAGCAGTCTTTAAAGAAAAACAAGAAAGCTGCCTTTGCAGTTCAGTATGTTAACGCATTAAAGTAGGGAGGCCAGGCGCGGTGGCTCAAGCTTGTAATCCCAGCACTTTGGGAGGCCGAGGCGGGTGGATCACGAGATCGAGAGATCGAGACCATCCTGGTCAACATGGTGAAACCCCGTCTCTACTAAAAATACAAAAAATTAGCCGGGCATGGTGGCACGTGCCTGTAATCCCAGCTACTCAGGAGGCTGAGTCAGGAGAATTGCCTGAACCCAGGAGGCGGAGGTTGCGGTGAGCCGAGATCCTGCCATTGCACTCCAGCCTGGGTAACAAGAGCGAAACTCCGTCTCAAAAAAAAAAAAAAAAAAAAAAAGCATTAAAGTAGGGAAAAAGAACATACCACCATCTGAATTAATTGGGGGAAAAGGAAGTTTTGATATATTTAACACTCATTCAAATTAGGAATTAAGGGGAAGAATTTTAAACATAAAGAAACTACCAAAACCCTAGAGCAAACTTCAAATGTACTGATTATTAAAAGCGGGCTTCTCAAAATCATAAACAAGGTAAGGAAGCTCACCATCTCTTTTTCTATTCCATATGACATAGGAAGTCCTCAGCAGACAAAAAGAGAGAACGCAAGAGAATAACTAAGGGAGAAAATGATCATAATTTGCATATAACTGTCTTCATCAAAAATCCAAGGGACTTCATAGAATGAATAAGAGAGTACAATAGGACTGAAGATCTGTGTGTGTATGTAAATACAGATGTAGCATCAACGTCTAAAAATCCTACATTTAAAACCAATTAGAAAATATAATAGAAGAGCCGGGCGCGGTGGCTCAAGCCTGTAATCCCAGCACTTTGGGAGGCCGAGGCGGGTGGATCACGAGGTCAAGAGATCGAGACCATTCTGGTCAACATGGTGAAACCCCGTCTCTACTAAAAATACAAAAAATCAGCTGGGCATGGTGGTGCGTGCCTGTAATCCCAGCTACTCAGGAGGCTGAGGCAGGAGAATTGCCTGAACCCAGGAGGCGGAGGCTGCGGTGAGCCGAGATCGCGCCATTGCACTCCAGCCTGGGTAACAAGAGCGAAACTCCGTCTCAAAAAAAAAAAAGAAAGAAAAGAAAAGAAAATATAATAGAAAAAAGTCCACTTACTATATAGCAACAAAAACTATTCAGCATCTCGAAGCAAATTATATATGCAAGAATTTTATGTAGTAAAACAAAACACTATTAAAGGTTAAAAAAAAAAACACTGTAAATGAAGTATCATATTTGTGGAAGATTCAATAGCATAAATAAGTCCATTATCTGCAAATTAATCTGCAAATCCAATGTAACTGGGATTTATGAGGGGGCTTGCCCTACCAGTTATCATGTAATCTTATTGTTTAGCTATTGGTATTATAATACAGAAATGAAGCTTAAAAAAATTTATCCACTTGAGTGATTAGCATCTTCCTTAGTCTGTCCTCTCAAATAGTGATTATTTCCTCCAACAGAAGCAGAATTGCAAAAGGTTTTGGATTCAGTTCCCTGGGAAGTAGCACTCTAATGACTAATGCCAAGACAACAGGTGGCAAAATAGATACCATACTGTTATAATCTCATATTCTTGCTTATAGGGATGGCCAGACATTTTACTCTTCTACCTGACGCAGAAGTACTCTAGAGATTCAGGTAGTGTAGAGAGTTACTCCATTCATACACTTCACATGTGTGCAACTCAAGAGTACAGACAGCAGAACAGGATTGTATCACTAATAATGCACCAGAGCCAGGTGCAAAATATACTCTCAAATAACTGACAAACCTAATCCAGGTATTTAATACTATATGTATAATAATATGAAAATAACCGTTTTTGATTCATGCACAGCTGTTAAGTATGTATAGACAATAGATTAAGTTGCTTAAGTACACTTGTGAACTGGGATAGTAGGCTCATTTGATCAGAGAGAAGATATGATTATCCTCCTACTTGCTGTGGTAAATTGGTGTATAGTTCATCTAAACATAGTTTTAAATTCAAATATGCTTTAATTTTAAATACATATCATATGTAGATAATACAGTAACTCAAGTTTAACCCTCTGATACAAACTCCCAACTATTTCCAAATTTTAAACTAGTTATTTTATATTAAATTAAAAAGAAAGGGAGTTGTTAAGACACTTTTTTATAAGAATATGCACAACGGCAAATAAAACAGACATGTCTCTGTCCTTGGAACTTACAGTCCAGTGGAAAAGACAGACAAAAAGGAAATTAACGAATGCATTTATTTTAACAAATTATGCTAACTAGAAGGAAAAATCAGTAAGACGATGAAAAAGACCAACAAGGGAGCCTACTTAGCATGGTCAAGGAAGGCCACTCACAGTACAGGTTGAAGGCGTGTGTGAATTGTCTTTTTCCTGAGACAGAAAAAAAAACCTGAAAGAGTTTTCGGATTAAAAGGCCAGTTCAGCTGGAAAGTTTTAGGGAGGAAATGGGAGCGGGAATAAGATCAAGTAAAAAGGGGGCAGGAGGAGCTTTTAAAGCTTAACAGGAAATCACTGTAGAGTTTTAAACAAAGGAATTACATGATCAAATTAAAAGATGACATGGGCTGCCGTGTGAAAACTTAGGGATGATGAGTGGAATGGGCCAAGAATGAAAGTTTGTCAAGATACTTGTAATTACACTGAGACCCGATAAGGAAAACTTGAACCAGTACGGTAATTCTGATTGCACTGGAAAGCATGCCTTCAATTTAGAAACCAATGTAAAGGAAACTTACATAAGGTCAACTCTATGAACTTGCTACTAAGTGAAATAACCTAAACTAGAAACTGAACTATTCGTGGCAATTCCTGCTACTCAAGTAACTTCCAAAAGCGTATTACTGTTGACTTCGGCTAAATTTTCACCCACTTCAAACATCATGTAAGACGCGGGCGAACTACTCAGGTGAAAGAAAGGATAAACGACGAGAGAACGAGGTGACTAGAAGGGAATGCAGCAGAATGAGAAGTCCCGAAGAACCAGCCAGTCTTCAGAAAAAGTACTTGTAAGCAGCCTCATTGAGATGAAAGAAAGAAGGAAAGCTCAACCGCCGAATTTCTTACCTTCTTCCTACAAAGCGAGGAGGTCGGGTCCAGGTGCAGAGCGTTGCTGAACGGGTGGCGGGGGCTGAGCCCCTGGAAAGATGCCTCTCTGTAAAAGAGGCAGAGAGTTTCAGACCTGAAGGTAAAGGAGGTAAGGGGTCCTACTCGCCAGAGCCCAGACGCTCCCCAGGAGCCTGGAGTTGAACCGACTCTGCAACCGAGACCACGCCTCGCCATCTTCGGCAACTATGACGCGGTTACCGAGGCAACGACGCCTCTTCCCGCGAGAGTTTCCACATCCCGGGCACCCTCCAGTCCCGCCCACACCTTCCCACCCCCAGGGTCTGGGCCGAAAGCGACGGGAGGCTCTGGTAGTGGGCCCGCCCCTTGCCTGCACCACTCAGCACTGCCCAGTCATTAAGTGCAAATTTGAATTACAGCCGGTGCAAATTAACAATTTGCACCGGCTGTAAGTGGGGGCGACAGGGGGAGGTTGTAGGAGTTTCAACCAAAAAAGGCAGATGCGTTGCCGCTACTCCGCAGAAAGCAAGCTGCTGAGGGGGTCCCTCCCTGTTTTGCTTTTCAAACCCTTAGCGGCTAATCTGACCTTCATTCCGTTTGCTCAAAGTGAACTCTTCAGTGGAATTCTGAAGTTTTGATTTCTAACTTTTGTTTACAGCAGGAAGGGCTAAGCTCCCAGGCTCTCAAGTTAGTCAACCTAAATTCTTACACTGGCACTGCCACTTGGTAGTTACTCATGTGGCCTTAGGCAAAACGCTCTGTATCTTGGCCACTTCATCTGTCACATGGGAATGAGAATACTGCCCACTTCACAGTTATTGTGAGAAGCAAATGAATTCATGCTTCGGATCATGCCTGAAACATGGAAGCAGTTAATAATTCCAATTGTTTTGGAATAAAATGGACATGCAGAAATTAACCTTCATATGCGTATGGTCAACTGATCTTTAACAAGGGTTGCAAGACCATTCAATGGGAAAAGAATCTTCAACAGATGGGAAGACAACTGGATATCCTACTGCAAAACAATGCAGTTAGATCCTTACTTCACATCACATACAAAAATTAAAATGGATCAAAGATCTAAACTTAGAAGCTAAAACTCTAAAGCTCTTCAAAGAAACTGTTGGTTTAAATCTTTATGACCTTGAATTACAATTCTAAGAATCTTTGATGGATTCTTAGCTATGACAACCAAAAGCATTACCAAAGCAAAAAAAAGAAAAATAGATAAACTAGACATTATCAAAACTAAAAACCTTTTGTTTCAAAAAATACCATAAAGAAAGAAAGAAGACAAACTACAGGAAGAGGGGAAATTCTTGCAAATTATATATCTGATAAATAATTTGTGTCTAGACTATATAAAGAACTATGAAAATTCAAAAACAGGTGAGTGAAGTGGCTGATGCCTGTAATCTCAGCACTTTGGAGGCTAAGGCAGGAGGATCGCTTGAGCCCAGAAGTTCCAGACCAGCCAAGGTAACAGAGTGAGACCCTATCTCTACAAAAAAAAAAAAAAAAGAAATCGATAAATAAAAATTAGCTGGGTCCAGTGGTGCATGCCTGTAGTCCCAACTACTCAGGAGACTGAGATGGGAGAATCGCTTGAGCCTGGGAGATCAAGGCTGCAGAAAGCCATGGTCACACCACGGCATGCAAGCTTGCGTGACAGAGTGAGACCCTGTCTCAAAATAGATAAATAAATAAAATAAAAAAGACAACCCATGTTAAAAATGGGCAAAGAATCTTGAATACGGATTTCTCCAGAGAACATATACAAATAGCCAAAAAGAATGAAAGTTAAAAACAGAATTAAATGCCACTAGACACCCACTAAAACGGCCATCCAAAAGGATGGACAGCCAGGTGCAGCGGCACACCTGTAATCCCAGCACTTTGGGAGGCCAAGGCAAGTGGATCACCCGAGGTCAGGAGTTTTAGACCAGCCTGGCCAAGATGGTAAAACCCAGTCTCTACTAAAAATACAAAAAAATTAGGCCGGGCGCGGTGGCTCAAGCCTGTAATCCCAGCACTTTGGGAGGCTGAGACGGGTGGATCACGAGGTCAAAAGATCGAGACCATTCTGGTTAACACGGTGAAACCCCGGCTCTACTAAAAATACAAAAAATGAGCTGGGCGTGGTGGCGCGTGCCTGTAATCCCAGCTACTCAGGAGGCTGAGGCAGGAGAATCGCCTGAACCCAGGAGGCGGAGGTTGCGGTCAGCTGAGATCGCACCATTGCACTCCAGCCTGGGTAAAAAGAGCAAAACTCCGTCTCAAAAAAAAAAAAAAAAAAAAAAAAAAAAATTAGTCAGGCATGGTGGCACATGCCTGTAATCCCAGCTACTCAGGAGCCTGAGGCAGGAGAATCACTTGAACCCAGAAGGTAGAGGTTACAGTGAACAGAGATCACATCACTGCACTCCAGCCTGGGCAACAGAGAGAGACTCCATCTCAAATAAATAAATGAATAAATAAAAAGATGGACAATAACAAGTGCAGAGAAGGATGCAGAGAAACTTGAACCCTCATAAACTGTTAGTAGAAATGTGAAAATTGCGCAGCCACTGTGAAAAATGGTCTAACCATTCTTCAATTGTTTATACACAGAGTTACCACATATCCAGCAACCACTACTAAGTATATGCCCAAGCAAAATGAAAACATAATGCACACAAAAAGTATATATACAAATGTTAATAGCAGAATTATTCATAATAGCCAAAATAAAAAACAAACCCATAATGGTCATAAACTGGTTAGTGGTTGAATAAAAACTGGTATATTCATACAATGGAACATTATTCAGAAACAAAAAAGAATGAAGCATATATATACAGCAATATGGACGAACCTTCAATCTATTATGCTAAGTGAAAGAAGCCATTCACAAAAGACCAACTATTATCTAATGTCGTTTACAAAAGATCACATACCATAGGATTCTATTTCAATATAACTGCATATTATAGGAAATGCCCAGAAAAGGCAAATCTATAGAGACAGAAGTGGATTAGTAGTTGCCTATGCTTGGCAAATGATGGAGAATTGGCTAAGGAGTTGCAGGGTTTGGGGATGCTAATGAAAAAAATTTAAAATTGATTGTGTTGATGTCGAACAACTCTGTGAATACACTGAAAGCCAATAAATAGTACATTTTATATGGGTAAATACAGATGTGTGAAACAAATCACTCAAGCTGTTAAACATCTTAAAAATAACAAATTATTTATAACATCAATAGATAAAGAAAGGAAGACTATGCCAGTACTAATCAAAAGGAAGCTGGAGTAGCTATATTAATTTCAAACAAAGATGACATCAGAACAAGGAAAATTATCAGGGACAAAGAGCAGCATTAATGATAGAGTGAGATCTCCAAGGGGACAGAACAATCCTGGTGTATATGCTCCTAACAGCAGTGTCAAAATGCATAAGGCCAAAACTGATTGGATTTGCAAAGAGAAATAGACAAATCCATTATTATATTTGGAGACTACTCCTTCAGTAATTCATAGGTTAAGCGGGCAGAAAATCAGCAAGAGTTGCTCTAGGCAGCACCATCAATCAACTTGATGTAATTGACATTTATAGCATACTCATTTCAATAACAGCAGAATCCACACTTTTCTCAAGGTCTCCTGGAATGTTCACCAAGCTAGAACACATTCTGGGCCATAACACACATTAATAAATTTAAAAGAATAGAAATTATATAGTTTAGGACAGCTGTAACCAAATACCACCAAACGAGTGGCTTAAAACAACAGAACTGTATTTTCTTATGGGCCTGGAGGCTAGAAATCCAAAACCACAGTATCAGAAGGACTATGTTGTGCTTGAAATGTGCAGGGGAGAATCTTTCTTTGCCTCTTTCTAGCTTCTGATGGTGGCTGTGACTCCTTGGCATTCCTTGGCTTGCAGCTGCATCACCACAACCTCTCTCTGCCTCTATAATCATGTAGCATTTCCCCTGTGTGTTTCTGTGTTTGCATGGCATTCCTGCTTTTCATAAAGACTCCAGGAATATTGGATTTTGGCCACCCTAATGACCTCATCCTAACTTGATTATATCTGTAAAGATCATATTCACAGGTACTGGGGATTCAGACTTCAATATATGGTAGGGAGGGGGAAGTGACAGACCTCAACCTATAACAGAAATTATGCAAACTGTGGTCTCAGACTACAATAAAGCTAAATTAAAAATCAGTAATAAAACAGCTGGAAAACCACAAAATATCTGCAAATTAAACCTACACTTCTAAATAATACATGGATCAGGTAGATATCTAGAAGAATTAAAAAACATTTTGAACTAAACAAAAATTGAAATATAACTTATCAAAACCCATGGAATGCTCTGAAAGCAGTGCTTGGAGTGCTTAGCATTCAATGCATATATTAGAAAAGAAGAAAAATCTAAACTCGATCTGAATGTCTACCTTCAGCAGCTAAAGGAAAAATATTAAGCTTAAAGAAGGCAAAAGAGGCCGGGTGCAGTGGCTCAAGCCTGTAATCCCAGCACTTTGGGAGGCCGAGGCGGGTGGATCACGAGGTCAAGAGATCGAGACCTTCCTGGTCAACATGGTGAAACCCCGTCTCTACTAAAAATACAAAAAATTAGCTGGGCATGGTGGCGCGTGCCTATAATCCCAGTTACTCAGGAAGCTGAGGCAGGAGAATTGCCTGAACCCAGGAGGCGGAGGTTGCGGTGAGCCGAGATCGTGTCATTGCACCCCAGCCTGGGTAACAAGAGCGAAACTCCATCTCAAAAAAAAAAAAAAAAAGAAGGCAAAAGAAAAGTAACAATAAACATTAGAACATAAATCAATGGAATTGAAACTGGGAAACAATAGAGAAAATTACAGAAACCAGAATCTAGTTAAAATCAATAAACTTACAGCTGTGCTAACAAAGAAAAAGAGAAGATCCAAATCACCTGTTCTGTGTTATTTTCCGTGATGATCAGTCAGGTGTGTCCATGAGAGGAAAACAACATTTATTATACTCACAGGTCCTAGAAATAGGAGCCATGCCATGCCATAGACAGTTACATGGGGAAGCCTTGGGGTAGTTAGTCAGGAGGCAGAAAACATGAGCAGGAGAAAAGCCTTGACTAGAGCCTCTGTTGGAGTTTCCACAGGAAAAGCAAGGTAGGGTAGAGTAAACAGATTAGGATTGGCTACGATGAATAATTTCAGAGGGCCTTGGAGTACACAGGTTGTCCCTAGTTATGTGGTAGGTATCTCTGCAATGGTTAAGACAGATGAAGGCCTGCTGTATATGGGCCAGACAGAGGAGGTATGGCTTAACATTTAGTTTTTTGTATATCAAAGCCATGCTCCCTGGATAAGTCCTTGTGCTTAGCTATGAATTGGCTTGCCTCAGGAGGGTGCAGTTTCCCCCAAGCCAGAAAGGATTTTTTAAAAGATGTCAAAACATCATAATATACAGAAAATTTTAAAATATAAGCAATATAGTACCAATAATAGAAATTGGATATAAGTCATCATTAATTGTCCCATGAAAATTAAAAGGATAATCAAGGAATGCTATGAACTCTATGCCCAAAAATTTAATGAAGTAGATGAAATGGAGCAATTACTTGAAAGATACAAACTACCAAAACTCATGCAAGGAAAAACAGATAATCTGAGTAGGCAAGGAGATTGAGTCAATAATCTTCCAAGAAAGAAAACACCAGTCCCAGATGGTTTCTCTGGTAAATTTTAAGGAAGAAATACCAATTCTACATAATTTTTTTTGGAAAATAGAAGCAGAAGGAACACTTTCCAATTCATTCTATGAATCTAGCATTACCCTAATATTAAGAACAGTTAAGGACTGTAGAAAAACTACAGACTGGAAAAAAAAAAAAAAAAAAAAAGGGCCGGGCGCGGTGGCTCAAGCCTGTAATCCCAGCACTTTGGGAGGCCGAGGTGGGTGGATCACGAGGTCAAGAGATCGAGACCATCCTGGTCAACACGGTGAAACCCCGTCTCTACTAAAAAATCCAAAAAAAAGAATTAGCTGGGCATGGTGGCACGTGCCTGTAATCCCAGCTACTCAGGAGGCTGAGGCAGGAGAATTCCCTGAGCCCAGGAGGCGGAGGTTGCGGTGAGCCGAGATCGCGCCATTGCACTCCAGCCTGGGTAACAAGAGCGAAACTCCGTCTCAAAAAAAAAAAAAAAGAAAGAAAAACTGCAGACTGGAATCCCTTATGAATACAGATTTTTAAATCCTTAACAAAATTTAAGCCAATATAATCCAACAATGCCTAAACAGAATTATCCAACACAAGGAAGTTGGATTTATTCTCAGTATACAAGGATAGTTCAATATTCTAAAATCAATCCATGAACACAGCACATTAAGAGGTTAAAGAAGAAAAATTATAGGATCCATATAAATTCATGCAGCAAAAGCATTTGACAAAATCCAACACCCTTGAAGGTACTAACTCTCAGAAAACTAGGACTAGTAGGAAGTATCCTCAACTTGATAAAGGGCATCCACAAAAAATCTACAGGTTAATGGTGAGAAACTGGATGTTTTCTCCCTAAGATTGGGAACAACACAAACATGCCCTTTATCATCATTATTACTTAACATTACATCTGAAGTTCTAGATAGTGAAATAAGACAACAAAAGGAAACAGAGTATACAGATAAGGAAGGAAAAAGTAAACAATGTTTGTGTATAGATAACATGAATGTCTATAAAGAAAATTTAAAAACAGAAAATCCAAAAGAAGAAATAAAACTCTCCTTTAACTATAACAAACAAAATTTGTGTATACATGGAATGGGCAATACAATAGTATTCAGCCTTAACAAAAAAAGGAATGAAATTCTGAGACATGCTACTACATGAATGAACTTTGCAAACATTTTGCTAAGTGAAATAAGCCAGACACAAAACGACAAATATTGTATAATTCCACTTGTATAAGGTGCCTACAAATTGTTAATTTATAGAGACTGAAAACAGTTTACCAAAGACTAGGGAGAGAGAGAAATAGGGAGTTATTTTTTCATGAGTACAGAGTATCTGTTTGAGATGATGAAAAAGTTCTGAAAATGCATAATGATAATAAAACCATTGCACAATGTTGTGAATATATTACACAAGGCTATCAAATTGCATATTAAAACATGATTGACATGGTAAATTTTATGTATATTTTACAATAAAAATTTCCAATAGAGGGGTATCCTACAAAATATCCAACCAGCACTCCCCAGAATTGTCAAGGCAATCCAAAACAAGGCTGTGAAACTGTCACGGCCAAGAGGGGCTTAAAGAGACATGACAACCTTGTAAAGTAATTCTATTAGTCTGTTCTCACACTGCTATAAAGAAATATCCAAGACTGGGTAATTTATAAGGGTAAGATGTTTAATTGACTCAAAGTTCTGCATGGCTGGGGAGTCCCCAGGAAAC
Source organism: Saimiri boliviensis (assembly GCF_048565385.1). Lineage (NCBI taxonomy): Eukaryota > Metazoa > Chordata > Mammalia > Primates > Cebidae > Saimiri > Saimiri boliviensis. The sequence continues at coordinate 23,817,260 of NC_133454.1, read as the reverse complement.
TTACAATCACTGCAGAAGGGGGAAGCAGGCATGCCTTACATGGCAGCAGGAGAGAGAATGAGCACGTGAAAGAGGAAATGTGAGACACGTATAGACCTATCAGATCTCGTGAGAGCTCACTCACTATCACAGGACCAGCATGGAAGACACCACTCCCATGAGCCAATTGCCTCCCACCAGGTCTCTCCCTCAACACGTAGGGATTATGGGGATTACAATTCAAGATGAGGTTTGGGTGGGAACACAAAGCCTAACCACATCAGTGACATACTGGACCAAACCCTAGAATAGTAAAAGACATTAGGGAAAAAAAGAAATAAAGAAAATCTGAATAAACTACAGACTTCAGTTAAAAATAATGTATTAGTAATGGCCTACTAATTGTAATAATTTAACCATATTAATGTAAGATAATAATAGGGAAAACTAGATGCAGGGTATATGGGAATTCTCTCTACAATATTCTCAGTTTTTATGCAAATGTAAAACTTCTAGGCCGGGTGCGGTGGCTCAAGCCTGTAATCCCAGCTCTTTGGGAGGCCGAGGCGGGTGGATCACGAGGTCAAGAGATCGAGACCATCCTGGTCAACATGGTGGAACCACGTCTCTACTAAAAATACAAAAAATTAGCTAGGCATGGTGATGCGTGCCTGTAATCCCAGCTACTCAGGAGGCTGAGGCAGGAGAACTGCTTGAATCCAGGAGGCGGAGGTTGCGGTGAGCCAAGATCGTGCCATTGTACTCCAGCCTGGGCAACAAGAGCGAAACTCCGTCTCAAAAAAAAAGAAAAAGAAAAAAAAAATTCCTAAAACATTAAATCTTTTTTTAAAAAAGTAAGTTAAAAGGAAATTTCTCCTTCATCAAAATTCTGAGGTAGATGCTCTGCAACACCCTTCCACTACACAACCAGATTCTGAAAAACAAAACAAAACAAAACAAAAACTTATCTATGCATTACTAAACTTGAAGGAAGTAGGAGAAATTTCCATGTACCCTGCTGACATCTCACTCTCCAGATCCCTGACCCACAAATAAATGAAACCTTGTGATAGTAAGCAATTAAGAATAAAAAGAGACAAGGCACGGTGGCTCACACCTGTAATCCCAGCACTTTGAGAGGCTGAGGCAGGCAGATCACAAGGTCAGGAGTTCAAGAACAGCCTAGCCAATGTAGTGAAACCCCATTTCTACTAAAAATACAAAAATTAGCCGGGTGTGGTGGTGGGTGCCTGTAGTCCCAGCTACTTGGGAGGCTGAGGCAGGGGAATTGCTTAAACCCAGGAGATAGAGGTAGCAGTGAGCCAAGATCGTGCCACTGCACTCCAGCCTGGGTGACAGAGTGAGACTCTGTCTCAAAAAAAAAAGAAAGAAGAAAAGTGGACTGGTAACACCCCAACAGTCCTACCAGATCCGAACACAGATCTTCTTCAGGAAAAATTTCCTAGTTGAGCCCACTAGATTCCCAGGTTAAGATTAAGAAAATGTGAGCTCACCATCAAAAATCACCAGACATAAAGGACGCAACTCATCATGAGTGTGAAATTAGAAGATATAACAAATATGTAGACTCCAAGAAATTCAGATATTAAAATTTTATCAGCTATGAAATATAAAATCTATTTAGAAAGAAATAGACATAAGGGACAGAATCACAACAATGAGCCATCAACAAGAGACCATCAGGAATGACCAGGCAAATGTGACAAATAATGAAATTAATTGACTATTTGATCAATTAGTTTGAGGTCAGATAACCTGACCTCAGGTTATCTGCCTGCCTCACCCTCCCAAAGTGCTGGGATGATAGGCATGAGCCATTGTGCCTGGCCTGCTTCTATTATTATTACATTGTAAAATATAATGAAATACTTATGCAACTCACCATAATGTAGAATCAGTGAGAGCCTCAGCTAGTTTTGCTGAAACTAAATGGTCCCTCTGGGGGCAGTGGGAGACTGTGATAGATCATCAGGCATTAGATTTTCACAAGAAGCATGCAGCTGCAGGGGCATGGTGGCTCATGCCTGTAATTTGAGCACTTTGGAAGGCCAAAGTGGGTGGATCATGAGGTCAGCAGTTTGATACCAGCCTGGCCAACATGGTGAAACCCCGTTTCTACTAAAAAAATACAAAACTTAGCCATACATGGTGATATGTGTCTGTAATCCCAGCTACTCAGGAGACTGAGGCAGGAGAATGGCTTCCACCCGAAAAGCGGAGGTTGCAGTGAGCCAAGAATGTGCCACTGTACTCCAGCCTGGCAACAGAGTGAGACTGCATCTCAATTAAAAAAAAGAAGCAGCAGCAGCAGAAGCAGCAGCAGCATGCAGCCAAGATCCCTCACATGTGCTGTTTACAGTAGGGTTTGCACTCCTATAAGAATCGAACACTGCCACTGATCTAAAGGTGGAGCTTAAGTGGTGATGCAAACAATAAGGAGTGGCTGTAAACACAGCTTAAGCCTCACACACCTGCCTGCTGCTCACCTGATGTGCTGCCTGTCCAATTCCTAACAGGCCTCAGACTGGTACTGATTCATGGCCAGGGGATATGAGGACCCCTGATGTAGACAGTATGTAATGATCTTATCAGGGTAACTGAGATAGTCATCACCTCAAATATTGATCTTTTGTATTGAGAACATGATAATCCTTCTCTTCTAGCTATCTTGAAATTTACAAATAAACTCTCATTCGCTATGATTTCCCTTGTGTACTGTTGATTACTATCACTTATTCTTTCTATCTAGGCCTTCTTGTCTTTCATGCATTCTTTTTTAAAACTAGGTTTATTTATTTTTGAGACAGTCTTCCTCTTTCATCCATGCTGGAGTGCAGTGGCATGATCTCAACTCACCTCAACCTCCACCTCCTGGGTTCAATCGATTCCCCTGCCTCAGCCTCCACTGGAGCTGGGATTACAGGTGCACCACCATGCCTGGCTAATTTTTGTATTTTTAGTAGAGATGGAGTTTCACCATATTGGCCAGGCTGGTCTCAAACTGCTGACTTCAAGCAATCCTCCCACCTCGGCCTCCCAAAGTGCTGGGACTACAGGCATGAGCCACTGCACCCAGCCATTCATTCATTCTTCTTTTTTTTTTCTGTAATCTAGACTCAGATGACATATTCATTCATTCTTACATTAATTCATTCCACTAATAACTACTGCCTGATTATCATATCCTCATCAGGGTTCTAGGCTTTGAGGAAACAGCAATGAATGAAACACAGTTTCTTCTATCTGTATTTCGGGCTTTAACTATTGCCTTCAATTTAACCTAGCAAGACATATTCGTGGTATTAACTACCTGCTGTTCCCATGAAGAAAAATCATGCATATGGTCTTTAGCTTGAGTTTGAGTAGATAAAGCTCATGCTTGTAACCCCAATGATAATAGAGTTGGAGCAGAAGCCATCCCCAACACAGAACCCAACTGGCAATATCAGGCTGCTGATGCCAACCCAAACCAGAGGCAGGGGCTGAAAAGATTTATATATATATATATATATATATATATATATGGAGTCTTGCTCTGTTGCCCAGGCTGGAGTGCAATGGTGCAATCTCAGCTCACTGCAACCTCTGCCTCCCAGGCTCAAGCAATTTTCCTGCCTCGGCCTCTGGAGCAGTTGGGATTACAGGTGCCCACCACCATGCCCAGCTAATTTTTGTATTTTTCGTAGAGATGTGGTTTCACCATGTTGGCCAGGCTGGTCTTGAACTCCTGGTCTTGTGATCCTCCCATCTCAGCCTCCCAAAGTGCTGGGACCACAGATGTGAGCTACCACTCCCGGCTGAGATCATATAATAACTTTGTTGGAAGGCTGAAAAAGGCTGTAATAAACCCTGTTAATTTTTCTAAATTACAAGAAATCACCCAAGAGTCATCTGAGAACGCTGTCCTTTTCCAAGCTAGATTGGTGGAGGCCATGCATAAATGTACAAATTTAGACCCTGAAAGTCCTGAGGACCAATCTATTCTGGTCATACATTTTGTAAGTCAGGTTTCCTCAGATATCAAACAAAAACTCCAAAAATTAGAGCAAGATCCACAAACCCCCTTTCCTACTTTATTAAAGGCAGCCTTTAAGGTTTTCTTTCTTTCTTTTTTTTTTTTTTTTTGAGATGGAGTTTTGCTCTTGTTACCCAGGCTGGAGTGCAATGGCGCGATCTTGGCTCACCGCAACCTCCGCCTCCTGGGTTCAGGCAATTCTCCTGCCTCAGCCTCCTAAGTAGCTGGGATTACAGGCACGCACCACCACGCCCAGCTAGTTTTTTGTATTTTTAGTAGAGACGGGGTTTCACCATGTTGACCAGGATGGTCTCGATCTCTCGACCTCATGATCCACCCACCTCGGCCTCCCAAAGTGCTGGGATTACAGGCTTGAGCCACCGTGCCCGGCCTTAAGGTTTCAATAACTGGGAGGAAACATCCAAAATTTAAAAGGCTCAATTGGAGAAGGAAGAAGGCTGTTGTCAAGTTAATTACATGGTGACAGCACCAGCATATTCTTTTTTGTTAGCTAATAACGCCAAGGCTTGTCCCTTTAATACTAACAGAATGGGGACCTGTCATTGCTGCAGAGATCCAGGACACTGGAGTAGAGAATGTCCCAAACCTCCAAGTCATATAACACCCCCAGGACCCATCCACATTACAAACAAGAGGGTCATTGAAAGAGAAAATGTCCCTCCCTCCTTTGTGATGGGGGGGCTGTCTCTTTCTTTTGGGCTGTCACAGCAACAACCTCACCAGCCTATTCAATGACACGTTGCTACAGAACGAGGACAAGGGCAAGAGCAAGGACCTCTCACTCTTCCTGAATTCTGATCAAGCCTCTGAAAGTCACCCTCTAGATGACTGATAGGGCCTTGAGGCTGTCCAGGCTGCTATCTTTTCCATCTCTGTGGATGAGCCTCAGGTAAATCTGATTGTGGCTTCACAGGAAAGAATGGTCTTTTATAGAAGCGGAGGCCAGTTTTCATCTTTAAATGTCTATTACGGCCCAATGTGCCAGACCTCCATTTTCCTCACAGGTATTGATGGAAAACTTCAATGAGGCTGTTTCACACTGCCACTCCCTTGTAAAATAGAGATTATTCCTTTACCTGCTCCTTTTTAGTCCTGCCAAACTATCCTGTCCCATTATTAGGTCACAACTTATTCACAAAATTATAAGTTAATTTACAGTTAAGACCTCACCTTCCATTTGTATTAACTCACACTTCACCAAAGGAGCCATTGTAGTCTGTAGAACCTCACATTCTAAAACAGCACGATTTGAGGTTTGGAATACTTCTATTCCTGGCTATTTAATATCAGCTGCCCCCATCATCATTCAGCTTAAAAATCCCAGCCAGGCACAGTGGCTCACACCTGTAATCCCAACACTTTGAGAGGCTACGGCAGGTGGATCACAAGATCAGGAGTTCAAGACCAGCCTGGCCAAGATGGTGAAACCTGTCTCTACCAAAAATACGAAAATCAGCCAGTTGTGGTAGCAGGTGCCTGTAAATCCAGCTATTCGGGAGACTGAACCAGAGAATTGTTTGAACCCAGGAGGCAGAAGTTGCAGTGAGCTGAGTTTGCAACATTGCACTCCAGCCTGAATGACAAAGTGAGACTCATCTCAAAAAAAAAATTGCAGGAAGTTCCCCAGAACCCCCCAATATCCCTTGAAACCAGAAGCACAAAAAGGGTTAAAGCTCCTAATAATAAAAGTTTTAATCCATAGATTATTGCACCCATGCAACTCGCCTTGCAACAGTCCCAATTTAGCTATAAAGAAACCAGATGGGCCGGGTGCGGTGGCTCACACCTGTAATCCCAGCACTGTGGGAGACCAAGGCAGGCAGATCACCCGAGGTCAGGAGTTTGAGACTATCCTGGCCAACATGGTGAAACCCATCTCTACTAAAAATACAAAAATTAGCTGATGTAGTGGCATGTGCCTATAATCCCAGCTACTTGGGAGGCTGAGGCAAGAGAATTGCTTGAACTCGGGAGGCAGAGGTTACAGTGAGCCAAGATTGCACCACTGCACCCCAGCCTGGGCGACAGAGAGAGACTGTCTCAAAAAAAAAAAAAAAAAAAAAAGGAAACCAGATGGCTCCTACTGACTACTGCAGGGCCTTAGAATGATTAATAAAGCTGTTATTCCTTGTCATCCTTGTCCCAAACCCCTACATCCTTTTTGAACAAACTCCCTCCACCACAGCTTGGTTTGCTGTACTTAAATCTTTTTTTTTTTTTTTTTTTTTTTTTTTTAAGACAGAGTCTCACCCTGTCACCCAGGCTAGAGAGCAGTGGTGTGATTTGGTTCACTGCAACCTCCACCCCCTGGGTTCAAGTGATTCTCCTGCCTCAGTCTCCCAAGTAGCCAGATTTACAGGTGCCTGCCACCATGCCTGGCCAACTGTTTTTTGTGATTTTTAGTAGGAGTTTTTAATGGAGTTTCACTGTGTCGGCCAGGCTGGTCTCGAACTCCTGACCTCATGATCCACTTGCCTTGGCCTCCCAAAGTGCTGGGATTACAGGTGTGAGCCACCGCACCTGGCCTACTTAATCTTAAGGATGCCTTTTTCTGCATTCCTGTACACTGAGATAGACAGTTTTTGTTTGCTTTTAAATGGCAAGCCCCAGATATTCAAATAACTCAACAGGTAACTTGGACAGTTTTGCTGCTGGGATTCAGATAGCCCCTGCTTTTTTGGACAGGCCCTTGCTAAAGACCTGTCCACTCCACAGCTTCTCCCAGACAGCAGTATATTCCAGTATGTGGATAATTTACTTATCAGTAGTCCTAACAAGGCTGTTTCAGGCTGAAATACAGTATTGGTACTAAATAAACTTGCTGATTATGGGCGCAAAGTATCTCCTTCTAGGGGACAAATATTTACATAATGGGTTCAATTTTTGGGTTTTAAACCCTAGTACAAAGAGCCTCTCTAGCACTCATAAAGATCTTATCATAGGGCGGGGCGCGGTGGCTCAAGCCTGTAATCCCAGCACTTTGGGAGGCCGAGGTGGGTGGATCACGAGGTCGAGAGATCGAGACCATCCTGGTCAACATGGTGAAACCCCGTCTCTACTAAAAACACAAAAAAGTAGCTGGGCATGGTGGCGCTTGCCTGTAATCCCAGCTACTCAGGAGGCTGAGGCAGGAGAATTGCCTGAACCCAGGAGGCGGAGGTTGCGGTGAGCCGAGATTGCGCCATTGCACTCCAGCCTGGGTAACAAGAGCGAAACTCCGTCTCAAAAAAAAAAAAAAAAAAAAAAGATCTTATCATAAGCATGACAACTCCAGTAACCACACGACAGCTTCAGTCCTTTTGGGTATGTCCAGTTTTTGCAAATTATGAATTCCTTCCTTTGGATTAATAGCAAAATGTTTATATGAAGCCCTCAAGGGAAGTGAGGAACAACCTATATCCTGGACTAATGATATGAAGCATGCTATAAACACTTTAAAACACGATTTAGTCTCAGCCCCAGCCCTAGCCCTACCAGATCCAACTAAGCCTTTCTTTTTGTATGAACACAAAGGGGAATTACTTTCAAGTCTTAGCCCAATATCTGGGGCCCTCTAAGTGCCCCCTCTAGCATATGTTTCAAAAACTTCAGACTTGGCTTCCCAGGGATGGCCCCCTTGCTTAAAAGCCTTAGCAGTGGTAGACCTCTTAGTCCAAAAACAGCCTCAAATTATATTACCTGCCCCTCCTAGACTCTTGCAGCTTTGTGGCACTGCCAGTAATTATTAAAATCCTTTTCATGCTTTGGCTCTATCCCACCTTCATAATGCTCTTCATTAGAGTGATTGTACTCTGGGAACAATAGCTCCCACCCAAATCACTGTCTTGAACATAATTTTCAATTCAGAATTCCATTCTAGATGAGGGGTCCTAGGACTTCCTATGGCTGGAGTTGTGGGAACTATTGCAACTCTCACACCTTGGGAAGGTTTCACTTACCAAGAAATCACACTACAAGAATTTACCACCTCCCTTGAAATAAGCCTTAGCAGGGCCGGGCGCGGTGGCTCAAGCCTGTAATCCCAGCACTTTGGGAGGCCGAGGCAGGCGGATCACAAGGTCGAGAGATCGAAACCAACCTGGTCAACATGGTGAAACCCCGTCTCTACTAAAAATACAAAAAATTAGCTGGGCATGGTGGCGCGGGCCTGTAATCCCAGCTACTCAGGAGGCTGAGGCAGGAAAATTGCCTGAACCCAGGAGGCGGAGGTTGCGGTGAGCCGAGATCGCGCCATTGCACTCCAGCCTGGGTAACAAGAGCGAAACTCCATCTCAAAAAAAAAAAATAAGCCTTAGCAAAAACGGGTGCAAGTATATCAGTGATAGAAAAGTCTTTAGACTCACTAGCAGGAATGGTTTTTGGTAACAGATGGATTACCTCCTACCTGAACAGGGAAGAGTCTGTGCTGTCATCAACAAAACCTGTTGCACCTACTTTAATGTGTCCAGATAAATGGAAACTGATGTCCAAGAAATTTTCAAACCAACCAAATGGCTACATACACTTTCCCAAAGTAACCAAGACTGGACTAAAACTTTTACTAATTGGTTTCCAAAAATCTCTTGGCTTCTCCCTTTCCTTGGACCTTTGTTCCTTATCATTATTCTTTTAATATTTGGTCCCTGCTTTATTTTTTTAACATGCTCATTAAATTTATATCTTCCAAATTACAAAGATTCCACCTACAGATGGCTATGCAATCCCAATATCCACCTGTAACAGCAACTTTCATTTGCATGGAGCCTCTTTTTTTTTTTTTTTTTTTTGGAGACGGAGTTTTGGTCTTGTTACCCAGGCTGGAGTGCAATGGCGCGATCTCAGCTCACCGCAACCTCCGCCTCCTGGGTTCAGGCAATTCTCCTGCCTCAGCCTCCTAAGTAGCTGGCACGCGCCACCATGCCCAGCTAATGTTTTGTATTTTCAGTAGAGCCGGGGTTTCACCATGTTGACCAGGATGGTCTCGATCTCTTGACCTTGTGATCCACCCACCTCGGCCTCCCAAAGTGCTGGGATTACAGGCTTGAGCCACCGCGCTGCATGGGGCCTCTTGATGAAATCCGGTCTTCTCCATCCTGAATGAGTTTTTCATGACCCTTCATTCCCTCATGACACAGCAAGAAAGAGAAAAATGCAAGCTATCCCTTCATTGCCCCCTTTCAGCAGGAAGTACCCAGACTACACACCCCTCTTCACTAAGGCATTTTCCCCTTCTTGAGATCCCAATAGGCAGCAGGTAGACATGAGCACGGGGGAATACAAAGGGTCAAAGATTTGACCAAAATACTGGTCAGGGGGAAAATGAGGAGAGTGAAAATCACCTGGTGACCATTGAGCAGGCCCTAGAGACAAGTCTTTATCTGAAGGGAATCTAGAAGGGAACAAAGACCACCTGGTGACCATCAAACAGGCCATCCAGAAGTAAAACTGTTTATCTGGGGAAAATTAAAAGTAATTAGACTTCCCTGTGGGGCTGGTGGCTCACTCCTGTAATCTCAGCACTTTGGGAGGCTGAAGTAGGTGGATCACCTGAGGTCAGGAGTTTGAGACCAGTCTGGCCAACATGGTGAAACTCCGTCTCTACTAAAAAAATTAAAAATAAACTAACCAGGCTTGGTGGCAGGTGCCTGTAGTCCCAGCTACTCAGGAGGCTGAGGCACAAGAAGTGCTTGAACCCGAGAGGCAGAGATTGCAGTGAGCTGAGATCGCGCCAAAAGGACTTTCCAGTTATCTAAAGCAGGCTTCTGGTTTCAGATTTCTTTCCCCCCGTAAAACTTACAAGTAACCAGAATTTCTATACATCTCTGGAATGCTGAAACTCATTTTACAACCATAAATACCCCTAAAGAAAAACCCATGGAGGACGGCTCACTGAGGCTCCTCGCTGCACCCTTCTGCAACATTCTTCCTTTCTAATAAACTTTCCTTTTTCAAACCTATACTGTTGTTAGTAAATTCTTTTACCAACCCACAAGTCGACCACTTACCGGTGCTGGGACTCTGAAACCTTGCTTGGCAGTAGAATCACCCAGAGAACTTTAAGAAATCCCAGTGGGCCAGGTGCGGTGGCTCATGCCTGTAATCTCAGGACTCTGGGAGGCCAAGGCAGGTGGATTGCTTAAGCTCAGGAGTTCACAGCCTGGGCAACACAGCAAAACCCCATTTCTATAAAAACTACAAAACTCAACTGGGTATTATGGTGCATACCTGTAGTCCCAGCTACTGGGCAGGCTGAAGTGGGAGAATGGCTTGAGCCCAGGAAATTGAGGCTACAGTGAGCCATGATCTTGCCACTGCACTCCAGCCTGAGTGACAGAGGGAGACTCTCTTAATGACTATGCTTCATCCCAGACCAGAGCCTCTGGGGCTGGGACCCTGGGCAGCAGACCTTTTCAAGCTCCCTAGGTGATTCCAAGGTGCATTCAAGATGAGTGGCATTGGACTAGACAATCACTAAAGTTTCCTACCATTGGCACTAGGAAGCTGAAGAAAAACAATAAATAATTATTATATAATGGTACTACTCATTGAGTGGTGTCAGGCACCTAGAGGTCTATGTGTGCTATTTAATATTCACAGTAACTTAAGGGGTAGGAATTATACAAATAAAGAAATAAGTTTGAAACAGTTTTCACTTGCCCAATATCATGTAGCTAAGTGTCAGAGCTAGAATTTTTACACAGGTCTCTCTGATGCCCCAGATGGAAACTTGAAATTATTACAATCTACTATTTTGCATAACTCTCACATGGCATTGAAAATGATTTTTTTAAATCTTGCTTACTTGTATGGAGGCAAATGCCTAACGCTTGTGAATAGGTAAAATATTTCTGTGAACACAGGGGCTTTCACTCTATTTCCAGATAGACATTTCTTGTTAAAATGGCTCCATTTCTAAATCTGGGCTATAACCACCACCACCCTTTTTTTTTTTTTTAGACAGAGTCTGACTCTATTACCCAGGCTGGAGTGCAATGGCATGATTTTGGCTCCCTACAACCTCAGCCTTCCAAATAGCTGGGACTATAGGCATGCACCACCACACCTGGCCAATGTTTGTTTGGTTGGTTGGTTGTTTTTGAGACAGAGTCTCACTATGTTGCCCACGCTGGAGTGTGGTGGTGCAATCTCAGCTTACTGCAACCTCCGCCTTCCAGGTTCAAGAGGTTCTCCTGCCTCAGCCTCCTGAGTAGCTGGGATTACAGACGCACGCCACCACGCCCAGCTAATTTTTTTTTTTTTTTTTTTTTTTTTTTTGCATTTTTAGTAGAGACAAGGTTTCACCATCTTAGCCAGGCTGGTCTTGAACTCCTGACCTCGTGATCCACCCACATCGGCCTCCCAAAGTGCTGGGATTACAGGCATGAGCCAGCGCACCTGATCAGTTTTTATATTTTTTGTAGAGATGGGGTTTTGTCACATAGCCCATGCTAGTCTTGAACTCTTGAGCTCAAGCAATCCTTCTGTCTTGGCCTCTCAAAGTGCTATTTTTATTCAGTATTTTTAAACTGAAAAAGTCAACTGTGGAGCCTGAATGGCCACCAAACAAATGAGTATAAGATGCTGCCATCTTGTGGCATTTTGGGCCAGGCCAAGTTAAGTAACCAACAGTGAGGACAGCCCAGCCCAGGAAACTCTAGCCACACCTGCCGTTTTGCCCTGTTCCTCTACTTAAGCATTTGTGTTGTTGTGGGTATTGCAATGCAAAACCCCTCCCACAGAGTTCCCCCTGCACTGTCTCCGGCAGTTTCTCCATTATTCACAGCATTCCAAGATCCTATCAGAGTCTGTATCCTCCAATTCTGCTTATCTCTTACCCCTGACCCTTTCGCCTGCCCAACCCTGGGTGACCTGACACACTCAGCTCCCTCTCTGGCTTCATCTCCCAACACCATGCCTCTCCTTCACCCTGCTCTGCCCACTGGCCTCCTTCTTTTTGCTGTTCCTCTGCCTGAAAGGCTCCCCTAGATACTCACACAAAGTAGCACAAACACACAAATCTCCAGTCACTTTCTGAGGAAGGATCTGTAAATCGGCATTTAAAATGACATCCATGTGAGTCTAAGGCAGTGGTCTGTGGCTCCTTTTGAAAAACACTGCTCTGTGGGAACAGACAAGCCCAAGAATGAGTTTACTAGAACAGGGATGCCTTTGGGGCAGAGTTTTTCAATGTTAGCAATAGCATTTGGAACCAAATCAATTCTTCGTTCTGGGTGCTATCTTGTGCAATGCAGGATGTTTCATAGGATCCCTGGCCTCTGCCTGCCAGATGCCAGTAGCAAACCCCACTCCCACCTGCTGTGACAATCAAAACTGTCTCCAGACAATGCAAATGTCCCAAGAGGCAGTGGGGTGGAGGCGGGTACAAAATTGCTGCCACCACCTTCCACAAAAAACTATTTCCCTGGAGTGTGCAAGGCCCTGGTCTAGAGTGTGTGCAGGTGGAGGGAATATTAATAATATGTTTTAAAATAAATTGCAAAACTGATGAGCGCTTGTGAGCTATGGTGATTTACTGATTAAAATTTAGAATAATGAGTACAGAAGAGGTATTCAGATATTGTTTGTTGTCAAGTCAGTGCACATGAAGATGCTTTGTAGTGTCCAGGTGTCATGTCTTTCTATTCTGGTTTCGGAACTTTTTATGTTCTTTCTTTTTTCTTTTCTTTTTTTTTTTTTTTTTTTTTTTTTTTGAGATGAAGTCTCCCTCTGTCACCCAGGCTGGAGTGCAATGGCACAATCTCAGCTCACTGCAACCTCTGCCTCCCAGGTTCAAGCAATTCTCCTGTCTCAGCCTCCCCAGTAGCTGGGATTACAGGTGTATACCACCACAGCTGGCTAATTTTTGTAGTTTTAGTATAGGCAGGGTTTCACCATATTGGTCACACTGGTCTCAAAACTCCTGACCTAGGTAATCTTCCCTCCTCAGCCTCCCAAAGTGCTGGGATTACAGGCATGAGCCATCATACCTGACCTTCTTTATTTTCAAATGCACCATTCCTTGCTAATTTTATAGCTCCCACTCCTGAAGGTAGCAATGCTATTATTACTCATAATGCCATGACTGTTTGGAACCTGTTTGGATGGAAGCAATACAGACCTTTTGGCCTCTGCTGATCCTCAAAACCTTTAACTCATGACACTACATCTTCCACCAATATGCACATGGCTCCAGCAATTCTGTCATAAAGATTATTATGCTTCATTGATGAACACAAATACACGTCTTACCCACAGTCTGCATGGAAATGAGAACTCATTTGCTAGTATTGTTAAATTATCATTTCAGATTTTATGGCACAAACACACGACTTGCCTTTCAACTACGTCTTCTCTTGAACTCATTAGGCTGTTATCATTGCATTTCCTTGAATGTAATCTTTTTCAATGTCAGTGGTACACTGACATCAGCAGGCAGAATAGATGAGTGGCCCATTTGCACAAGGGTGCTATGTACAGGTGTCGCTGGGCATGGTGGCTCACACCTGTAATCCCAGCACTTTGGGAGGTCGAGGCAGGGGGATCACAAGGTTAGGAGTTTGAGACCAGCCTGGCCAACATGGTGAAACCCCATCTCTACTAAAAATAAAAAAATTAGCTGGGCGTGGTGCTTCATGCCTGTAACCTCAGCTATCAGGGGGCTGAGGCATAAGAATCACTTGAAGCCAGGAGGCAGAGGTTACAGTGAGCCAAGATCACGCCATTGCGATTCATCCTGGCAACAGAGCAAGACTGTCTTCAAAGAAGAAAAAATGAATAGGAGGTGTCACAGTGTACACAGACAACAATCAGTGGACGGGTCCACATATGTAGCCCAAGCCAAATGGTCAGTAATGGAGTAGCAGCAGAAATTCTAAAATATACGATGGGGAAGATCAACTAAGTGCTAAGGTATAGCAGCTCAGTGTCTGATTGTCAGTGACAGTCAACCCAAATCTTCATCAGCACCATCCTAATGGCCCAACCTCACATGAGCCAGTAAAAGAATATTATGTTGGCCAGCAGGAGTGATCTGCCCTACAGGCTGTCCTGGAAATGTGGCCTGGCCACTGGGCTCTGAGACAACCCCATAGGCACACATTCTGCAACTCCTCAGGACATCTGTTTGACCGCATGCACTAGGAAGAAGGTGAGAGAGCACTTGAAGGAGAGAAACTTAGTTTGGAGCATCCCACCTGGAGAACACTACTCGTCTCAACCTGTCCCAGTGAAAAGAGAGAAACTTAGAAATTTCAAGGTGGGTACTCCACAGTGGGATGGAGAGTGACAGGGCCCTGTCTGCCCAGGGCCAAGGGTGGCAGTACCACACTGGAGCAATGTAGAGTAAGTCAGCAGCTTCTTAAAATGTTCTTTCATGGGAGGGCAAGGTTCCCTTGGTGGAGCATTGGGTCTTCAATACTGGATTATTCCTGGAGATGTTAATTATTAATATTATATGTGTTAGCTGGTGGTAAAACATCTAAGATAAAGCCAGAAAATTTTATTTTGCTTTAATTTTTAATTTTTATGGATACAAACTAGGTGTATATATTTACGGAATGTATGGGATATTTTGATACAGGCATTCAATGTGTAGTAATCACATTAGGGTAAATGGGGTATCCATCACTTCAAGCATTCATCCTTTCTTTGTGTTGCAGAAATTTCAATTGTACTCGCTCAGTTATTCTAAAATATACAACAAATTATTGCTGACTGCAGTCACCCTGTTGTGCTATTAACCTTATTCATTGTATCTAACTATATTTTTGTATACATTACCCATCCCCATTTCCCACCCACTGTCCTTTCCAGTCTCTGGTAGCCATCAATCTACACTCAGTGAGTTCAATGGTTTTAATTTTTAGCTCCCACAAATGAGTAAGAACATGAGAAGTTTGTCTTTCTGTGCTTGGCTTATTTAACTTAACATAATATCCTCCAATACCATCCATGTTGTTGCAAATGACAAGATCATTCTTATTTTTCTTTTTTATGGGTGAATAGTACTCCATATATGCCACTTTGTTGTTGTTTGAGACAGAGTCTTGCTCTGTCACCCAGGCTGGAGTGCAGTGGTGCAATCTTGGCTCACTGCTACCTCTGCCTCCTGGGTTCCAGCAATTCTCCTTCCTCAGCTTCCTGAGTAGCTGGGATTACAGGCGCACATCACCATGCCCAGCTAATTTTTGTATTTTTAGTAGAGATGGGGTTTCACCATATTGGTCAGGCTGATCTCAAACTCCTGACCTCGTGATCCACCCACCTCAGCCTCCCAAAGTGCTGGGATTATAGGTGTGAGCCACCCCACCCAGCTACATTTTCTTTATCCATTCTTCTGTTGATGGACATTGAGATTGCTTCCAAATCTTGCCTATTGTTAATAGTGCCACAGTAAACATGGGAGGGCAGATATGTCTTCAACATACTGATTTCCTTTATTTTGAGTATATACCTAGCAATGGGATTGCTGGATCATATGGTAGCTCTATTTTTAATTTTTTTTGAGAAAATTCTATAGCATTCTCCATCGTGGTTGTACTAATGTATATTCTCTCCAACAGTATGTGAGGGTTCCCTTTCTCCATATCTGTACCAGTGTTTGTTATGGACTGTCTTTTGGATAAAATCCACTTTAACTGGGGTGAGATGATATCTCATTGTAGTTTTAATTTGCATTTCTCTGATGATCAGTGATGCTGAGCACCCTTTTAAATACCTGTTTGCTATTTATATGTTTCCTTTTGAGAAATGTCTATACAGATCTCTTATCCCTTTTTTAATCAGATTAGTATATCTTTCCCTACTGAGTTGTTTGAGCTCCTTATATATTTTGATTATTAATACCTTGTCAAACGGATAGTTTGCAAATATTCTCTTGCATTCTGTGGGTTGTCTCTTTACTCTGTCGATTGTTTTTGCTGTGTAGAAGCTTTTTAACTTGATGTGATCCCATCTGTCCATTTTTGTTTGGTAGCCTGTGCTTAAGAGGTATTACTCAAGAAATCCTTGCCCAATAGCTACAAATAAAAGCCATATATGGGGATTCCTTCTCTGAATCCTGAATCCTCTCCCATGGTAACATGGGAGCTGCCTCTCTCTCTCTCTCTCTCTTTTTCTCTCTCTCTCTCTGTCTCTCTCTCTCTCTCTCTCTCTCCCCCCCAATAAATTGTTCTCTGCAAAAAAAGAAAAAAGCCAAACATGAAAGACCCACAAAATACCCCTAGAGAGTTTTCCCTGTGTTTTATTTTAGTAGTTTCAGTTTCAGATCTTAAGATTTAAGTCTTTAATCCACTTCAATTATTTTATTTTTGTATATGGTGAGAGACAGGGGTTCAGTTTCATTCTTCTGCATATGGATATCCAGTTTTCCCAGCACAATTCATTGAAGAGACTGTCCTTTCCACAACGTGTGTTGTTGGCATCTTTGTCAAAAATGTTCACTGTAGGCTGGGCACAGTGGCTCACGCCTGTAATCCTAGCACTTTGGGAGGCTAAGGTGGGCAGATCACAAGGTCAAGAGATGGAGACCATCCTGGCCAACATGGTGAAACTCCATCTCTACTAAAAATACAAAAATTAGCTGGGTGTGGTGATGCATACTTGTAGTCCCAGCTACTCAGAAGCTGAGGCAGGAGAATTGCTTGAACCTGGGAGGCAGAGGTTGCAGTGAGCCAAGATCTTGCCACTGCACTCTAGCCTAGCACCTTGTGACAGAGCAAGACTGTCTCCAAAAAAAAAATGTTCACTGTAGCTATATGGATTTGTTTCTGGGTCCTCTATTCTGTTTCATTGGTCTATGTGTCTGGTTTTATGCCAGTACCATACTGTCCTGGTTACTATACCTGTGTAGTGTAATTTGAAGTCAGGTAATGTGATGACTCCAGTTTTGTTCTTTTTCCTCAGGATGACTTCAGCTATTCTGGGTCTTTTGTGTTCCATATATATTTTAAGATTATATTTCTGTGAAGAATGCCACTTATATTTTGATAGGGATTGCATATAATGTGTAGATTGCTTTGAGCATATAGACATTTTAACAATATTGATTCTTCTAATTAATAAACAGGGAATATCTTTCCACTTCTTTGGTGTACTCTTCAATTTCTTGCATCAATGTTTCTTAGTTTTCATCGTAGAGATATTTTACTTATTTGGTTGAGTTTCTTCCTAGATATTTTATTTGTAGCTATTATAAATAAGATTACTTTCTTGATTTCTTTTTTAGATTGTTCACTGCTGGAATATAGAAATGCTACTGATTTTTGTATGTTAATTTTGTATTCTTCAACTTTACTGAATTTGTCAGTTCTAGTAGTTTTATGGTGGAGTCTTCAGGTTTTTCCAAATATAAGATCTTATCATCTGCAAACAAGGACAATTTGACTTCTTCCTTTTCAATTTGGATGCTTTTTATTTCTATCTCTTCTCTGATTGCTCAGTACTATGTTGAATAGGAGTGGTGAAAGTGGACATCCTTGTCTTGTTCCAGAACTTAAAGAAAAGGTTTTCAGTTTTTCCCCATTCAGTGTGATACCAGCTGTGGGTCTGCCATATATGGCTTTTATTGTGTTGAGGCATGTTCAGTCTATACCCAGTTTGTTGATGGGTTTTATCATGAAAGGATGTTGAATTTTATCAAATTTTTTGGCAGCAATTGAAATAATCAAAGTTTTGTCCCTCATTCTGTTGATATGATGTATTACATTGATTGAGTAGGTTAAACCACCTTTGTATCCCTGGGATGAATTCCACTTGGTCATGATAAATTATCTTTTTAATGTGTTGTTGAATTCAGTTTGCTAATATTTTGTTGAATATTTTTACATCAATGTTCATCAGAGATGCTAGCCTGTAGTTTTCTTTTTTCAATATGTCTTTGTGTAGTTTTGGTATCAGGGTAATACTTGCCTTGTAGAATGTTTGGAAGTATTCCTGCCACCTCTATTTTTTGGAGTAATTTCAGTTGGATTGGCATTAGTTTTTCTTTAAATTTTGGTAGACTTAAGCAGTGAAGCCATTGGGTCCTGAGCATTACTTTACTGGAAGACTTTCATTACAGCTTTAATCTCATTACTTATTATTGGTCTATTCAGGATCTGGATTTCTTCATGATTCAATCTTGGTAAGTTGTATGTGTCTAGGAATTTATTCACTTCTTCTAGGTTTTCCAATTTGTTGGCATACAGTTGTTCATAGTAGTCTTTAATGATCTTTGAATTTCTGTGGCATCGGTTATAATATCTTCTTTTTCATCTCTGATTTTATTCATTTGGACCTTCTCTTTTTTCATCTTAGTCTGGCTAAAGGTTTTGACAATTTTGTTTATCTTTTCAAAAATGCAACTTTTCACTTTGTTGATCTTTTGTATTGTTTTCTTCATTTCATATGCATTTATTTCTGCACTCATCTTTATTATTTCTTTTCTTCTTCTAATTTTGGGTTTGATTTACTCCTGCTTTTCTAGCTCTCTTTTTTGCATTTTTTTTTTTTTTTGAGGCAGAGTTTTGCTCTTGTTGCCCAGGCTCAGGTGCAGTGGCATGACCTCGGCTCACCACAATCTCCGCCTTCTGGGTTCAAGTGATTCTCCCACCTCAGTCCCCCGAGTTGCTGGGATTATAGGCATGCACCACCATGCCCAGCTAATTTTGTATTTTTAGTAGCGACATGATGTCACCATGTTTCAGACTGGTCTCAAACACCCAATCTCAGGTGATCTTCCCATCTTGTATTAGGTCCATTTGGTCTATAGTGCAAATGAAGTCTGATGTTTCTTTTTTGATTTTCTGTCTGGATGATCTGTCCAATGTTGCAAATGTGGTGTAAAAGCCTCTAGCTATTATTGTATTGAGGTCTATCTCTCTCTTTAACTCTAATAATACATGCTTTATATATCTGGGTGCTTCTGTGTTGAGTGCCTATGTTTTTATAACTGTTACATCTTCTTGCTAAATTGACCGCTTTATCATTTTATAATGACATTCTTTGTCTTTTAAAATAGTTTTGTCTTGAAATCTATTTTGCCTTATGCAATTATGGCTATTGGCTGGGCGCAGTGGTTCTCGCCTGTAATCCCAGCACTTTGGGAGGCTGAAGTGGGCAGATCACGAGGTCAGGATTTCGAGACCAACCCTGCCAGCATAGTGAAACCCCATCTCTACTAAAAATACAAAAAATTAGCCGGGTGTGGTGATAGGTGCCTATAACCCCTGCTACTTAGGAGGCTGAGGCAGAAGAATCATTTGAATCCAGGAGGTGGAGGTTGCAGTGAGCTGAGATCGTGCAATTGCACTCCAGCCTGGCAACAGTGTGAGACTCTGTTTCAAAAAAAAAAAAAAAAAAAAAAAAAAAAAAGCTACTCCTGATCTTTCTTGGTTTCCATTGGCATTAAATATCTTTTTGCATCCATTTATTTTCAATGTTTTTGTGTCTTTAGAGGAAAAGTGTATTTCTTGCAGGTACTAGATCTTGGTTTTTTTTTAAATCCATTCAGCCACTGTGTGTCTTTTGACTGAAGTTTAGTCCATTTATGTTCAATGTTACTATTGATCAGTAAGAACTTATTACCGCCATTTTGTTATTTGGTTTCTGGTTGTTTTGTAGTCTTCACCTCCTTCTTTTCTTTCTTCTTGTCTTCCTTGCAGTGAAGGTAATTTTCTCTGGTGGTATGTTTTAAATTCTTGCTTTTTATTTTTTTTGTGTTTTTTTTTTTTGTTTTCGTTTCATTTTGTTTTTTTGAGACAGTATCTCGCTCTGTCACCCACGCTGGAATGCAGTGGCTCCATCTCGGTTCACTGCAACCTCCACCTCCCAGGTTCAAGCAATTCTCCTTCCTCAGCCTCCTGAGTAGCTGGGACTACAGGCATGTGCCAAACACTTGGCTAATTTTTGTATTTTTAGTAGAGACAGGGTTTCACCATATTGGCCAAGCTGGTCTCAAACTCCTGCTCTGCCTGCCTCAGCCTTCCAAAGAGCTGGGATTACAGGCGTGAGCCGCCATACTGGCCTTATTGTATGTTTTTTATTTGAGGTTACCATAAGGCTTGCAGATAATATCTTTCAACCATTATTTTAAGCTGATGACAACTTAACACTGATTGCATAAACAAATGAAATAACAAACATGCAAAGAGAAAACTAATAAAAACTCTACATTTTAACTTCATCTGCTTGCTTTTTACCTTTTTGCTGTTTCTATTTATATCTTATTATATGGTCTATGTCTTGAAAAGTTGTTGTAGTTATTATTTTTGACAGGTTCATTTTCTGTGAGGGAGGCTTCTGGTAAAAACCAGAAAGCCTGCCGGACAAATTCTAAAAGAGCTGTAACAGTGACAGGTTTGCCTTTTAACCTTCCTATGGAAGATATGGGTAGTTTACATACCAAAATTGTGGTGTTATAATATTCTGTATTTTTCTGTGTACTCACTATTCCCAGTAAGTTTTATATTTTCAGATGACTTCTTATTGCTCATTAACATTCTTTACTTTCAGATTGAAGAACTCCCTTTTCATTTCTGGTAGGACAGGCCTGTTGATGAAATACCTTAGCTTTTGTTTGTCTGGGGAAATCTTTGCTTCTCCTTTATGTCTAAAGGATATTTTCACTGGATATACTGTTCTACAATAAAAGTATTTTTCCTTCAGCACTGTAAATTTGTTAAGCCACTCTCTTCTGGCCTGTGAGATCTCCACTGAAAAGCCTGCTGCCAAGCTTATTTGAGCTCCATTGTATGTAATTTGTTTCTTTCCCCTTGCTGCTTTTAGGGTCCTTTCTTTATCCTTGACCTTTGGGAGCTTGGTTATTAAATGTCTCAAGGTAGTTTTATTTGGGCTAAATCTGCTCAGTGTTCTATAAACTTCTTGCACTTAAATATCGATATCTTTCTCTAGGTTTGGGAAATTATCTGTTATTCTCTCTTTGAGTAAACTTTCTACCCAGATTTCTCTCTACCTCCTCTTTAAGGCCAGTAACACTTAGATTTCCCCCTTTGAGGCTATTTGTAGAGCTTAGAGGTATACTTCTTTCTTTTTAATTCTATTTTCTGTTGTCTCCTCTGGCTGTGTATTTTCAAATAGTCTGTCTTGAAGGTCACTAATTCTTCCTTCTGCTCGATCAGTTCTGCTAAGAGACAGCTGGGATTAGTCGCTGGTGCTTTATTTAGTTCATTTGGTGAGGTCATGTTTTCCTGGAGGGTCCTGATGCTCATGAATGTTCATCAGTGTCTGGTCATTGAAGAATTAGGTATGTATTAGTCTTCACAGTCTGGGTTTGTTTGTACCTGTCCTTCTTGGGAAAGATTTCCAGGTATTCAAAGGGACTTGGATGCTGTGATTTAAGTTTTTTGTTTTTTTTGTTTTTTTTATCATGGCAGCCATATCTGCACTAGGGGGATATGGTGTATCCTTAAGCTCCCCAGTAATGCTGTGTCTCTTGCAGACTCATAGAGGTAGTGCCTTGGTGGTCTTGGAAAAGATTTAGGAGAATTCTCTGGATTACCAGGCAGAGACTCTTGTTCTCATCCTTAACTTTCCCCCACAAATGAAGTCTCTGTCTCTGTACTGAGCTGCCTCGATCTGGAAGAGGGGAACATAAGCTCCCCTGCAGTCACCACCACTGGGACTGCCCTGGGTCAGACCTGAAGCAAACATAGAGCTGCGTTTCTCTCAAGGTCCACAGTGACCATTACTTGGCTACCACTTATACTCACTCAAGACCCAAGGGATCTACAATCAGCAGGTGACGAATAGAGCCAGGCTTGTGTCCTTCCTTTCAGGGTGGTAAGGTCCCCCTGGCCCTGGGTATGTTCAAAGATCCATCTGGGAGCCAGAGTCTGGAGTCAAGAACCTTAGAAATCTTACCTACTGCTGTTGAGCTGGCACTCAAGCCACAAAACAGGAGTCCTTCCCATTCTTCCCTCCCCTTTCCACAAACAGGAGTCTCTCTTCATAGCCACCACTGCTCCAGGCCTGCGGCAAGTACTGCCAGGCTACTATGAATGTTCACTCAAGGCCTAAGCGCTCTTCAATCAGCTGTGGTCAGTGCTGAAAGGCCTGGGACTCACCCTTCAGGTTAGAGAGCTCTACTCTGGCCCAGAGCAGGTCCAGAAATGCCATCCATGAGCCATGACCTGAAATTGGGAACACCAGGAGCTTGCTTGGTGCTCTATCCCACTGTGGCTGAGCTAGTACCCAAGCTACAAGACAGAGTGCCCTTCATTCCTCCATATTATTTCTTCAAGTAGAAGTCTGTCCCCATAGCCACCACAGCCAGGAATGTGCTGGGTCACACCTAAAGGCTCTGAGCTTTACCCAAGGCCCAAGGTGAGTAAAGCCTGATTACCATTGCTGATTATTCTTTCCCTTCAAGGAAGTCTCTGGCCCAGGGTGTGTCTAGAAATGCCATGTGATGGCTAGACCCTGGAATGGGTTCCTCAGGTTGTAAGACAAAGTCCTCTTTACTCTCCCTTCTCTCCTCAAGTAGAGGGGAGGAGTCTCTCCCAGAGCTGTGAACTGCACTGCCTGAGGTTGAGAAAGGGATGATGCAAGCACTCCCTTGACCTCCCTGGCTGATGTCTCACTTAGTCACATCTACCCAAGTACAAGTACACTGGGTCCAAGCCCAGTACAGCACCAGGACTTACTCAGGAATTGCAATCCTTATGGCCTAGACTGCTTTTCTTTCTTTTTTTTTTGAGACGGAGTTTTGCTCTTGTTATCCAGGCTGGAGTGCAATGGTGCGATCTTGGCTCACCGCAACCTCTGCCTCCTGGGTTCAGGCAATTCTCCTGCCTCAGCCTCCTGAGTAGCTGGGATTACAGGCACGTGCCACCATGCCCAGCTAATTTTTTTTTTTTTCGTATTTTAGTAGAGACGGGGTTTCACCATGTTGACCAGGATGGTCTTGATCTATTGACCTTGTGATCCACCCGCCTCGGCCTCCCAAAGTGCTGGGATTACAGGCTTGAGCCACCGCGCCTGGCCCCTAGACTGCTTTTCAAGTGAATTTAGGACCCCACAGCCCTTTAGCAAATGGTGGCAGCTTGCCAGAGCTCAAGTTATGACCACTGGCATGGGCAATTTGACTCTCACTAGGTCTGATTCAAATGCCCCCTCCATGGGCTCCAGCTGAGTTCTGCCCTGTGTTGTTTTCCACTGTGACAGGGCAGCACTGAGCCCCAATGCAAAGTCCCACAATCACTGCCCTCTCCCCTTCACAAGTGCACAGATTCTCTCTATATTCTATGCAGCCATAGCCAGGTGATGAGAGAGGCGTGGTGTAGGCAATTTGAGACTATTTTTCCTACCCTCTTCAGTGCCTCTTTCCTTAATGTGATGTTAAAACCAGGTACTATGATGACTTATCTGATTTTTGGTTGTGTTGAATATGCTTTTTTGTGTGGATAGTTGTTCAATTTGGTGTTCCTGCAGGAAGAACAATTTCTGGAGGCCTCTATTTGGCCATATTGCTCCCCAGTCTGTATTCTTTTGCATTTAGTTTAGTTTGTTTGTTTGTTTTTTGTTTTAATTGCTATTAACATAAGGTGATAGCAGCTGCCTCCTTTGATGCATTTAGTTTTATAGACTCCACTCATTTCCAAAGTTACTTAGGTCAGCAATTTTCTCCCATTTCCTTCACTGAGGTTTTTTCATAATACAGTTAGATTATTTTGTCACATTCTTTATTTTCTCTTGGGATAATCTATCTGAGTTCTTAGATTTTTTTTTTTACATTTGCATACATTAGGTTCTAAGGGTTCTGACAAATGCAAGGTGTCATGTACTATGTCACTACTGTTATGGTATTACACAAAACAAAGTCACCATGCTAAAATATCCTCTATGATTTACCTATTCGATCTTCCTCCCTTGGTGAATTCCTACCAATTTGTTTTCTATCTCTGTAGTTTTACCTTTCATAATGTATAAAGTAAAATTATGGCTAGGTGAGGTGGCTCACACCTGTAGTCCCAGCACTTTGGGAGACCGAGGCAGGCAGATCAAAAGATTAAGACCATCCTGGCCAACATGGTGAAACTCCGTCTCTACTAAAAATACAAAAAATTAGTCTGGTGCTTTGGCTCACACCTGTAATCTCAGCTAATCAGGAGGCTGAAGCAGGAAAATTGCTTGAACCCAGGAGGCAGAGGATGCAGTGAGCCAAGATATCATCACTGCACTCCAACCTGGTGACAGAGCAAGACCCTGTCTCAAAAAATAAATTAAAAAAAAAAAAATATATATATATATATATATATATATATATATAGTAAAAAGCTTTTCAGACTTGCTTCTTTGATTTCCTGATATGCAGTCAATATTTGTCCACATCTTTGCTTTGCTTGATAGCTCATTTCTTAATTTTTTTTTAATTGTGGTAAAATAAACATAACATTTTCCATTTCAGCCATTTTTAACCATTTTCTTTTCCTTTTTTTCTTTTTTGAGACAGAGTCTTGTTCTGTCACCCAGGCTGGAGTGCAGTGGCACAAACTCGGCTCACTGCAACCTCTGCCTCCCAGTTTCAAGTGATTATTCTGCCTCAGCCTCCCAAGTAGCTGGGACTACCAGTATTTGCCACCACGCCTGGCTAATTTTTGTGTTTCTAGCAGAGATGGGGTTTCACCATGTTGACCAGGCTGGTCTCAAACTCCTGACCTCATAATTCTTATAGTGAATCCCAAGATTCTCGTCAAAGAATCAGTATGTCAGTATGTTCAGCTCTCTTATTCTTTCTCTATTTTAAAGTTTAACTACCTTGTAATTCCAGTTAACAATCTTCTCCACTAGTTATAATCAGTAGTTCACATCTGTTCCTCCAGCCCCTGGCTCCATCCTGACTCATCCCGGTCACCCTCTCCAGTCACCTGCTCTAGGCACCTTCTTTGACCTAGGTCACCCCTGGCTACCTGCTCTGATGCGCCCATAACCATCCTTCCCACCAAAACACCCACCCTGCCACTCCAGCTAGGATCCCTGCTCTCCTTAAAATAGCCAATCAGGATTAGTCTAGCTTGTGTGGTCTAAACCTAGCCAATAGGGGAACAACACAGCAGTAGGGACAACCCCCATCAGGCATAAGTACCCCTTCCTCCTTGTCCAAGTGTGCAGCTGCCATTGCTCCATCTGTGAGCTGCATACTTCTATAGAAGTAAACTGCCTTGCTGAGAGGATTTATCTTCAAGTGCTATTTCTTTTGTGGCATCAAAATTTTACTTAAAAAAATTCTGGGGGTTTGTCCAGGATTCACCATTCTCCTCTGGATAATCTCAGACCCTCTCTTGTGAGGAGACAAGTCCTGCTGCTTCATTGCATCAGCCTCGTTGGTAAGGGATCGAGAACTACCCAATGTGACAAACAAGCCCAGCCTCTCAGCAACATGGAGGAACAAAAAGGCCTATGAATACTGTGGCAACTAAGCAACTCTGTGCACAGGCCAAGAAAAAGATGCCATGAAAGCTGGTAAAGTATTTCCTTTGTGGTCGGGACCAAGGTAAGAAAAGCCATGGGAGGAGCAGGAAACTATTCCTTGGTTGGAATATACCAAGGCAAGAAAAGCCACGGGTGGGGGGCCAGTGAAGGATTCATTGACTGGGGTGGCTTGGAGATTAAAAAGAGGTAAGACATCTCCACTGGGGGAGATTGAACCTCACACAAACCTTCAATAGTCAAGGAGGCAAGAAATTTCTGGTAAGGGAAATTCAGACTCACCCCAAAAGGCAAGAAATTTCCAGTAAGGGAAATTCAGCCTCACCCTAAAAGGTGAGAGATTTCCAGTAAGAGAAATTGAGCCTTACCCCCAAAATGGGAGAAATGCAAGATTTAAAAAAAAGATATTCAGAACTTCCCTTTCTCCTCTGCTCAGGGGAAGAAAGAGATATGATCCATAGAGCTGCTACGGGAGCCTAGGAAAGTGAACACTGTCCCCCATCCCCGGGCCAAAACATTCCTACAGTGGATCAAAAATTTCCCACCAAGACCACTGCTGTGTCGTTCTTGTATTGGCTAGGGTTAGACCACACAAGCTAGACTAATCCCGACCGGCTATTTTAAATAATCCCGATTGGCTATTTTAAAGAGAGCAGGGGTCCTAGCTGGAGTGGTAGGGTGGGTGTTTTGGCAGGAAGGACGGTTACAGGTGGGTCAGAGAGGGTAGCCAGGGGTGACATAGGTCAAAGATGGTGACCAGAGCAGGTGACTGGAGCTCAATGGGTAAAGCCAGCTTAATTAAAAGCTAAGATCCAAGATATGTGATGTAGTGAGTGTGTATGTGTGTGTGTGTATTTAAAAGATCTTCAGGGTTTGTTTTTTTTTCTCCTAGGACCTTGTCTTTTTTATTGAGAAAGGTTTTCCTTCTCAGTTGACTGAATTCTGTTTCCTTCATTTACTCTCTTTTCTCTCACACCCTCTGCTGCATGAGGGACTTAAATAGTCTGTAATAGCCTGGGGTTCCTTTAAGGAAATGGAGAAGGCACCAGATGCCTTTTTGGGGGAGAAACCTGTTTTTCCTTATGGAACCCTGAAAGTGTAAACAGAAAAGTTCATCTCAGCTTCTGTTTGCTTTTGTATTGTGTTATATGATTTATTGACCAAAATAATTATTCGCAAACAAGACTACGCTTGGGTATTTAAGGAAGAGTGTATTCAACATTTAGAAATGTCTTTGTTTAAAAAAAAATTCTTTTTAAGTTTAAATTGTGGTAAAATAAACATAAACTGTAACATAAACATAACATAACAAACATAAACATAAACATAAAATAAACATACACTGTAAAAACATCACTTGGTCTAGTCTCATAATAATTCTCCCTTTTCAGAAGCCCAGGATTTGGTATAGGTTCTGCCCAGAGCTCCGAGATCTAGTTAAAAGATAGGTAGTCCCTATCCAAATAAAGTTGGTCTCCTTATACAATACTACTATGATTTTTATAATTTTATGTTTGATTTGACATCTATCTTTAATCTCCCTCTAGCACACCAGTCTTTTCCTCTCTGCACCTTATGATGCAATTTTGTTATTTGATTTTCACCTGAGTTGTTTCCTTTAATATGCAAATTTAAGGCTATTTAGCTGACAACTGCCTAGGGTTGTGAAAGAAGTTATCAAGAACCTGAAAGTCTAAGATTAAAGAAAAAAAAAGGTCTTTATGAATCTACAGGTGGCACATACCTGTAGTCCCAGCTACTCAGGAGGCTGAGGCAGGACAATTGGTTGAACACAGGAGGCACAGTTTGCAGTGGGCCAAGACTGTGCCACTGAACTCCAGCCTGGGCAACAGAGTGAGACTCCCTATCAAAAAAAAAAAAAAAGAATTTGCCAGGAATACATTTTCATTTGCATTTACTAATCAAGTAATTTCATACTTATCCCAGTCAGATACTGTAAGGTGTCAAAATCTGGCATAGCAGTTACAAAACTATAAAACCAGCCAATGATTTTGCTATGTAATAATTAATAAATAACACATTAATATTGCTTTAAAAAAATAGCTACATCTTGAATTTAGTAAGATTATCATAACTTCTACTCTGGTGGTGTTAGATAGTCTAATCCACAGGCAGTAAGAGGTTTGCTTTGGGAAAGGACAGTTATCATTTTTGTTTCAAAGTTAAATTATAAACTAAGTTTCTCCCAAGATTAGTTCAGCACACACCAAGGAATATCGAGGAAAGCTTGGAGTTTAGAAGCAAGATGGAGTTACTTAGGGCAAATCCTTTTCACTGTCTGTTATAATTTTGTGATGGTGGTTTCATAACTTTAAATTATGACTACCACAGTTTCTTAAATAATCTAGGTAAATGACTAAAATAAAATATAATTAGATAAATGAAATGGAATAAATACTTGTAGTCATAATTTAGAATCTAAAGTTATATTAAATTATAGGTATTTTATTATTTCAGTGTTTTCCAAAAAAAATATATTACAGGAAAACATACTTTATTATTTTTTTAAGTGTCCTTTTAAAAAAGTGAATATCTCTATCTAATTTAAAGCTTATTTAAAGGTCATGTATAAAACAAGATAAAAGGAACTAGGAAGTAAGAGAGATGTAAACAAAATTACAGAAAGAAAGAGGTATTTTTTGGTAAGAAAGCTTAAAGGAAAATAATTTTATTTATTCTTTTTTTTTTTTTTTTGAGACAAAGACTTGCTCTATCTCCCAGGCTGGAGTGAAGTGGCGCAATCTGAGCTCACTGCAACTTCCATCCCTGGTTTCAACTGATTCTCCTGCCTCAACCTCTCAAGTAACTGGGATTATAGGCACCCACCACCACCCCTGTCTAATTTTTGTATTTTTAGTAGAGATGGAGTTTTGACATATTGGCCAGGCTGGTCTTGAACTCCTGACCTCAGGTGATTCACCTACCTCAAACTCCCAAAGTGCTGGTGAGGGAATGTACACTCTCCTTGGGTCCACAAGGGGGATGTGGTTTGAAATGCAAGAACTTCTCAGTGACATGCCTGACCTGCCTTCTTTCACATCTCCATCCAGGATCTTAGAGGTCTTTGTTTAACTTTTGTGCATGTGGGAAGACAGACTGCCCAGATGAGCTTCCTTTGTTTAGAAAAGCCAATGAGAAGCTATGGGAGGACTGTGGGCCAAACAACAAATCAGATGTCAGAAATCAAAGATCAATCACTCCAGCAGAAGTTTAAAGGAACTCCTTTCATAGGATAGAAAACTTGAATGGGGTGGGAATAACACCCAGGTTAAAAGTCCCCTTCTCTTACGTCTGAGCGGACTCCATTTCTGGATCCCCTCTCAAGACAGCATAAGAGCGCTCGCTCGCTCGCTCTCTCTCTCTCTCTCTCTTTCTTTCTCCTTTTTCTCTCTGCCTAAATAAATCACTTTCTGCAAAACTCTTTTGGGTCCAATATTTACTTAAATTAGCTCAGCGCACCCAGCAGGGTTCTCTCCCCCATTCTTGGTTGAGTGAGGGACCAAGGGCCTGAAATAATACATCCTACAGGGGAGTGACCTAAGCCCATCATCTACAAATTTGGTCACACTGGGATTACAGGAATGAGCCACTGTGCCAGCCAAGAAATAATTTTTTTTTTTTTTTTTGGAGACGGAGTTTCGCTCTTGTTGCCCAGTCTGGAGTGCAATGGCGCGATCTCAGCTCACCGCAACCTCCGCCTCCTGGGTTCAGGCAATTCTCCTGTCTCAGCCTCCTGAGTAGCTGGGATTACAGGCACACGCCACCATGCCCAGCTAATTTTTTGTATTTCTAGTAGAGACGGGGTTTCACCTTGTTGACCAGGATGGTCTCGATCTCTCGACCTCATGATCCACCCACCTCAGCCTCCCAAAGTGCTGGGATTACAGGCTTGAGCCACCGCGCCCGGCCCAAGAAATAATTTTATATGAGAAAAAAACCTTGTAAGATAAATTTAGACCTAGAATAAAATAACTGGTTGTTTCAGAAAGGAGGATGTTCAGGACAAACCAGAAAGTTCAAGCATGTCATGAAGGGTCTGTGTAAGTCACAATAAAAGGATTTATTTTTTAAAAAAAACTTTTTCATATGATCGAGTTGTCTATAATTAAAGGAAAATTATAATGGCTCTTCTAGACATTGGGTTTGATATAAAGAAACACATAAGGCCGTGCGCGGTGGCTCAAGCCTGTAATCCCAGCACTTTGGGAGGCCGAGGTGGGTGGATCACAAGGTCAAGAGATCGAGACCATCCTGGTCAACATGGTGAAACCCCGTCTCTACTAAAAATACAAAACATTAGCTGGGCATGGTGGCGCGTGCCTGTAATTCCAGCTACTCAGGAGGTTGAGGTAGGAGAATTGCCTGAACCCAGGAGGCGGAGGTTGCGGTGAGTCGAGATCACGCCACTGCACTCCAGCCTGGGTAACAAGAGCGAAACTCCGTCTCAAAAAAAGAAAAAGAAAAAAGAAACACACACAAAAAAAAATTGATTAGAACAATAAAATTCCCTTAAGGGATTGGTAACCTCTTAATAAATTATAAGAAATTTTTATTTTGTTTAATCCAAGGTTCAACCTTTATTGCATCATGCTGTTTTCAGTTTTCTCTCCCTTTTTAAAAGATGCAAAATTATAATGCTCTCATTCCACTCATTTTCAGCTCATGCACGTTTTTCCCCCCCTCAAGTTCTGTTTGTTGTGGCCTGATGCTAACAATAGTTTCTTAAAGATCTAATGGCTGGGTGTGGTGGCTCAAGCCTGTAATCCCAGCACTCTGGGAGGCCGAGGTGGGTGGATCACGAGGTCAAGAGATCGAGACCATCCTGGTCAACATGGAGAAACCCCATCTCTACTAAAAATAAAAAAATACAACAAATTAGCTGGGCATGGTGGTGTGTGCCTGTAATCCCAGCTACTCAGGAGGCTGAGGCAGAAGAATTGCCTGAACCCAGGAGGCAGAGGTCTCGGTGAGCCGAGATCGTGTCATTGCACTCCAGCCTGGGTAACAAGAGTGAAACTCTGTCTCAAAAAAAAAAAAAAGATATAAAGGAAATGTTTTCTTCCAACATAATCTCTGTACACTGCAGAAGGTCTTTTATTTTGCCTTTGGGTAACTACCCTAACAAATTTTACGTTTTATCAAAATAATTCCTAGCTATTACAATTAAGTTTTGGTTTTGTTAGGAAAAAACTGAGGTTAAATTTTTTTTTAGTTAAAATGATTACGTCCATAAATTGACCATTAATATCAAAGGTACACTGATGCAAGACCAGCATGTGGGCCCCAGTGTCAGATTAACAAGGTTTTCTTGAAGCATTAACCAACTCCTTAATAAAGGTTATAAAAGGCTTATGGAAGTTAAATTTTATAATCAAGATGAAAATTTTATAGATCATTTATAAAATTTTGAAAAACAAATTTAATTAACTTCATGCTGTTCTGTTGTTTGTTTTTGTTTTTGTTTTTGTTTTTGTTTTTGTTTTTTTGAGGTGAAGTCTCATTCTTCACCGAGGCTGGAGTGCAGTGTTGTTATCTTGGCTCACCGCAACCTCTGCCTCAGCCTCCTGAGTAGCTGGGATTACAGGCACCCACCACCATGCCTGGCTAATTTTTTGTATTTTTAGTAAAGATATGGTTTCGGTATATTGGTCAGGCTGTTCTCAAACTCCTGACCTCCAGTGATCCACCCCTTTGGCCTCCCAAAGTGCTGGGATTACAGGTATGAGCCACTGCACCCAGACTGTGCTGTTTTTATTATGGCTTATTGTTTGGAAAATTAAGTATCCTCTTTCAAAGAATGAAGGTTTTCACCTTTTTTTCCAAATCTTTGCATTATCACTTTGGTTAAATGAATGATTTAACAATGACCTGTGATCCTATTTTGTGATATCGAGTGTTTTAAAACTGATATTTGACAGACTTTCCAAAATTAAATCATAAATTATGTCTTTTCTGATTTAATTAATTATTTAGGATATTATTAATAGGTTCCCTAAAGCCCAAAAACAACATATTTGGCTTATCTGGTATAAAAATTATACAGGAAGCATTGTCACATATAAAATGGTGTTTGGTTTTCTTTGGACTACCTTTGTATAAATATGTTATTGGTATGTGTTCCAAAGTTATGGGAAATTCCTATAACATAGTATTCATAGAGACGGTGATATAACAGTGTGCATATCAACAATAATTATAATTGTTATGTTAAATTATTGTGTGCCACAGAGGTAACAAATTTCCTTGTCAATTGTATCTTTGACTATGGCTGCCCTAAAAATGTCTGTCTTCCACAGACAATTGTAGACTTGTGTTGGTCCTCTCTAGAAGGTGGTTTTATAATCAGCTATAGAACTCTTAACAGGTGTTCTTAAATGCAGGTTTCTGATAACTTTGGAAATTGTGACATTAGAATAGAGGAAAAAAGAAACTTTCGGGACTCTCATGCAGGGTCTCTCATGGAGAGCCAAAGTGTTCATGGATATCAAGGAGAACAGGAGTTAACTGTATAAAGTGAATTGATAGAAGACTAAATAAATATTTTTTAATTTCTCTTTAAATGTTGCTGATCCTTTGTTTTGTTTTGTTTTGTTTTGTTTTAGAGTTGAGGAAACTTTTCTTTTGAACTATTGACAGCTTTTAACAATTTAGTAGGCTGGGCATGGTGGCTCATGCCTGTAATCCCAGCACTTTGTGAGGCCCAGGCAGGCAGATCACGAGGTCAGGAGTTTGAGACCAGCTTGACCAACATGATGAAACCCTGTCTTTACTAAAAATATTAAAAAATTAGCTAGGCATTGTGGTGCATACCTGTAATCCCAGCTACTCAGGAGGCTGAGGCAGAAGAATCACTTGAACCTGGAAGGTGGAGGTTTGTGCCACTGCACTGCAGCCCAGGTAACAGAGTGAGTCTCCGTCTCAAAAAAAAAAAAAAAATTAAAAAAAATTGGTATACTCCTATGACCAAAATTTGGAGCATATTTTTTTACTATCCCTCCAGAATTTGGAAACTATTTGTCAGTGTGATTAACCTATGACAATACAGTAATTTGCATAAGAATAATAAGAATCTGTTTTCATTTTGCAACAGGACACAATTGGAGAAACTGGTTATTTTATCAAGGCTCTGACTGGAATGGTGTGCTTTCCTTTAAGGAATCAAACTTGACTTATGGAGCCAGTAAAGCCTCTTGGGATAACTGTCCTCATCCCTTCCCTATACAGGGTTCCTGACCTATGGTAAGTAAAGAATGTCACTTTCTGACAGGACCAGGAGCATCAAGTTTATCTTGGAATCTCAAGAGGAGAAGATCATCCAACTCATAGGTATTTAATGGTAGAAATCCATAACTGGGCTTGGCTTTAAATAAAGGTCTTAGCTGGACGCGGTGACTCACCCCTGTAATCCCAGGGATGGATTTTGGGAGGCTTAGGTGAGTGGATTGTTTGAGGTCAGGAGTTCAAGACCAGCCTGGCCAACATGGTGAAACCCTGTCTCTACTAAAAATACAAAAATTAGCCAGTTTGGTGGTGCACACCTATAGTCCCAGCTACCTTGGAGGCTGAGGCAGGAGAATCACTTGAACCTGGGAGGCGGAAATTGTTGTGAGCCAAGATTGTGCCACTACACTCCAGCTTGGGTGACAGAGTAAGACTCCATCTCAAAAAAAGAATTTTTTTAAATTATAAATGGTCTTATTCCTTCTATAGAACAAAGTTTCATCAAATCCAATTTAAAAATGTATTTGAGAAATAATTATTCTTGCTGCACTGTATACAAATAATTAGGCCAAGTATAATAAAACAAATCAGTCCTACTATGACTTGTCTTTAGTAAAAATGGGAAACAGGAGAGAGAAAAATTATGTTTTGAAAACTGTGGTATACTTGTTGTTAGATTCTAGTCTTGCCTAATGTTTTTCAATTTGTATTATTTTTCTACCATTTGAACAGAATTCTAATTTTTTTTTTAAGACTAGTCTCACTCTTGTCCACCAGGCTGGAGTGCAATGGCATGATCTCGGCTCACTGCAACCTCTGCCTTCCAGGTTCAAGCCTTCTCCTGCCTCAGTCTCCCAAGTAGCTGGGACTGCAGGCACCTGCCAGCATGCCTGGCTAATTTTTGTATTTTTAGTAGAAATGGGGTTTCACCATATTGGCCAGGCTGGTCTCAAACTCCTGTCCTCAGGTGATCTACCCACTTGGCCTCCCAAAGTGCTGGGATTACAGGCATCAGCCACCACACCCAGCCAGAATTCTAATTTTTTTAGCTACATGACTTCAAAATAAGGTTTTCGATTTTTTTCCTTTTTTCCTCCCATTTTTTCTAGTTTGAAGTTACTGAAAACTAAACTGTGCTTTCTTTTTTGTTATTTATGAGACAGAGTCTTGCTCTGTCACCCAGCCTGGAGTGCAGTGGCATGATCTCAGCTCACTGCAACCTCTGCCTCCCGAATTCAAGCAATTTTCCTGCCTCAGCCTCCTGAGTAGTTGGAATTACAGGCACCTGCCACCACACGCAGCTAATTTTTGTATTTTAGTAGAGACAGTGTTTCACCATGTTGGCCAGGTTGGTCTTGAACTCCTGACCTCAAGTGATTCACCCACCTTGGTTTCCCAAAATGCTGAGATTATAGGAGTGAGCCACCATGTCCGGACTAAACTGTGCTTTCTTAAATCCCTGCAAACTGAAGCCAGACAACTTAAACTTCAGAAGAAAATAACGGCAACCTATTTACATACATAAGCCACTTTCATACTTGCCTACTGATATATGGACTTCAGAGTAATCCAGCCTATAACTATTTTCCAGGATTATTCTTTTGTTTGCTATTTTTCTCCCTTCCTCCCCTTATTTTCTCTTCATAGGACATGAGACCTCACAACCTTCTAAAAATGAACTTTCCTAACATCTCAGGACCTACCCAACTAGGATGGTTTATTCATCCTAGCCATGGCAGATCAGATGAAACCTGAGACCACAGACTCATTTTCTTCTAAAACGCTTTCTCCAAAAGATTTTTTAAAAGAAAAGTGAGGAAATGTGAAAGGAAAATACCTTGGGCCCTCAACATCACTAAGTTAAAGGGAAAAGTCAAGCTGGGAACAGCCTAGGGCAAATCTGCCTCCCATTCTATTCAAAGTTACCCCTCTGCTCACTGAAATAAAAATATGTCTGATTGCCTCTTTTGAGGAGGTTAATTAGAAACTTAAAAATGCAACCATTTTTCTCTTACCTACCTCATCAACTGGAAGCCCACGTCCTGCTTCAAGATGTCCCGCTTTTCCAGACCAAACCAATGTTCTTCTTACATAGGTTGATTGATGTCTTTGTGTCTCCCTAAAATGTATAAAACCAAACTGTGCTGACTGCCTTGGGTAAATATTATCAGGACCTCTTGAGGCTGTGTCATAGGCACACGTCCTCAAACTTGGCAAAATAAACTTTCTAAATTAACTGAGAACTGTCTGAGATTTTTGGAGTTCACATCTGATAAAACACAATAAGAAAAATATGGCAACACTTCCTGATGATATTCCTGCTAAAGATGCATAACCTATGAGGCTGCATTGAGCTGTGATCACGTCACTGCACTCCAGCCTGGGCAACACAGTGAGACCCTGTCTCAAAAAAAAAAAAAAAAAAGACACGTAACCTGAAACTAGTATTAGGAAACATCAAAGAAACCCAAATTCAGGAAGATTTTACAAAATAACTGATCTGTGATTCTCAAATTGTCCAGGTCATGAAAGTCAAGGAAGAGCTGAGGAACTTTTCCAGATTGAAGGAAACTCATGAGACATGACACTAAATGCAATGTGTAATTCTGAATTGGATCCTTTCACTAACAAGTACAATGTTGGGAGAATTGGCAAAACTTGAATGGGATCTGAGCAGTAGATAACAGTAACAATGTTAATTTCCTAATTTTGATAGTTCTATTATGGTTATGTAGAACATAGTTGTTTGAGAAAATACACACTAAAATATTCTGAGTAATTGGGCATATCAACAATTTTCTTTTTTTTTTTCTTTTTTTTTTTTTTTAGACAGAGTTTTGCTCTTGTTACCCAGGCTGGAGTGCAATGGCACGATCTCGGCTCACCGCAACCTCTGCCTCCTGGGTTCAGGCAATTCTCCTGCCTCAGCCTCCTGAGTAGCTGGGATTACAGGCATGCACCACCATGCCCAGCTAATTTTTTTTTTTTTTTTTTTTTTTTTGTATTTTTAGTAGAGACGGGGTTTCACCATGTTGATGAGGATGGGCTCGATCTCTTGACCTCATGATCCACCTTCCTCGGCCTCCCAAAGTGCTGGGATTACAGGCTTGAGCCACTGTGCCTGGCCTTAACAATTTTCAAATGGTTCATGAAAAACTAGTTTTTTGTACTATACTTGCAACTTTTCTGAAAGTTTGAGATTATTTCAAAATAAAATGTTTTTTAAATGTGATTACTTAAATTCTTCCCATGTTTCTGCCTACATAAACATCAAACCAAAGGACATACCTTCAGAAGCTCTTTTTCTTTTTTTATTTTTTGAGACAGAGTCTGACCATGTCGTCCAGGCTGGAGCTTAGCGGAATGATCTCTGTTCACCGCAACCTCTGCCTCCTGGGTTCAAGTGATTTTCCTGCCTCAGTTGGGATTACAGGCACCTGACACCACACCCAGCTAATTTTTGTATTTTTAGTAGAGACAGGGTTTCAACATGCTGGCCAGGCTGGTGTCGAACTCCTGACCTCAGGTGATCCACCCACCTCGGCCTCCCAAAGTGCTGGGATTACAGGCGTGAGCCACTGCACCCAGCACAGAAGCTCTTAAATGATTTATCTCCTCACAGATGTTACTGGAATGTAATTCTGAATTTTGTCTAGTTTTCTCCTTCATTTCCCTTTATCTTGTCTGAAGCTTCAGTGCAAAATCCATGATTACTGAACTATCATCTACTTTACCTCCATTTTTATATCTTAAACCTTATTAAGTACTACTATGAGCTGGGCCACGTACTAAGTCTTTTTTGAGCATTTCTTTTAACCTTGATCTCTTGCTACTTCCCCTTCATACATCATACTCTAGCCTAGAGCATGGGGACCATGTGTTTGCAAAATGCAGTGCCACTGCTTCTCTTCTTTCTCCCTCTTGCCTTCATCCTTTAACTCCTATTTATTCTTTAGACTTTAGCTAGGATTTCCCTTCACCCTTTAACACCTATTTATTCTTCAGGTTTCAGCTAGGATGACACTTCCTCCAAGGAGCCTTTCCTTAAGTCTGAGTGGAGGCCCTTCTCTGTGCCTGGGCCTCTCTTCTTTTATTATTCTATTTTAACACTATATTTTAATTTTATTTTCTCTTCTGTTCCCTCCTCTATGCTATTCAAGAGCGAGGACTGTTTTTACTGTCGTTTTACCAGAGCTAACATAGGTCTTCATCCATGACATCACTCTCAAGAGATTTTTTTTTTTTTTTTTTTTTTTTGAGAAAGTTTTGCTCTTGTTACCAAGGCTGAAATGCAATGGTGCAATCTTGGCTCACTGCAACCTCCGCCTCCTGGGTTCAGGCACTTCTCCTGCCTCAGCCTCCTGATTAGCTGGGATTACAGGCACACACCACCATGCCCAGCTAATTCTTTTGTATTTTTAGTAAAGACGGGGCTTCACCATGTTGACCAGGATGGTCTCGATCTCTTGACCTCGTGATCCACCCGTCTCGGCCTCCCAAAGTGCTGAGATTACAGGCTTGAGCCAACACGTCCAGCCTCAAGAGATTTTAATTAGTTATTTCTTGCTTGTGAAAATAGGAAGGTTGGGTTGATATAAAATATTCAGGTGGAATCCAAGATGGCTGATTAGGGGCGGCTCAGGATTGCAGCTCCCAGTGAAATTGCATGGAGGGTGAGTGGACACCACATTTCCAGAGGGAGTTTTATTGCCCACAGACCAGGAGAATTCCAGAAGGAGAAGCCCCACGGGTCACCAGTGTGGCTGTTTTGGTTGGCGCAACGGGTCTCCGCACAAAATAGATAGATCCAGGAGCCCTTTTAGCTGGCGATTGTAGCTCCTGGGAGACAGAGTCACCCATTCAACTGATAAAAAGAAGACTGAAACAGGGATCCAGGCCAGGAGATTCCCTGGCAAAAAAGCACCACGAATCTCTGAGCGGCTGTTTCAGCCAGCGCAGTAGGTCACCACACAGGAAATCACACAGACCCTGGTCCCTTTTCAGCTGGCAACTGGAACCCCTGGGAGACAGAGTCACCCATTCAACTACAAAACAAAGGGGCGGTCTGAGGCAGGGAGCCAGGTGATCAGGCTGGGCTGGTCCCATACCCATGAAAAAAACAGCAGTCTGAACCACTTCGGATTGAGAGTTTCACAGCAAGCACAGCTGAACCCAGGACAGTCCAACTCTGTGGGGGAGGGGCATCTGCCATTATCGAGGTAGTCCACCACTACGGAGGTACTCCGCCATTGCTTAGGCAGCCCACCATTTCTGAGGCAACCCACCATTACCAAGGCAGCCCACCATTACAGAGAGAGTCCACTATTACAGAGGTGGGCCACCATTGCTGAGGCAGTTCTAGCTATACCCGTATACACAGGACTGCAGGGAATTTCACACGGCAGCTGGACAGAGCCCACAGCAGCTCAGCAAAGCATCTGCAGGCAGACTATGACTAGGTTCCCTCCTCGCTGAGCAGGGCAGCCCTGAAAAAAAGCAGCATGACAGAAACTTATAAATAAAGTCCTAACTCCCCGGGACAAAGCACCTGGGGGAAAAAAAAAGACGTTTATGAGTTCTGCTGCAGCAGACTTAAACGTACCTGCCCAGTAGCTCTCAATGAACAACTAAGCTCACAGCTCAGCATTTGAGCTCCTATAAAGGACAGACTGTCTCCTCAAGCAGCTCCCTGACCCCTGTATATCCAAAGAGTCACCTCATAAAGGAGAGCTCAGACTAACATCTGGTGGGTATCCTTCTGGGACAAAGATAGCAGAAGAAGAAACTGGCAGCAACCGTTACTGTTCTGCAGCCACTGCAGGTGATCCCCAGGCAAGCAGGGCCTGGAATGGACCTCATCAGTCCTACAGCAGAGGGGCCTGAATGTTAGAAGGAATACTAAGAAACAGAAAGAAATAACTTCATCATCAACAAATTGGACATCCACTCAGAGACTACATCTGAAAATCAACAAGTACAAAGATGACAGGTAGATAAATCCACAAAGATGGGAAGAAACCAGCGCAAAAAGGATGAAAACACCCAAAACCAGAATGCCTCTCCTCCTCCAAGGGATCACAACTCCTCACCAGCAAGAGAACAAGGCTGGATGGAGAATGAATCTGACGAACTAATAGAAACAGGCTTCAGGCCGGGCGCGGTGGCTCAAGCCTGTAATCCCAGCACTTTGGGAGGCAGAGGCGGGTGGATCACGAGGTCGAGAGATCGAGACCATCCTGGTCAACATGGTGAAACCCCGCCTCTACTAAAAATACAAAAAATTAGCTGGGCATG
Source organism: Saimiri boliviensis (assembly GCF_048565385.1). Classification (NCBI taxonomy): domain Eukaryota; kingdom Metazoa; phylum Chordata; class Mammalia; order Primates; family Cebidae; genus Saimiri; species Saimiri boliviensis. Next base: position 23,778,283 of record NC_133454.1, on the reverse strand, counting down.
GTGGCACGTGCCTGTAATTCCAGCTACTCAGGAGGCTGAGGCAGGAGAATTGCCTGAACCCAGGAGGCGGAGGTTGCGGTGAGCCAAGATCGCGCCATTGCACTCCAGCCTGGGTAACAAGAGCGAAACTCTGTCTCAAAAAAAAAAAAAAAAGAAAAAAAAAAAAAAGAAACAGGCTTCAGAAGGTGGGTAATAAGAAACTTCTCTGAGGAAAAAGAACATGTTCTAACCCAATGCAAAGAAACTAAGAACCTTGAAAAGAGGTTTCACGAAATGTTAACAATAATAAACAGCTTAGAGAGGAATATAAGTAAATTGATGGAGCTGAAAAACACAACACAAGAACTTCATGAAGCATATGCAAGTTTCAACAGCCAAACTGACCAAGCAGAAGAGGGAATATCAGAGGTCGAAGAGCAACTCAATGAAATTCAATGAAATAAAACAAGAAGGCAAGATTAGAGAAAAAAGGGTAAAAAGAACTGAACAAAGTCTCCAAGAAATATGGGACTATGTGAAAAGACCTAATCTACATTTGATAGGTGTACCTGAATGTTACGGAGAGAATGAATCCAAGTTGGAAAATACTCTTCAGGATATTATTCAGGAAAACTTCCCCAACCTGGCAAGGCAGGCCAATATTCAAGTCCAGGAAATACAGAGATCACCACAAAGATATCCCTCAAGAAGAGCAACCCCAAGGCACATAGTCATCAGATTCACCAGGGTTGAAATGAAGAAGAAAATGCTAAGGGCAACCAGAGAGAAAGGTTGGGTTATCCACAAAGGGAAGCCCATCAGACTCACAGCGGATCTCTCAGCAGAAACCCTACAAGCCAGAAGAAAGTTGAGAGACAATATTCAACATCCTTAAAGAAAAGAACTTTCAAGCCAGAATTTCATATCCAGCAAAACTAATCTTCATAAGCAAAGGAGAAATAAAATCCTTTACAAACAAGCAAGTACTCAGAGATTTCATCACCACCAGGCCTGCTTTACAAGAGCTCCTGAAAGAAGCACTAAACATAGAAAGGAATAACCAGTACCAGCCACTCCAAAAACATACCAAATGGTAAACAGCATTGACACAATTAAGAAACTGCATCAACTAATGGGCAAAACAGCCAGCTAGAATCAAAATGGCAGGATCAAATTCACACATAACAATATTAAACCTAAATGGAAATGGGTTAAACACCCCAATCAAGAGACAGACTGGCAAATTGGATAAAAAGCCAAAACCCATCAGTGTGCTGTATACAGGAAACCCATCTCACATGCAAGGATACACAAAGGCTCAAAATAAAGGGATGGAGGAAGATTTACCAAGCAAATGGAGAACAAAAAAAAAAAAAGTAGGAGTTGCAATTCTCGTCTCTGATAAAATAGACTTTAAACCAACAAAGATCAAAAGAGACAAAGAAGGACATTAAATAATGGTAAAAGGATCAATGCAACAAGAAGAGCTAACAATCCTAAATATATACGCACCCAATACAGAAGTACCCAGATACATAAAGCAAGTTCTTAATGACTTACAAAGAGACAGACTCACACAGTAATAGTGGGAGACTTTAACACCCCATTGTCAATATTAGACAGATCAACGGGACAGAAAATTAACAAGGATATCCAGGACTTAAACTCAGACCTGGACCAAGCAAACCTAATAGACATTTACAGAACTCTCCACCCCAAATCCACAGAATATACATTGTTCTCAGCACCACATCCCACCTAGTCTAAAATTGACCACATAATTGAAAGTAAATCACTCCTCAGCAAATGCAAAAGAACGAAAATCATAACAAACAGTCTCTTAGACCACAGTGCAATCAAGTTAGAACTCAGAATTGAGAAACTAACTCAGAACTGCACAGCTCCATGGAAACTGAACAACTGGCTCTTGAATGCTCATGGTTAGGAAGAATCAGTATTGTGAAAATGGCCATACTACCCAAAGTAATATACGGATTCAACGCTGTCCCCATCAAGCTACCAATGACCTTCTTCACAGAACTGGAAAAAACCACCTTGAACTTCATATGGAACCAAAAGAGAGCCCCCATAGCCAAATCAATTCTAAGCAAAAAGAACAAAGCTGGAGGCATTAAACTACCGGACTTCAAACTATACTACAAGGCTACAGTAATCAAAACAGCACAGTACTGGTACCAAAACAGAGATATAGACCAATGGAACAGAACAGAGGCCTCAGAGGCAAAACCACACAACTACAACCATCTGATCTTTGACAAACCTGACAAAAACAAGCAATGGGGAAAGGATTCCCTGTTTAATAAGTGGTGTTGGAAAAACTGGCTAGCACGTGCAGAAAGCAGAAACTGGACCCATTCCTGATACCTTACACTAAAATTAACTCCAGATGGATTAAAGACTTAAACATAAGACCTAACACCATAAAAACCCGAAGAAAATCTAGGCAAAACCATTCAGGACATAGGTTTAGGCAAGGACTTCATGACCAAAACACAAAAAGCATTGGCAACAAAAGCCAAAATAGACAAATGGGACCTAATCAAACTCCACAGCTTCTGCTCAGCAAAAGAAACAGTCATTAGAGTGAATCGGCAACCAATAGAATGGGAAAAAATTTTTGCAATCTACCCATCTGACAAAGGGCTAATATCCAGAATCTACAAAGAACTAAAACAGATTTACAAGAAAAAAACAAACAAGCCCATTCAAAAGTGGGTGAAGGATATGAACAGACACTTTACAAAAGAAGACATAAACGAGGTCAACAAACATATGAAAAAATGCTCATCATCACTGGTCTTTAGAGGAATGCAAATCAAAACTACATTGAGATACGATCTCACACCAGTTAGAATGACCATCATTAAAAAATCTGGAGACAGGTGCTGGAGAGGATGTGGTGAAATAGGAACACTTTTACACTGTTGGTGGGAGTGTCAATTAGTTCAACCATTGTGGAAAACAGTGTGGTGATTCCTCAAGGACCTAGAAATAGAAATTCCATTTGACCCAGCATTCCCATTACTGGGTATATATCCAAAGGATTATAAATCATATTACTATAAGGACACATGCACACGAATGTTCACTGCAGCACTGTTTACAATAGCAAAGACCTGGAACCAACCGAAATGCCCATCAATAATAGACTGGACAGGGAAAATGTGGCACATATATACCATGGAATACTATGCAGCCATAAAAAACGATGAGTTCGTGTCCTTTGTAGGGACATGGATCAACCTGGAAACCATCATTCGCAGCAAACTGACACAAGAACAGATAATCAAACACTGCATGTTCTCACTCATAGGTGGGTGTTGAACAGTGAGAACACATGGACACAGGGAGGGGAGCATCACACACTGGGGTCTGTCAGGGGGAAACAGGGGAAGGACAGCGGTGGGTAGGGAGTTGGGGAGAGACAGCATGGGGAGAAATGCCAGATATAGGTGACGGGAAGGAAGGCAGCAAATCACGCTGCCATGTGTGTACCTATGCAACAATCTGGCATGTTCTTCACATGTACCCCAAAACCTAAAATGCAATAAAAAAAATTCAATCACTAGTAATTAATTGCATTTATTTTGCCCTTGCTCTTTAATTAAAACGATGTCCAAAGTCCTTTTAATGACAATGTGTATTACAATGATACTAAAATTTCTTACCAAAGTCCAAAGAACTGGTTTTCTGCATCACTCTTTTGGGTAAAAGTGAATTATCACCAGAGCAGTAAATAAAATACATTCACATTAATCCTCAAGTGACTTCTAGTATACGGGAGCACTGAAAAGGTCACATTCATAGAATTGATTTAAAGGCAACCTCTTTAAACAGCAATGATTTAAAAATAATTCTAAATTACTCTAAATTATTTCTGGCTAGGCAATCAATACAGGAAAGAGAAAAGGCCTTGATCTTCTGCTAGTTTGTGTCTTGTGAAAGAATTAATTTTTTTAGGCTGGGCGTGGTGGCTCAAGCCTGTAATCCCAGCACTTTGGGAGGCCGAGGCGGGTGGATCATGAGGTCAAGAGATCGAGACCATCCTGGTCAACATGGTGAAACCCCGTCTCTACTAAAAGTACAAAACATTAGCTGGGCATGGTGGCGCATGCCTGTAATCCCAGCTATTCAGGAGGCTGAGGCAGGAGAATTGCCTGAACCCAGGAGGCGGAGGTTGCGGTGAGCTGAGATCGCGCCATTGCACTCCAGCCTGGGTAACAAGAGTGAACAAGAGCGAAACTCCGTCTCAAAAAAAAAAAAAAAAAAAGAATTAATTTTTTTAATTCAGAAAATATCTATTGGCTGACACCACAGAAATCTTGTAAATTATAATAAAAAGGAAATTTTAAGTTTCTGAAACCTGCTGCTGTTTCTACTGTAAGCTACTGCTTATCAAACATTTTGTTCAGCCTGGGGCTCCGTACTAAGTGGTTTTCATGGGGTGTTTTTGTTGTTTTTGTTGTTGTTGTTTCTTTGAAGGAGTTTCGCTCTTGTTGCACAGGCTGGAGTGCAGCGGTGCGATGTCAGCTCACTGCAACCTCCACCTCCCAGGTTCAGGCGATTCTCCTGCCTCAGCCTCCCGAGTAGCTGGGATTCACAGGCATGCACCGCCACGCCCGGCTAATTTTGCATTTTTAGTAGAGATGGGGTTGCACCATGCTGGCCAGGCTTGTCTCTCGACCTCAGGTGATCTGCCCACCTCGGCCTCCCAAAGTGCTGGGATTACAGGCGTGAGCCACCGCGCCCGGATTTTATTTATTTATTTAACAGCAACAACGTCTCGCTGTGTCCCAGGCGGGGGTGCAGTTGCGTGATCTCGGCTCACTGCAGCCCGGAACGCCTGGGCTCAGGCGGTTTTCCCACGTCATCCTCCGAGTGCTGGGAGCAGAGGTGAACGTCACCTCGCACGGCCGTGTTACTGCTTTCCGAGCAGATGGAGGAGGTGCGCCCCGACCCCCAGTTCTGGGAAACAGACCTCTCCAGTTACCTACTGTTTCCTCTTCACGTAGGAAGAGTGCATATAACAGTAAGACACAACTGTTTGGTATTATTATAAGTAAATAGTTCATGCCAAGGTTTATAGAGAGCGTCACAGGCTAAAACTAGGCTGGCTGCACTTCGAAGAATCGCCGCTCAAGTTCTGGAAAAAAGAGGTAACCCTGAACACGGTGAAGGTAATCGATGCGTCTGAAACACACACTTAAACTGGTTAAAGTGGCCTATTTCATCCGGCATATATTACCACCATTTTTAGAAACGTCCTTTGGCAGGTGAAGAAAAGCAAGCTCCAGGAGGCCCTGGCTCGCGAGCCCACGCCCATTAACCTACCCGTCCCCCGACCCCGGGCTGCGTCTCCCTTCTCAATTTCAGTCGCCCCACTGGTAGAAATGAGGTGCCCGTCTGAGACGATCTTTAGACGACTTTCCGGCTCCACAGTTGTGCAGCCTGGAGCCGGGAGAGCTCCTCTGGGGGCCAGGGGCCGGCCGCCGCCGCCCGCGGGGCGCAGGGGCCGCAGCACGCGTGCGCAGTGGGCACCGGGAGCGCCGCGTCCCCAACGCCGCTGCCGGCCCTCCCCGCGCCACGCCCGCCCCCAGGCCCTGAGGGAGACGCTGAGCGTGAGCGAGCTGCAGGCTCGGCTGACCTTTGGCCCCTCGGCCGGCGCCCTACATTAAGATGCCAGGCAGAGCCTATCAATGTGAATGCACCGTTGCAGGCAGTGCAAACAGGCTCAGCACAGAGGCAGCAGCAGCAGGAGACCTAGAGACTTCCCAGCTCTGTCTTCCTCCTACCTCTGCTCCTAATTCCCTTCTTCTCTGGGCCTCAGATTCTTTTTCTTTTCCATAAGTGGATTTTCTTTTCCACGAGCTCCCCGCGCCTCCCCGCCTCCCAGGCTCCGGCTCTGGTTCCAAGACCTCAGCGCCGAGCGGCGGAGGCGGGGAGGACTCTCCCAGCGTGCCGCCGCGGGGCCTCCTACTCGTCCGGACTCGGCCCGCCCCGAGGGGCGTGAGGAGGGGAGGGGCTGCGGACTTAGGACTCTGGCCCGGAGCTGGAGCCCGCAACCCGCTCAGGCGGCGACGGAGCCATGTCGGCGCTGCTGGGGCTCCGGCCCGAGCTTCAGGACACCTGCACCTCGCTGGGACTGATGCTGTCGGTCGTGCTGCTCGTGGGGCTGGCCCGCGTGGTCGCCCAGCAGCAGCTGCACAGGCCAGTGGCCCACGCTTTCGTGCTGGAGTTTCTAGCTACCTTCCAGCTCTGCTGCTGCACCCACGAGCTGCAGCTGCTGAGCGAGCAGCATCCTGCGCACCCAGCCTGGACGCTGACGCTCGTCTACTTCTTCTCGCTGGTGCATGGCCTGACCCTGGTGGGCACGTTCAGCAACCCGTGCGGCGTGATGATGCAGATGATGCTGGGGGGCTTGTCCCCCGAATCGGGTGCGGTGAGGCTGTTGGCTCAGCTGGTTAGTGCCCTGTGCAGCAGGTACTGCACAGGCGCCCTCTGGAGCTTGGGTCTGACCCAGTATCACGTCAGCGAGAGGAGCTTCGCTTGCAAGAATCCCATCCAAGTCGACTTGTCCAAAGCGGTCATCACAGAGGCCGTCTGCTCCTTTCTCTTCCACAGCGCTCTGCTGCACTTCCAGGAGGTCCGCGCCAAGCTTCGTATCCACCTGCTGGCTGCGCTCATCACCTTTTTGGTCTATGCAGGTTTGTCATTCCCACCAAACACTTGGCACTTCTAGAGCCTCTATGACATGAGGCTCTAAGTGATTTACTGAAATACATTTGAAACCTCCCACCCCGCTGTGCTGTAAATGCTCGTATCCCTTTATTCTAACCACTTTGCAGCCCATCATTCTTAACCAATAGGGCCGACACTTAGAGCCTTCATGCAGTGCTTTCCTTGAACACCCCGAGAAGGGAGCCACCTGTGTGCTGAAACTGAGATGTTGTGAGATACTGCCAAGGGTTCAGATATCCTACAAAGGGATTGTTTTAATCGTAGAAAGGAAAGATAACATTTAACTGCCCCTTTCTTCATGCCAAGGTGGTATAGATCTTTTCTGATACTCTTACTGAAAAATGATCCTGGCTTTACAAAGTTCCTTTCGATTCAAAGCACAAAGCACATGACTGTTCAGCATAAGAGCAGAGAGTAGAAATTTTGTAGTTCCATTTTAGTCCTATAAATTACTTAAAGTCATATCTTATTTCCTTAATCATTTTGAGTTATGAAATTTCTTATTACCTTAATAATTCATTTTAAGTTATACATGAACTTTTAAATGACCTATCAAGAAAAATGTGTTTAAATGAAAACTTGCTTCAAATTAAAGATGCTTTTTAAAATATAACTCTTGAGAAATCTGTTGATTCCTTTTAAAACATCTGTTTACTTTGACAGATCTCAGATGCAGTGGGAAATCTAGTCCTAAATGGGAGGAAGAAATCCAAAACACAAGAATTTAATGATGAAATGTGTCATTTTAAATTATTACAACAGAATATCTTTATTGGGACTACATTCTAAATTATAAAACACTGGAGGCAGAAATAACAACAAAGGAAATTTGTGGTAATAGTTATCTTCTGCCCATTAAAAGTGAAACCATGACTAGAAGTAAACTTCAAGATAAGGACTCCTAAATGTGTACTTGACCTTCTAGGGTAAAAATGAAAGCCTTCCCAATCAATTTACCCTTCTTTTGGTCTAGTACCACTTTTTAAGTAGACATAAATAGAAATAAGTGGTATAGGAGAATGAAGGAGACTGTGTGTGCTGGCTCATACCTGTTATCCCAGAACTTTGAGAGGCTGAGGTGGGCGGATTGCTTGAGCCCAGAAGTTTGAGACTAGCCTGGGCAACACAGAGAAATCAAAGCTCTACAAAAAATGCAAAAATTATCTGAGTGTGGTGGTGCACACCTGTAGTCCCAGATACTTGGGAGGCTAAGGTGGGAGGATCACCTGAGTCCAGGAGATTGAGGCAGTGGTGAGCTGTGATAGTGCCACTGTACTCCAGCCTAGGTGATAGAGACCCTGTCTGTCTCAAAAGAAAAAAAAAGGCCAGGGATGGTGGCACACGCCTTTGGGAGGCCAAGGCAGGTGGATTGCCTGGGGTCAGGAGTTCAAGACCAGCCTGGCCAACATGGTGAAACCCCATCTCTACTAAAAATACAAAAATTAGCCAGGCATGGTGGCACACACCTGTAATCCCAGCTACTTGGGAGGCTGAGGCAGGAAAATAGCTTGAACCCAGGAGGCGGAGGTTGCAGTGAGCTAAGATTGCATCACTGCACTCCAGCCTGGGCGACACAGCAAGACTCTGTCTCAAAACAGAAACAAAGAGAGTGACAGATACAGGCATATTTGAGGGATTGGTGAATAGCTACTTATTTATTGAAGTTTTAGATTTTAGCAAAAGCAGAAACATCCCCTGTATATTAACAGAATTTTCCCTGCAAAAAAGAGTTATGCCATGGTTTAGCTCTGTATTTCCACAATTAAAAACAGTAAAAACTTAAAAGAATTTTCATATCGGGTCGGGCACGGTGGCTCAAGCCTGTAATCCCAGCACTTTGGGAGGCCGAGGCGGGTGGATCACAAGGTTGAGAGATCAAGACCAACCTGGTCAACATGGTGAAACCCCGTCTCTACTAAAAATACAAAAAATTAGCTGGGCATGGTGGCGCATGCCTATAATCCCAGCTACTCAGGAGGCTGAGGCAGGAGAATTGCCTGAACCCAGGAGGCGGAGGTTGCGGTGAGCCGAGATCGTGCCATTGCACTCCAGCCTGGGTAACAAGAGCGAAACTCCGTCTCAAAAAAAAAAAAAAAAAAAAGAATTTTCATATCAATAGAACATTAACTGCAGTTGGCTCTTTCAATACCTATGTCCTCTTCCCTCTCCTGATTAGCCTGAAGTTGATATTCTGTGCATTCTTAATACATATTTATGATTCCATAGATAGTACTTTATATATTAGCCATTCCCTATTTTATCAGTGACAAAAAATTTGAGAAGAGACACAAATAATATTTGAAGTTATAGATCCAGTCATAGATGTAAGGAAAGTTATTAGAAGGAATCTGTAAAATATCAACTTAAGGGCCGGGCGCGGTGGCTCAAGCCTGTAATCCCAGCACTTTGGGAGGCCGAGGCGGGTGGATCACGAGGTCAAGAGATCGAGACCATCCTGGTCAACATGGTGAAACCCCGTCTCTACTAAAAATACAAAAAATTAGCTAGGCATGGTGGCATGTGCCTGTAATCCCAGCTACTCAGGAGGCTGAGGCAGGAGAATTGCCTGAACCCAGGAGGCGGAGGTTGCGGTGAGCCGAGATCGTGCCATTGCACTCCAGCCTGGGTAACGAGAGCGAAACTCCGTCTAAAAAAAAAAAAAAAAAAAAAAATTAACTTAAGAGATCAAAAACACTGCTCTTCTTTTCTTGAAATGAGGGCACTAATTGATGGGGTAGAGGGAGGGTATAAAGGCATCACTAGAGCAGTGGTTCTCTCTGTATTAAAATCACCTGGGAGCTCTTTAAACATGCTCATTCTGGGCCCACAGATTAAAATCTAATTTCTCTGGCAAGGGGCCTAGGTGGCGGTATATTTTAAAGCTTCCTAGATGATCCCATTATGAAACCAAGGTAAAGAACAACTGCTTTAGACCTGCACTGTCCAATTCGATAGCCACTAGCTCCATGTGGCTATTTACAATTAAATTAACTGAAATTAGATTCAGTTCCTCATTCACAGTAGCCACATTTTAAGTGGTCAGTTGTCAAATTGTGCGGTAGCTAGTAGCTACGGTATTGGACAGTGCTAGACTCTATTTGCATGGGTAGAACAAAATTGACAATTGTTGATTACCACTAGTTAAAGAAATTAATAATGCAGTATGATCTTCACTTTTTATGTTTTCTGCCAATATAAGGGAGAGAAGAATATTCGCTTGTCAGCTGTTACAGTCCAAGCATTTTGCTAGGAAATTTATGAGAGTTATTTTAATTAATCCTTACAACAACCCATTGATGAATACATTCTTTCCATTTTAAGTAAAGTGAGGCCCAGAAAAGTGAAATGACTTATCTAAGCTTACATAACTAGACTGTGCTAGAACCATGGTTCCAACTGGCACTAAAGCTCATACAGATTTCATTATCAGGATTTCTACAATGTGCTCCTCAAAGTTACAAAACCACACACAATTGAAGATATTCAGCCATAAAAAGGAATGAAGTTATGATATACACTGCAACATGAAGGAACCTCAAAAACATTATGCTAAGCAAAATAAGCCAGACACAAAAAGACAAATACTGTATGACTCTCCATATATGAAATATCTAGAATAGGCAAATTCATAGAGACAGAAAGAATAGAATGGGGACTTATTGTTTAATGGATACAAAGTTTCTCTTATGAAAACCTTTGGAAATAGTGCTGCTAGTGAAACAGCATTGTGAATGTAACACCAATGACTTAAGCACCTGAAAATGGCTAAATTGGCATATTTTATGTTACATATATTTCACCACAGTTTATTCAATTTTTAAGTTACAAAATGATGTTGCTGCCTAATAAATTTGGCTAACACTGGATTAAACAGGTTTTCTAACTTTAAGATTTCACAAAGCTTCTAAGTATTGTGAAACTCCAAGAGGAGGATTTGGAGCACAGTTTTTCAAACTTACGAGATCCTCTCGTCTAGGAGTGTGTAGCAGAAGTGAACATATTTTATGAAATGCTGCACTAAGCCACATATTTCCCTATTATTTTCTATGGCTATAAATCATAACTTTGGAACAGAGTTGTTACCAATAAGGCTATCTTGGGACAGTTGGCTAAGTCAGGCATCATTACAAGTTATTTTGATATATCTTTTTTAAACTTCTAAGATACTGCAAGTACAGATGTGACAAAGGTGTATATTAGGAGATTTCTTTAATCACTTGTACTTTGAAGGCACTCAAAAGTCACCAAAACAGGGTACATCAGAATAACTGATTTTGTAGTGTAGGATTATAGAAAGTTAAGTGTCCAGTAACCTAGCCACAGGCTCCTAGGGTAGCCAGTGACCAAGTGTCTGTGTATTTATTGATTTAGCACCCCAAATTTTGATTTGCAGTTGGAGCCCCATTGATGTCATTACCATTTATCATGTATTTACTGGCTTCCCTAATAGCGTTAAAAAAAAAAAAAAAAAAAAAAAGGCCGGGTGCGGTGGCTCAAGCCTGTAATCCCAGCACTTTGGGAGGCCAAGGCGGGTGGATCACGAGGTCAAGAGATCGAGACCATCCTGGTCAACATGGTGAAACCCCGTCTCTACTAAAAATTAGCTGGGCATGGTGGCGCGTGCCTGTAATCTCAGCTACTCAGGAGGCTGAGGCAGGAGAATTGCCTGAACCCAGGAGGCGGAGGTTGTGGTGAGCCGAGATCACGCCATTGCACTCCAGCCTGGGTAACAAGAGCAAAACTCCGTCTCAAAAAAAAAAAAAAAAAAAAACTCTGTGATTTATTAACATATTAAACCTAAAACTGTTAATCAGATTTCAAGCAAATCTTCCTTACTTTGGGTTCTGGGAAAATTTAGTTCAATGAACAGTTTGAGACAGAGCTGCATTCATGTTTTATGCATAATTAGATAGTGAAAAACATTTTATTTTCCACATATAAGTTGTCTTTATTATCACATACTGTTCATTTCTTTCATAGAATTTTAAATTATGTTGTTTTCTGACACAATGCCTGTTTTCCTTTACCAGATGATAAGCTTTGAGTCTATAGACCACATTTGTTTTATTTATCATAACATATATCCTGATCTTAGCATAGGACCTGGTACAAAGTAAACAGTATTTTTAGAACAAATGAATGAACTAGGAGTTTACTCTAAAAAGTTGCACAGAAAGAAATAATACAAGGGCCAGACACAGTGGCTCACGCCTGTAATACCAGCACTTTGGGAGGCAAAGGTGGGTGGATCACTTGAGGTCAAGAGTTTGAGACCAACCTGGCCAACATGGTGAAACCCTGTCTCTACTGAAAATACAAAAATTAGCCAGCCCTGGTGGTGGGCACCTATAGTCCCACCTACTCAAGAGGGTGAGGCAGGCAAATCGCTTGAACACAAGAGGCAGAGGTTGCAGTGAGCCGAGATTGTGCCACTGCACTCTAGTCTGAGCAACAGAGCGAGACTCCATCTCAAAAAAAAAAAAAAAAGAAAAGAAAAGAAATAATACATACCTGGGTATTCCATATTTTATGTCTAAGGGCTATTTTGGAAGAATTATTTTAGTATAATAAATTACCTGAAAAAATTGTAGCATTTTTACTTCATTCCATTATCCAGTCAGGAGTTTGGGATATCTTTCTAAATCATGAACATAGTAAGATTATCTGTCAAAAGAGAAGGGTGGCTGGGTGTAGTGGCCCACACCTATAATCCCAACACTTTGAGAGGCTGAGTTAGGCGGATTACTTGGGCCCAGGAGTTCAAGATCAGCCTGGTCAACATAGCAAAACCCCATTTGTACAAAAAATACAAAAATTAGGGAGGCCTGGTGGTTTGTGCCTGTAGTCCCAGCTAGTGGGGAGAGGAGGTGGGAGGATCCCTTGAGCCCTGGAGGCAGAGATTGCAGTGAGCCGAGATCATGCCACTGCACTTCAGCCTGAGTGACAGAGCAAGACTCTGTCTCAAAAAAAAAAAGAGAGAAGGGAACATAGGTTCTTTTTCAACAGGAGCCATTACCAATTTGCAAATTAAAAACACCTTCAAATGTCCAAAACTTATTTTGTTATGCCAGTATAATATAGTGGTTAAGGCTGGGTGCAGTGGCTTACGCCTGTAATCCCAGCACTTTGGGAGGCCAAGGCGGGCGGATCAACTGAGGTCAGGAGTTCAAGAACAGCCTGGCCAACATAGTGAAACCCTGTCTCTACTAAAAAATAAAAAAATTAGCTGGGCATGGTGGCGCGTGCCTATAATCCCAGCTACTCAGGAGGCTGAGGCAGGAGAATTGCCTGAACCCAGGAGGCGGAGGTTGCGGTGAGCGGAGATCGTGCCATTGCACTCCAGCCTGGGTAACAAGAGCAAAACTCCGTCTCAAAAATAAAATAAAATAAAATAAGAAAACAGCTAGCTGGCTAGCTAGCTTAGTAACATTAGCATATCAGTGAAATACAAACCAGAAATGAAAAGTGGAGTTTGGAGATACAAACTTTGAAATTATTATATTCGGGGATAGAGATTGAATTGGGGGAAAACAGCAACTTTGTCATTAGAGAGGTATTTTCAACTCTGGACAATGACATTTTATCAGAGCTTATCGTGGTCTGATAACACTCCTTTTGCTTTGCTTCCGTGCTCATTAAAATGGGTGCTCTGGAGAGGGAAGACAAATATTCCAATCACTAGAAAGCTAGCTTCAACTATAAATTAATAAATTGACCTTCCACCTTCTACATGGGTGTTATGTGATTTTAACTAGTATTCCTCAGTCCCAGAGAATTTTATTCCCTTTAGGAATGCTGAGAAACTTTAGTGCCTTAAATTGCCAGATTTGAGACTTAGCCTCTGGATGTGGTAATTTCACCAAATTCATACTGTCTCTGACTCTTGGCAGTTGACTAGCTGGATCTTCCAGTTATACCTCTTCTTCAACATGCACGATTGTCATCTCTGCTTCAAATGTCAGCAAACAGTAACTTGTTTTTCAAAGCCATCTGCTGATAGTTCTATGCCTGATGATTCTTTAAAAAAATAATTCATGTTTAATTATACCATGCATGATATGTTTGCTATGTAAAAATTTCAAACACTAAAGTGCCTTTTGACTGCCATCTTCCGTGCCTCTGTGCCTATCTCCTCTCCTTCCCTGCCTACTATTCCCACCAGGGTAATCCTTGTCTCTGATATTTGTGTTACATCCTTTCAAAGTGGTTTTTTGGTTTTTTTTGTTTTTTGTTTTTAAGATGGAGTCTTGTTCTGTCACCCAGGCTAGAGCGCAGTGGTGGGATCTCTGCTCACCACAACCTCTGTCTCACGGGTTCAAGTGATTCTCCTGCTTCAGCCTCCTGAGTAGGTGGGGTTACAGGCACCCACCACCACACTTGGCTAATTTTTGTATTTTTAGTAGAGACGGGGTTTCAGGCTGATCTTGAACTCCTGACCTCAAATGATCCCCCAGTCTCAGCCTCCCAAAGTGCTGGGATTACAGGCATGAGCCACCATGCCCAGCCCCAAACTGCTTTTTTTTTTTTTTTTTTTTTTTTTTGAGACAGGGCTTTACTCTATCACCCAGGCTGCAGTGCAGTGGTGCATCATGGCTCACTGCAACCTCTTGTCTCCTGAGCTCACAGGATCCTCCCACCTCAGCATCACCAGTAGCTGGAACCACAGGTACATGCCACCACACCCAGCCAATTTTTGTATTTTTTGTAGAGATGGAAGTTGTGCTGTGTTGCTCAGGCTTGTCTCCAACTCCTGGATTCGTGATCCACCCATCTTGGCCTCCCAAAGTGCTGGGACTACAGGCACTAGCCATCACACACAGGCCCAAACTCTTTTTATGTACATTTATTATACATATAGATAAGACCCTCCAGGAATTATATATTATTATATATATTATTGAATATTTGTATACTTGTGTTAACATAAAAAGTATCATACCTTACTCAGCAGGCTTATTCCTCATAGCCAAAAGCCGAAACAACTATCTGGATGTCCTTCAAGGGGCAAGTGGTTACACAAATAGTTGGGCTACCTGTGGAATGCAGATAAGCGTTTGGAGATATATATTGGAGGAAGGGCAGGACACAGTCACAGGTCATTTATGACATAGAAGATACAGGATGAGGAAACAGTTTGCTTTTTTGGTGGTAGTTGTTCAACGATACATCTTGGATATCTACCTATGGTAGTAAAGAGATTTCTCTCATTATTTCAAAATACTGCATGATATTCCAAAATAATAGTAACTTTGTTTAGGGCTATTTCCCTATGAATGAACATTTAGGTTTTTCCTAGTTCTTTGCTATAATAAACTACCTTCTATATGTCTTCTCACACACAAACACCAGTGTTTCTCAAGGACAGTAATTCTCAACTGGGGAGTTTCTCCCCAGGGGACAGTTTTGGTTGTTACAGTATGGGGAGAGAGAGTGAGCTACTGCCATCTGGGTAGAGGCCAGGGATGCTGCTAAACATACTACGGTGTACAGGACAGCCCAACAAAGAATTATCCAGTAAGACATTAAAGCCAATGCAGTGTTTTTGGCTGTTGTTAACACAGAACCCATACCTGACATGGATTTCTGTATCAGTTAACTATTGTGGTGTAAGCATTCAAAACTTTTTTTTTTTTTTTTTTGAGACAGGGTCTCACTCTGTCACCCAGGCTGGAGAGCAGTGGCACAATCTCAGCTCACTGCAGTCTCAGCCTCCACAGGATCAGGTGATTCTCCTGCCTTAGCCTCCCAAGTTGCTGAGATCATGTGGCACCACATCCAGTTAATTTTTGTATTTCTTACAGAAATGAGGTTTTGCAGCTTTGTGCAGTGGCAGTATCGTAGCCAATGAGGTTTATCTGAGGCGCGATTACTGCTAACTGAAAACTTTTCCCAATACCCCGCCATGACGACTTGAAATATAGTCGGCATTGGCAATTTTTGACAGTCTCTACGGCGACTGAAAAAACAAAGGAAATGAGGTTTTGCTATGTTGCCCGAGCTTGTCACAAACTCCTGGGCTCAAGTGATCCACCCACCTCAGCCTTCCAAGGTGTTAGGATTACAGGAATGAGTCACCACGCCTGACCCCAAAACTTAAGAGAATAACTTATTTTTCATGATTCTGTGGGTTATAGATGGGCGTATCTCTTAGATCACTCATGTAGTTGCATTCACCCGTGAGGCTGGAAAGCCCAAGGTAGCCCCACTCGTATGTCTGGCAATTGTCAGCTGTCATCTAAGATGCCTCAGTTCTCTTCCTTGTGGCCTCTCATCCTCTAGCAGCCTAGACCAGCAAACTTACGTGGTCAGGGCATTCTTCCAAGAGAGCAAAAAGTGGAAGCTGGTGGGTTTATTGAGACCTGAACCTAGACTTCACACAGCATCACTCCTGCCACATTCAGAATTCACATAGCTCCACTCTGCTGTGTTCTGTCAACACAAGTTGCAAAGCCAGCTCATTTTCAAGAGAGGGAAAGTAAACAACCTCTTGCTGGGAGAAGCAGCTACCACTAAGTCACACTGAGCAGAACTGCTATGTGAGGATTAGAAGATAAGGAAGTGAAGTTGTTTGAGTTTTAGGATGGCATAAGACCGATCTATGGTGTTCATCTTAGATCTAGTGGAAAATCTTCAGTATGCCATGGCCTAGAATACTGAAGTATTAATTGCGGGTCATGATTCAGTCCATTCTTATCAATACATGCATAAAATCACAGGTCATTAATATTATCATAGGTCATATTACATTATATTTTAAGTGTCTGTGTGAGTCTTTATCTTTCTGCCCATGGTGTCTAGTACACAGGAACTGAGTAAGTTTTTGGGAAATCAAACTGAAATTACTAGCTGCCAGCCAGACAACTCTGTTGACCCTTAGCAGTTACAGGTTTAACATTCCTGGATTTGACTATTCAAGAATGATTCCAAAGGTTCATGATATCATTTATAATTGCTGACTCATAAATATGAATCATGCTGTGAGGCTGGTATGCTAGAAAAAACTCTTAGCCATTGAGTGAGCTTAGTTCATTTGCTTAATGGCTTCATCTCAACACAGCTTCATTGTTCTTGGCCTATTCAAGTGTGAGATCTCAGTAGCGAAATCTTATGAAAGGGCCACTTAATTTCCATGAAAACAGGCTATAATGGTGCATGTCAATAATAAAACTTGTGAAGATCTCAGGAGCTATCTCTATGACTAAGTAAAAGAGGCAGGGGTGTGTGTGCCTAAGATTCCATTTGGAAAAACTGTGAAAATGTCACTGTCTGAGGAATGCTCTTAGGCTGGACTTTGAAAAGCAAAGACACAGCTCTGGGGAGTACTGCTGGAAAGGCATCCAGCCTCCTCTGCCATTCCTTCCTTGTGCGGACAGACTATAGACTCCTAGGCCCCATGTCAGAGAGATATCCTGGGTGCAGAACTGGAACATGAATCCTAAAAGGTAGTCAACAGTTATTTGTACTTCTCTCTCATGACTACTCACAGTCACTTCTTAAGGGCTCTGTTGACAAGTAAAAATGGAACCAGTGATAAAGCTTTGGTCTATTGGTCCATTTTACCTTTTCTTTTCAATACAAAGGTATGCTTGTACCCAAGAGGATCCTGGGACATTGTATCTATTTAACTGTATTTTCATTTTGCTTTATTATTATTCATTCATTTAAATTGATGAATGTTCAGGGCAGCCAAATCTATTTTATAAAGTGGTAGGAACAATAATAGAGCACATTAACTTTCAATGTCCATTTTATAGTCTATAGGAAAAGCACTGGGTCCAAACTTTAATGTCCTTTGTCTTTTTTTATACCTGGCATATTATAATATAGTATTATACTCTATAATATGCCAGGTGATTCTGCAAAGGAAGATCACAGACTAAGAGTACCTAAAATAAAAGTCACATTTAGTAACCATTTATTTCCAGTTAAAAGAAAATGTAAGATAAATCATTTTGAATCACTCTGCTTAAAATGTATTACAGGAGGAAGTCTAACAGGAGCTGTATTTAATCCAGCTTTGGCACTTTCGCTACATTTCATGTGTTTTGATGAAGCATTCCCTCAGTTTTTTATTGTATACTGGCTGGCTCCTTCTTTAGGTAAGCATATTTTTATTTAATATGTCTGAAAGATCAGAGTATTTTAAAATATGATATGTGCATACCATAGTAACATGTCAATTTCCAAAGCTAGAGCAAGCACAAAACAGAAAATGAAAACGGTAGTTAACATGCCTGAAATAATAATTTTTGTAGTATCCTTTAAAACTGTTTTTATCTTTTTATCTTCAAAGAAACAGTATCTAGTTATGGGTAGTCAGTTTCAGATATGCTATCACTTTAAAAGTTTGAGCTCTGAGCATCACCAAAGAAGCAAGGAGTGCTTACTTCCCTTCAAAAAGAATCTTTTTTTTTTTTTTCTACTAAAGATACTTGTTTTTTCAGGCTGGGTGCAGTGGCTCATGCCTGTAATCCCAGCACTTTGAGAGGCCGAGGCAGGCGGATCACCTGAGATCAGGAGTTTGAGACCAGCCTGGCCAACATGGAGAAACCCTGTCTCTACTAAAAATACAAAAAAATTAGCTGGGCGTTGGGACGGTCACCTGTAATCCCAGCTACTCGGGAGGCTGAGGCAAGAGTACTGCTTAAACCCATGAGTCGGAGGTTGCAGTGAGCCGAGATTGTGCCATTGCACTCCAGCCTGGGCGATAGGGTGGGATTCCATCTCAAAGAAAAAATAAATAAATAAATTTGTTTTTTCACATTTATGAGCTCCAGATGAAGTATCATTGAGTTCATCTGACTCATTTTGTAGAAAAGCATCTCATGAAACAATGAATTCCTATATTTAGTTTAAAAATTATCCACAAGTTATATTTCTGTTATTTTTATTTTATTGCTTTTTTTTCTTTTTCTTTTTAGAGACAGGGTCTGACTTTGTTACCCAGGCTTGAGTGCAATGGCATCATCATAGCTCACTGTGCATGAACTCCTGGGTACAAGGAATCCTCCTGCCTCAGCCTCCCGAGTAGCTGGGATGATGGGCATATGTCACGACACCTGGCTAATTTTTGTATATTTTGTAGAGATGAGATCTTGCTATGTTGCTCAGGCTACATTCCAGTTATTTCTATTTGGAACAGATATATAAACTCTCTTATAAAGATGGGTCAAATAACACACAAAATTATAACAACATACAAAAAAATTTATGCATATTATGCATTCACTTATTTTTTTTTAGATGGAGTTTCTCTCTTGTTCAGGCTAGAGTGTAATGGTGTGATCTCAGCTCACCGCAACCTCCGCCTCCCAGGTTCAAGCGATTCTCCTGCCTCAACCTCCCAAGTAGATGAGATTATAGGCATGCACCACCACGCCTAGCTAATTTTGTATTTTTAGTAGAGACAAGAGTTTCTCAATGTTGGTCAGACTGGTCTTGAACTCCTGAACTCAGGTGATCCACCCACCTTGGCCTGCCAAAGTACTGGGATTACAAGCGTGAGCCACTACAACCAGCCCCTTATGCGTTACTTATATAAAGTTATCAGCATTTCTTGATTTTCTTTAGTCATCTGTTTTAAGCCTGATTATAACTCATAACTGTAAGTGAATATGAAGATGCCTGGCCCTCCATTAATTCACTCTTCTATTTATCCAGTTAGCATATTGTTTCTTGTTGTCATTTTGTTTAAACACACACACACACACACACACGGGAAAAGTGCCACAACAGGTTTCAATAGTCAATCACACTTTACTCTTCCTGTTCACCTTCCATTTTTCTATCTCACATTTAGTGTTTTTTATGCGCCAGTAATATCTATAGGCCTAAACATGAAGAATATCCAAGAAAAACTGGTTTTAAATGCTAGTAATGCAGGCCAGGTGTGGTAGCTCATGCCTGTAATCCCAGCACTATGGGAGGCCAAGGCGGTTGGATCACCTAAAGTCGGGAGTTCAAGACAAGCCTGACCAACATGGAGAAACCCCGCCTGTACTAAAAATACAAAAAACTAGCTGGGCATGGTGGCACATGCCTGCATTCCCAGCTACTCAAGAGGCTGAGGCAGGAGAATCACTTGAGCCCCAAAAGTTGGAGGTTGCAGTGAGCTGAAATCTCACCATTGCACACCAGCCTGGGTGGGCAACAGGAACAAAACTCCATCTCAAAAACAAAAAATGCTAGCAATGGCCAGGCACCGTGGCTCACAACTGTAATCCCAACACTTTTAAAGGCTGAGGTGGGCAGATCATGAAGTCAAGAGATCGAGACCATGACCATCCCAACCAACATGGTGAAACCATGTCTCTACTAAAAATACAAGAATTAGCTGGGCATGGTGGCGTGCGCTTGTGGTCCCAGCTACCTGAGAGGCAGTGGCAGCAGAATCACTTGAAACCAGGAGGCAGAGGTTGCAATGAACCAAGATTGCGCCACTGTACTCCAGCCTGGAGACAAAGCAAAACTCTGTCTAAAAAATAAAAAAAAAATTAAAAAAAAAATTGTCACTTCTACAGAGTGCTAGTATTTTCTGATAACTTCTTTAAAGAAAAATTTCCTCTGTTTTTAATTTTGAAGCTAAAAAGGTCACTAATGTAAAGAAGTTAACAAACAAGGTCACTAATCAGGCAGGCCTACTGGTAGTTTTTATATGAAAAAATTCTCCCAGTATGTCTGGACACTAACATATGATAATATGATTTGTTACTGTGCTCCAACTACAATTGTAACAGTAGGCTAAGGCAGAAGTCCCCAACCCCCAGGCTGCAGACCAGTACACTCCATGGACTGTTAGGAACCAGGCTGCACAGCAGGTGAGCCGAAGTCAAGCTGACAAGCTCCATCTCCTGTCACATCAGCAGAGGCAGTAGATTCTCATAGGAGCGTGAACTTTATTGTGAACTGAACATGTGAGCAATCTAGGTTACACACTCTTTATGAGAATCTAATGCCTGATGATCTGAGGTAGAACAGTTTCATCCCAAAACTGTGCCCCCAGTCCATGGAAAAACTGCTTTCCAGGAAGCCGGTCCCTGGTGCCAAAAATGTTGCGGATTGCTGTATTAAGGAATTATTTCATCCATTACTTGAAAGAACATTAAAAAGTAGTCAGGCGGGCTGGATGTGGTGGCTCATGCCTATAATCCCAGTGCTTTGGGATGCCAAAGTGAGTGGATCATCTGAAGTCAGGAGTTTGAGACCAGCCTGGCCAACGAAAATACAAAAATTAGCCAGCTGTGATGGTATGTGCCTGTAATCCCAGCTACTCAGGAGGCCGAGGCAGAAGAATCACTTCAACTCAGGAGGCAGAAGTTGCAGTTAGCCAAAATCGCACCATTACACTCTAGTCTGGGTAACACAGTGAGACTCGATCTCCAAAAAAAAAGGAGACAAGCACAGTGGCACATGCCTATAGTCCCAGCTACTTGGGAGGCTGATATAGGAGAATTGCTTGATCCCAGGAGTTCAACGCCACCTTAGGTAACATAGCAAAACCATGTCTAAAAAATAAATTTTAAGCTGGGCGTGGCAGCTCACGCCTGTAATCTCAGCACTTTGAGAGGCCAAGGCGGGTGAATCACCTGAGGTTTGGAGTTCGAGACCAGCCTGACCAACAAAGAGAAACCTTGTCTCTACTAAAAATACAAAATTAGCCAGATTTAGTGGCACATGCCTGTAATCCCAGTTACTTGGGAGGCTGAGGCAGGAGAATCACTTGAACCCAGGAGGCGAAGGTTGTGGTGAGCAGAGATCACGCCATTGCACTCCAGCCTGGGCAACAAGAGCAAAACTCTGTCTCAAAAAAAAAAAAGAATCATTCAAAAAGTTAAGAGATCAGGAGTCTAAAATAAAAACAAAAACAAACACCACTCAACTACCAAATTATTAGGCAATGCCAGCGTGCCAGGAGAGTGATAAAGAAGAAACAGCAATCCCAAGATATCCATCTTCTTTCCTTCTTGACCAAGCAGGAAGCAGTCTATTCTTGGGAGTCATAGTCCATAGTTCTTTCTTGTTTCTCATCACAGCAGAGGTGAGAGGAATTATAATTCCTCTAATGGCCCTTGCCATCTTCCCAATTTAAAAATTTAGAAAAGTGACTATAAGGATGTATACGTAGCCTGACGTGGTAGTGCACACATGTAGTCCCAGCTACTTCGCGGTCTGAGGTAGCAGAACCACCTTAGCCGGGAAGTCAAGGCTGCAGTGAGCTGAGATCACACCACTGCACTCTAGCCTGAGTGATGGGAGTATGACCCTGTCTCAAAAAAAAAAAAAAAAAAAAAAAAAAAAGTATATAGAATTCTCTAGTTCATACTGTGAAAACTGGAAAATTCTACTTGCTTCCATGAAACTGCAATTCCATTTCTGGAAAAAGTTTTAAATGTAGTGTCTTATTTTCTAGTTCAGACTTTATAAAAAAATGAGAAAATCTGTGGGTCAGTTAACATAGAGGTTGTTTCTGATTTTTTTTTTCTCACTTAAAGCCTTTGGTTGCAAACAGACTCATCTTTCACAAATATGTTAAGGTATCTAACTGCTTGCCAAACCTTAAGGTTTTTGTTGTTGCAAATAGGAGAACATTTCAAATCTGCATGTGACAAAACTTGTTTTTAATCTGAATTTAAACTGATCTATGACTTTAAGCCTAAATACATTCATGTTAAGATGAAAAATTTACCACTGCAAATTTACCTTTTCGGATAGTGATTTGACCCCTTGGCTCACTCTCCTCAGTCCCTATTTCACATTGAAAAATTAACCAACAACTACATGCCAGATTTCTCTGTTGTAATCTCAGAAATGAAGATTACTAATGTGTGAATTTTCTTTTTTTTTTTTTTTTGAGACGGAGTTTCGCTCTTGTTACCCAGGCTGGAGTGCAATGGCGCGATCTTGGCTCACCGCAATCTCCGCCTCCTGGGTTCAGGCAATTCTCCTGCCTCAGCCTCCTGAGTAGCTGGGATTACAGGCACGTGCCACCATGCCCAGCTAATTTTTTGTATTTTTAGTAGAGACGGGGTTTCACCATGTTGACCAGGATGGTCTCAATCTCTTGACCTCGTGATCCACCCGCCTCGGCCTCCCAAAGTGCTGGGATTACAGGCTTGAGCCACCGCGCCCGGCAATATGTGAATTTTCAAAACATTTTGGGCCGGGTGCAGTGACTCACACCTGTAATCCTAGCACTTTGGGAGGCTAAGGCAGGTGGATCACCTGAGGTCAGGAATTCAAAACCAGCCTGGCCAACATCGAGAAACCCCATCTCTACTAAAAATACAAAAATTAGCCGAGCATGGTGGCATGTGCCTGTAGTCCCAGCTACTCTGGAGGCTGAGGCAGGAGAATCATTTGAACCCAGTGGCAGAGGTTGCAGTGAGCCAAGATCATGCTACTTCACTCCAGCCTGGACAAAAGAGTAAAACCATCTTAAAAAAAAAAACAAACAAAAATTTTGTATTGTATTTAAGATTTAAACTTCCAGCCTCGACTGAAATTTTGTTTTAGGTATTTTATTTGCTTGACACATCTCTAAAAGCAGTTAATGGTCAGTTAAATAAGGCTGAGATAAAAGAAATTTTAAAAAGCTGTTAATGGTTGAGACTAATAAAAAGAGACTGGAGAAAGTAACCTAACATTGTTTTCATTTGAGCATTCTAAGTGAAAACTCAAGAGTGCTTTCGTTATTCTCCAGGTACATTCCTGGGGCACAGAGGGAAGGGAGAGCGTTGCATTTTAAAGAAGAGAAAATGAAGACCCAAGTCTAGAATTTCTCACTCAGCAAGTCAGTAACAGAGCCACAACTAAAACTATACATCTTTGGATTTGGTTTATCCTTTGAATTCATTGTTTAGATCCTATTGGTTTTACCAAATGTATACTGTTTTTAAGGATTCACAGCTTAAGAAAAACTAAGAATATTAGATTTAAATATCTAACAAATTTCATATAGAATTGATGTGGCCAATTCTTTAAGCATAGCTTTCCAAATATCTAGGTATATAATTGTATGTAATCTTAAATTATACCCACTTAGTGATTATGAACTTCCTTAAAGACTGTTTTTTTATTTTACTGTATTTTGTCTTTCAGGTATATTGTTGATGATTTTGATGTTCAGCTTTTTCCTTCCATGGCTGCATAACAACCATACAATTAATAAAAAGGAATAACTTCCAGAAGACTCAGACTAACATACAGGACAGTCCAGCTGGATGTGATAAATATTTTATCACCTCATATTCAAAATACTGGCTGCACTGGATTCATCAGTGTTCACTTCCTTTGAGGAAGCTGCCTTACAGTTTTCATGACTGGGACATAAAAAAAAAAAAAAACTACTTTGAAAATGAGGTATCTTGTACTTCTCAGTTAAGACTTGTTCTTTGAATGATGTATTAAATGCTGCTAGAAAAGCCTCATTACCTAAACATAAGTCAATCTCAAATGATAATTGTTAACTTTGATGAAAAATGAGTACAGGATGAGAAGGGAAGTAAAGGTGGTATGTGGTAAGACCAAAGAACTTGTGTATCAAGTGTCACTCAAATTAGTAGAATTTTAAGCTGTAGGTACAACCCATCAACTTACAGAACTGGGGAGAGGATACTTTGAGCCACTAGTTCACACAGTGATACCATCAAGCAGTGTCATCTTTCAACAGGAAAGTCACTTATGGAAGTAAATTATATATCCACTCACATGCAAGCAATTTCCTAAATTTTAAGCACATTATAAGCTAACATCTAAAATATTTTCTCTAAATAGACAATCTCACTAGCTCCAGCCAAGTGGTTTCCTTTAATAGAACGTAATAAAACAAAACACCCATACAAAGTGAGGATTTAAGCTTTTCACATTCTCCTTTGGACCAACAGCTAGCTACCTTATGAAGTAGGGCATTTTTTTTGTTTTGTTTTTTGAGATGGAGTATCACTGTATCACCAGGCTGGAGTGCAGTGGCGTGATCTGGGCTTACAACTCTGCCTCTCAGGTTCAAGTGATTCTCCTACCTCAGCCTCCCAAGTAGCTGGGACTATAGGTGCACACCACCACGCACAGCTTATTTTTGTATTTTTAGTAGAGATGGGGTTTTACCTTGTTGGCCAGGATCGTGTCGATCTCTTGACCTCGTGATCCGCTCACTTCAGCTTCCCAAAGTGCTAGAATTACAGGCATGAGCCACAGAGACAGGCCAGGGCATGTATTTTTAATCTCCATTTTATAGATAAGGAAACTAAGCCTAGATGGGTTTGCTGCCCTGGCTTAGCTCACATAGAGCCAAATACCATCTCAGGACTTCGACTTTAATCCAAAAATTCTGGGTCACGATTATGCCTATAGGGAAATCAAGGATTCACAGAAACATTAAATACTTTATAACATTAAAACTTGTTTAGCAATTAGCTACTTTTTGTTTGTTTTTGAGATGTGCCCAAACTGGAGTGCAGTGGTGTGATCTCAGCTCACTGCAACCTCTGCCTCCCAAGTTCAAGCGATTCTCCTGCCTCAGCCTCCCAAGTAGCTGAGACTACAGGTGCGTGCCACCATGCCCAGCTAATTTTTTGTATTTTTAGTAGAGACGGGGTTTCACCATGTTAGCCAGGATGGTCTTGATCTGACCTCATGATCTGCCCATCTCCCGCCTCGGCCTCTCAAAGTGCTAGGATTACAGGCATGAGCCACAGTGCCCAGCCCAACTAGTATTTTTTGAGGCTTAAAGGACCTTCAAGTTGTAGTGTATTAGAAGCCTTCTTTTATTGTATGAGGTCTAATTTTTATTAAAAGTTCAGGCCATGAAAGGTTAAATGTAATTTCCTTCAAAGGAAATTCCATTATCAGAGTTAGAATTCAAAATAAAAAAATATGGGATGAGATGTGATCTGTTTGAGTATTAATCAGTTAACAAGCAACTGACATAAGTTGCCAGGTAATTTAAGTGCTGCTTGGTGATCAGCTCCTAGACAGTTACTCTATTTATACCTGCAGACTGAACAGGTGCAGCCTTTTGCCAACTCTACCCAACAAAACAGCAAGCGTTGTATTTTAAAAAGCAGAGTTCACAAAATGTGACTAAATGGCTAAATGCAGACTCTGACGTATTTTATTTGGCCTGCACAATACTTTTTTTAAGTCGAAATTTAGTAAAACCCATAGTTCCAGCTGTTCTTAGAAATAACTCCAAAGACCTTGCAATACTAGGCCTTCTGCCATACAACACAAAATGGCTGCTCTCTTTAAAATGGTCCCATCTTGCAAACATGAGGCTATGTTTCACTTACTGTTTCATGGCTGTTTTCCTTATAGGAATGTCTTTTTACATCCCTACATGAGGACTTGTGTGGGTTAAGAAAAATCAGTATTGGCTGGGTGCAGTGGCTCATGCCTGTAATCCAGCACTTTGGGAGGCCAAGGCGGGTGGATCACAAGGTCAGGAGTTTGAGACCAGCCTGACCAGCATGGTGAAACCTCGTCTCTACAAAAATACAAAAATTAGCTGGGCGTGGTGGCACACATCTGTAATCCCAGCTACTCAGGAGGCTGAGGCAGGGGAATTGCCTGAACCTGGGAGGCAGAGGTTGCAGTGAGCCAAGAGCGTGCCACTGCACTCCAGCCTGGACGACAGAGTGAGACTTCGTCTCCAAAAAAAAAAAAAAAAAGAAAAGAAAAGAAAGAAAAATCAGTATTAACTTATGAAAACACCTAGCCCTCTGCACCTCCTCTATCAGACTTTGGAGCTTGTGACTTCTGGTGACACTGCTACCTCGACAGCCCTCTCAACTGGTGGCTATTTTCTTTCCCACACCTTACATACCACTGTGCCTAGAGGCAGAATAGATTTCCTTGACCTCGTTGCTGCTGCCCATCCATCCTCTTCTGCTTCTTCCATTAAAAACATGCCATCAGTTACCTGGGTACTTGTTGCCATCTTCTAGTATATAGTCTCAATTCCCTTTTGTTCCTTTCAAATCTTAGTTCCTGTCTCTCTACCACCACCACAGTTACACTTCTTGATGACAGATACAAAGATGATTCTTCCAGCATCATGACCTTGGAGATCATTGGATCTCTCCTTTGATAATTTTGTCTTCTACTCTGCCTCAGCCACAATTTTAGTGGTAACCCTGAACTTACTACCAATAACTGAAATTTTCTATGAACTCAGACACCCCACTCTCCAATCACTGACCCCTTTCCAGCTCAGTCTCTCTAGGACCCCATCTCCAGTGATCCTTTGACCCCCCCTCCACCAAGAGAACTTCTGTCCACTGATAACACCACTTTTTCTCATCTCTCAACCCTCTCAAGGACCCTCTTCTCCTTAAGCAGCTTACCTGGCCAGTCGTCATCACACATCCACCCTTAACTCCCTTGTTCCTCTATCTCATACTCACAGCTTAGCCTCAACTTGATTAAATCCAACTGTTTGCTTATGCCATGCCTGCACTTGTGCAACAGAATAGCAACTTATTGTTTTTTAAGATTTGGGATTGTAGTAGATGTACATTTTTTGCAATCCAGCATCTAAGCATCCCTCCTGTCTGGGGTAATCCACGCCTGTGAGCATCTACACAGGGCAGTGCCCTTCCACCATAGAAGCAGAAAGATCCAGATACTATGTGAAGGCACACAGTGCCAACCAGTTGTTTCCCTCTTAAGTGTGGTGACTCACAGATACAGGGACAATCAAGAAATCAATTTAACAACAGCAGAGGAATCAACATCTTATATAGACTTCATCTTTTTAAAAGCTTGGTTAACGTCAACTTTTCTGTCCGTTTTGTGAGCTACCCAATAGCATTCTAACAAAAATTTTCTGCCTAGCCCGGGCACAGTGGCTCACGCTTGTAATCTCAGCACTTTGGGAAGCTGAGACAGGTGGATCACCTGAAGTCAGGACTTCAAGACCAGCCTGACCAACATGGAGAAACCTCATCTCTAGAAAAATACAAAATTAGCTGGGTGTGTTGGCACATGCCTGTAATCCCAGCTACTCCGGAGGCTGAGGCAGGAGAATCACTCAAACCCGGGAGATAGGTTGTGGTGAGCTGAGATCACACCATTGCACTCCAGCCTGGGCAACAAGAGTGAAACTCTGTCTCAAAATATATATATATTCTGCTTAAACTAGTCAGATTTGAAAACAAAACAACCAGAATTTGGGCTGACACAGAGTCATAATTTTATTAACATAAATTGCTACACTGGGCCAGGCACAGTGGCTCACACCTGTAATCCCAGCACTCTGGGAGGCTGAGAAGGGTGGATCACCTGAGATTGGGAGTTCCAGACAAGCCTGACCAACATGGAGAAACCCTGTCTCTACTAAAAGTACAAAATTAGCCAGGCGTGGTGGCACATGCCTGTAATCTCAGCTACTCAGGAAGCTGAGGCAGGAGAATCACTTGAACCAGGGAGGCGGAGGTTGTGGTGAGCCAAGATTGCGCCATTGCACTCAAACCTGAGAAGTAAGATTAAACTCCCATCTCAAAAAAAAAAAAAATTGCTACACTGTCCTCACATTTGTACTGTTTACCATAGAGGCTTAGACTGCTATATTTTGTGGAAATAGATATTTGCCTTTTTTTATAATTCTGTCGGCTATTTACTGCTGCTACTGATTTAATTGATGGAACCACCTTTTTCTCTTTGTCTAACCCACTGTGTGCCTAGAAACTAGCTATTCAAGTACATTAGACCTGTTTGTAGAGCAAGGGTAGAGATTTGCAGTGAAGGCCCGAGGTCTATGAGAAAAATGTATAGATTTCATGATGTCTACTTTAATTGCTCAGTGGATTTTTAAACTTCAAGCTAATCAGATGTATTCGATGTATTCTAAATAGTGAGTTGATATATTTGTAGCTGCTGCTTCCTGTTACAAAAAGAATTACTGCTATTGGTAACAACTACCATCTATTCTAGGCACTGTTGGTTTTTTGCTTTTGTGGTTTTTTTTGTTTTTTTTTTTTTTGAGACAGTCTCCCTCTGTCGCCAGGTGCCAGGCTGGAGTGCAGTGGCTCAATCTCGGCTCACTGCAACCTCTGCTTCCTGGGTTCAAACAATTCTCCTGCCTCAGCCTCCTGAATAGCTGGGACTACAGGCAGGCGCCACCATGCCCGGCTAATTCTTGTATTTTTAGTAGAGGCAGCGTTTCACCATGTTGGCCAGGATGGTCTCGATCTCTCGACCTCGTGATCCGCCCGCGTTGGCCTCCCAAAGTGCTGGGATTATAGGCATGAGCCACTGGGCCCGGCCTAGGCACTGTGTTCTAAGTATTTTACAGGTACTAGTGACTCACGTAATCTCAAAATAATCCATTTTTGTCACTTGAAATTATTAAGTTTTTAGATACTGATTTTACTCATGTAAATATGAACAGAGTGAGATATTAGTGAAAATACATTCTAGCTCCCTCATAAAGGGATGGCAATAATTCTATGCTTATCTTTATGAGAGACAATGCTTAGAATTCAGTTACTGGTCACAAAAGATGAGTGCAAGATATGGATTCATCCATTCTATACTTTTAAAATAGGATTTGCATGAGAATCAGCTATGTAATAGTGAACGCATCTGAAATCCTGCAGATAAATTCTATCTAAATATCTATTGATTATCTCTGAGCAATGAGTAATCACACCTGACTTCTTCTAAAAGTAAAGGACTATACAGATTGAGTATCCCTTAAGTCAAATTATTAGGATCAGAAGTTTTTCAGATTTTAGAATTTTTAAATTTTGAAAAATTTGCATTATACTGATTAAGCATCCCCCTTAAGTCAAATTATTAAGATCAGAAATATTTCAGATTTTGGAATTTTAAAATTTATTTGCATTATACTGGTTAAGCATCCCTAATCCAAAAATCTGAAATCCAAAATGCTCCAATGAGCATTTCCTTTGAGCATCATGTTAGCACTCAAAAAAGTTTCAGATTTTGGGGAATTTCAGATTTCAGATTAGGAGTACTCAACCTAATATACTCAATTGTATCTTATAATCATCTGCGCATAATCTCTCACCTTTACCAATATTGAGGAAGCTCCTAATAGAACCTCAAAAATACGTATCTATAGGGTTTTTGTTTGTTTTTGAGATGGAGTCTTGCTCTCTCATCCAGGTTGGCATGCAATGGCACAATCTTGGCTCACTGCAACCTCCGCCTCCTGGGTTCAAGCAATTCTTCTGCCTCAGCCTCCCAAGTAGCTGGGATTACAGGAGCACACCACTACACCTGGCTAATTTTTGTAGAGACAGGGTTTCACCATGTTGGCCAGGCTGGTCTTGAACTTCTGACCTCAGGTTATCCACCTGCCTTGGCCTCCCAAAGTGTTGGGATTACAGGACTGAGCCACCATACCAGGCCCCTATAAGGATTTAAACAAGCTTATGGTCTCGGCTCACTGCAACTTCTGCCTCATGGATTCAAGTGATTCTTGTGCCTCAGCCTCCCGAGTAGCTGGGACTACAGGTGCCCACCACCATGTCTAATTTTGGTATTTTCACTACAGACAGGGTTTCACAATGTTAACCAGGCTGGTCTCGAACTCCTGACCTCAAGTGATCTGCCCATCTTGGCCTCCCAAACTGCTGGGATTACAGGTGTGAGCCGCCATGTCCGGCTGGGACCATATCTTAATGAATACATTTTTTAAATGATAGAACCTAGAGAACCACTAACCCTGGCTTTTAGGAACGTTTAGACAGCTTACATTTTAGAGCAGAAATATCTACATACCTTTAAAGTGTCTCTACAGGTCAGGAGTGGTGGCTCATGCCTGTAATCTCAGCACTTTGGGAGGCTGAGGCAGGTGGATCACCTAAGGTTGGGAGTTCGAGACCAGCCTGACCAATATGGAGAAACCCCGACTCTCTGAAAAATACAAAAGTAGCCAGGCATGGTTGCACATGCCTGTAATCCCAGCTACTCGGGAGGCTGAGGCAGGAGAATCACTTAAACCTGGGAGGTGGAGGTTGCAGTGAGCCAAGATCACGCCATTGTACTCCAGCCTGGGCAACAACAGCAAAACTCTGTTTCAAAAAAGTGTCTCTACATCAGGAACACACAAAGAAAACAATTCCAGCAACCCTAAAATTAGGCTCAAATGGAATCAATAAATATTGTCTGGCTGGTCATTATAAATTTTATCTTTTAAAAGCCTGACCTGGTCTTTTTTCGCAGCTTCTATCTTCTCAAAGCTATGGTTCTAAGTATCTAGTATTACAGAATGTTACCACTGAACCTTTGAAAGTCATTTACAGATGAATAAATAGGCCCAAAGAGGTGCCCACATGCTTGGTCTCCTGCCTTTTTGCATAGTGCATTGACCACAGTAACATCAAGAAAGAGTACTCTCTGAATCTCCTCGACATTTTGCTATCAGAGCATTTGATGTGTCATGGAAAGTCACAATTACAAATTTATTCCTTTTAAAAGGAATAGAATTTCTAATATTAACCTGTGAGAATATCTTGACTGCAGAATAGGCAAACTTCTAGGATAGAATTATAGATGTTGTTCAGATGGGTAGCAGAGAAACTTGGGAAGCTCTTGTACTGGCCACTGAAAAGTTAACATTGAAAACCCTGCAGCTGTAGGGAGTATGCGTGGTTTCTGCTGCTGGTGGATGGTAAGACTATGATGAGTTTTGGTGTTTTTTTGTTTTTTGTTTTTTTTTTTTGAGATGGAGTCTCATTCTGTTGCCAGGCTGGAGTGCAGTGGCACAACCTTGGCTCACTGCAACCTCTGACTCCCTGGTTCAAGCGATTCTCCTGCCTCAGCCTCCTGAGTAGCTGGGACTACGGGCACATGCCACCATGCCCAGCTAATTTTTGTATTTTTAGTAGAGACAGGGTTGCACCATGTTGGCCAGAGTGGTCTCAATCTCTTCACCTCATGATCTGCCCGCCTCGGCCTCCCAAAGTGCTGGGATTATAGGCATGAGCCACCACACCCCGCCTGGCTGTATGACATTTTAAAGCACAGGCTCAAAAATCACAGTTTACTATTTACATGACTTTAAGCAAGTTATTTCACCTCTATAACTCAGCTTCCTCAACTATGAAGTGGGATAAAAGTATATCTCATAGGGCAATTAAGAATATTATAATACGGGCCGGGCACGGTGGCTCAAGCCTGTAATCCCAGCACTTTGGGAGGCAGAGGCGGGTGGATCACGAGGTCAAGAGATCGAGACCATCCTCGTCAACATGGTGAAACCCCATCTCTACTAAAAATACAAAAAATTAGCTGGGCATGGTGGCGCGTGCCTGTAATCCCAGCTACTCAGGAGGCTGAGGCAGGAGAATTGCCTGCACCCAGGAGGCAGAGGTTGCGGTGAGCCGAGATCGCACCACTGCACTCCAGCCTGGGTAACAAGAGCAAAACTTCGTCTCAAAAAAAAAAAAAAAAGAATATTATAATATATAATAAACAACTCAGGACAGTGGCTGGTACAGAGAAGGTCTCAGTAATTTTGTTTCCATTTCAAGCGGCTCTTTAACTTGCCTATTGTTAACAGACTCAATTTCTGAGAGTCTGGTTAGAAAAAGGAAAATTAGTTTTTTTCAGTCTACCTTGCAAGATGAGGGAAACCAAGTGACAGTGCTGAAATGAACAATGGGCTGAGTGGTAATGAACTTCAGTTTAGTCACTAGTTAGCCAAGTGATTCTGGTAATAAGGTTAGCTTATATAACCTTATTCTTAAGGCCACATAATGGTATCAAAAGTCCAAGTATAAATCAGTAATTACAAATCAGCTTTATAATACCCAGGTATCTTGAAAACTAAAAATTGAGAGTTGATAAATATAAGAAATTGCTCCTAATCCAAGAGGATGTGGCAGAAATCCCCTGAATACGTTAAATCTTTGCCTTACTAAATACTTGCCAGAAGCTCTAACTATGTATTTTCTTATTAATTTCATGTTCATCTTCATGTTTTCAACAAGTAAACAAGCATTATTTCTTAAAAATCATTTTTCATTAATGGCTTTAGTCAAGAATAAGAGAGCACAGCAATATAGAAAACCTAGGTTTATTTGTTAAGCTATTACAAAAACAAAACAATTACCATTTGAAGTACTTTGAGGACTTCATCCCAGACTCACTTGTTCTGTTACAGAAACTAACCTAAAAGGTTGGAAATTAAAGGATATAACCTAAGAGGTTGTAACAGAGCAGACTGGTAAAACATGGCGAAAGGAGCTCTCTCTTTCCCACCCAGTCTACCTACACCACGCTCCTGTGCATTTTTACCACACAGATACATCTGCTAGCTTACAGAAGATGGATACAGATACGGTGAAGGCAGGAATTACAGGCCTACTCAGAGGGTACCCAGACACAGAAAGTTTTGGGGTAAATAATAAACTATAAATACCCTCTTGGTTAAGTTAATTCATCAAGTTAATAAAGGTCAAATTATCTATCTTCTGCTGGTGACAACTTGTCTCAATATAGTCTGTCTCAAGAAAGAACTGGTTCAGGTTGGGTTTTGGAAAAGGAAAAAAGACTTTCATCAACTTCGCTCCAGAGTGGAAGAGGCACCAAGTTCTCTCCTACAGTTAGGAGCAGAATCTGAAAAACACAAGGTTCACAGTGTTTACAACAGTAATAATAATAATAGCTATTATTTATTGAATGCCTAGTCAAGAGCGCCAGAGGACTTAGGTACATTATATTTCAGCCTCTGCAACAACCCTGCAAGACAGTTATTCTCCTACCCATTTTACAGATGGAGGAAGTGAGGATTAAATAAGTTATATGCCTTGTCCAAAGGTATACACAAGTGTATGGTAGAGTTATGAGTCCACCATTCACTGCCATCTCCACCTAACCTCATTCATTGAGAAATCGTAGTTCCATTATCCTGAAATTATTAATAGTTGCATAAATTACTCTATTTTTCTTTTTTGAGACAGAGTTTCACTCTGTTGCCCAGGCTAGAGTGCGATGGTGCAATCTCACCTCACCACAACCTCTGTCTCCTGGATTCAAGCAATTCTCCTGCCTCAGCCTCCCAAGTAGCTGGGATTACAGGCATGTGCCACCACGACGGGCTAATTTTTGTATTTTTAATAGAGACAAGGTTTCTCTATGTTGGTCAAGCTACTCTGGAACTCCCAACCTCAGGTAATCTGGCCTCCTCAGCTTCCCAAAGTGCTGGGATTATAGGCCTGAACCACCACACCCAGCTACTCTATTTATTCCTTGTTCATTCTTTAAAGGCATGTACAATTTTAAATAAGTAAAAATTTACACGGCCGGATGCAGTGGCTCATGCTTGTAATCTCAGCACTTTGGAAGGCCAAGGCAGGCAGATCACCTGAGGTTAGGAGTTCAAGACCAGCCTGGCCAATGGTGAAACCCATCTCTACTAAAAATACAAAATTAGGGCCAGGCCTGGTGACAAAGCAAGACTCCGTCTCAAAATAATAATAATAATAATAATAATAATAATAATCTCTCTCTGCCTCTGAGCTCTAGGATAAAATTAACAGAAAACAAAGCTCATTAAAAAGTTTCTGGCTATTTCACCATTAAAAAGACTCTTAAGAATTCTTGTTGGCCGGGCGTGGTGGCTCAAGCCTGTAATCCCAGCACTTTGGGAGGCCGAGGCGGGTGGATCACGAGGTCGAGAGATCGAGACCATTCTGGTCAACATGGTGAAACCCCGTCTCTACTAAAAATACAAAAAACTAGCTGGGCATGGTGGCGCGTGCCTGTAATCCCAGCTACTTAAGAGGCTGAGGCAGGAGAATTGCCTGAGCCCAGGAGGCGGAGGTTGCGGTGAGCCGAGATCGCGCCATTGCACTCCAGCCTGGGCAACAAGAGCGAAACTCCGTCTCAAAAAAAAAAAAAAAAAAAAAAAAAGAATTCTTGCCAAGGACTACAGTAACATCCCATTTGCATAACTGTTTGTGACATACCAAATGAGTTTCTCATGATTCTGATTAATAATAACAGAGTGGCCAATGTTCTCTAAACAGTCTATTCTTCAAAAAGAAGTATGTGAAGGCCCAAAAAATCTGTTTTTTAATTTCAATAAAAGTTACTAAACAAGTATCACTGAACTGAAAAAATTAATGTGCTATAATGTGATGAGAAATAAGGAAAAAAGACCTAAGTTGGTACCAAAAGATTTCCCATGAAGTAGAACAGTGAAGTTACTGACAACTAGAATTGAGAGCTGAAAATCAAAGTTAACAGAGCTCCAGTGACATGAACAAATGATTTTAACAGAGGAGACATTACTGATTTTAGACTGTATGGCTACCACTGACATAAGCAAATGTGGAAATTAAAATTAAGTATTTAGGGGAAGATATAAATCATAGAACTCTAAGAGGTTATTTTCTGATAGTTTCATCAGCAGGACATGAGAAGAAAGCAGAGGTCCAATATCACAATTCATGATTAATATAAGAAGAGATGTTTTTGTTTTTTTTGAGATGGAGTTTCACTCTTGTTGCCCAGACTGAAGTGCAATGGCACGATCTTAACTCACTGCAACCTCTACCTCCTGAGTTCAAGTGATTCTCCTCCCTCACCCTCTCTAGTAGCTGGGATTACAAGCACCCGCCACCACGCCCAGCTAATTTTTTGTATTTTTAGTAGAGACAGGGTTTCAACATGTTAGCCAGGCTGGTCTCAAACTCCTGATCTCATGTGATCCATCCACCTCAGCCTCCCAAAGTGCTGGGATTACAGGCATGAGCTACCACACCTGTCTAAGAAGCAATGTTATACAGTTTTCACAATGGTAGTAAGTTGGAAACTAACTGTGAACTTTAAAAGGCTGGTTTCTGAAACAAAATAGAACAGGAATAAAGGAATTAAAACTTGTATCTGAGCCGGGCGCGGTGGCTCACGCCTGTAATCCCAGCACTTTGGGAGGCCGAGACGGGTGGATCACGAGGTCAAGAGATCGAGACCATCCTGGTCAACATGGTGAAACCCCGTCTCTACTAAAAATACTAAAAATTAGCTGCGCATGGCGGCGCGTGCCTGTAATCCCAGCTACTGAGGAGGCTGAGGCAGGAGAATTGCTTGAATCCAGGAGGCAGAGGCTGCGGTGAGCCGAGGTCACGCCATTGCACTCCAGCCTGGGTAACAAGAGCGAAATTCCGCCTCAATTAAAAAAAAAAAAAAAAAAAAAAAAAAAACTTGTATCTGGAGAAAAGCCAATGATTACAGAACTAGGTTCAGAACTAAAATCTGTACCAGAAGAAAACAGAAGGAATTCTGAAATACTTATCATTGCAGAGAATAACAAGGGATCTCCTAACTTAACTGGATG
The DNA here is from genome assembly GCF_048565385.1 of Saimiri boliviensis. NCBI lineage: Eukaryota > Metazoa > Chordata > Mammalia > Primates > Cebidae > Saimiri > Saimiri boliviensis. The sequence goes on along the minus strand of NC_133454.1, from coordinate 23,742,240 downwards.
ACTGATAGTCAGAGTGGCAGAGTCAAGTCAAATATATAAATCTTGCTGTGCTACTACTATACGCTTTAATAAAATAAAAGGAGGATATCAAGAGCATCTCAAAGACTGGAGGATAGCGAGTATTCAAGAAAACAATGCTATAAGGTAGGAGGAAGTTGTAGTGGGGAAACAGGGACAACAATTTAACAACAGCTTATTAAGGACTACTACAACTACTAGTCCTAGCTCTGTATGATATGAATATGACCTTCAGTTATTATCTAACACATAGTTGAAATACATAGGCTGGTAAAAGACAATATATTTCTCAGAATAATGAAGTAGCAAATAAACTGTCAGGGACATCATCTAAAAACCCTGAGATTTAAAAGAAAAACAATTTTTTTAAAGAAGGAAAAAGAAATAGGCCGGATGCAGTGGCTCACACCTGTAATCCCAGTACTCTGGGATGCCCAGGAGGGAGAATCATTTGAGGACAGGAGTTTGAGACCAGCCTGGGCAACATAGTGAGACCCTGACTCTCTACGAAAAATTTCAAAATTAGCGGGGTGTGGCAGCATGTGCCTATAGTCCCAGCTACTTGGGAGGGTGAGGCAAGTGGACTGCTTGAGTTCAAGGCTGCAGTGAGCTAGGATCATGCCATTGCACCCTAACCTTGGTGAAAGAGCAAGTCCCTGTCTCAAAAAAGAAAAAAAAAGTAGAAAGTAATCATTTCACATGATTTTCACATGATTTTCATGTTCAGTGACAAGGAAGAAAATGAACTACTTACCTTAAACCTGCAGATATCATTTTCAGTGATCAACATCTGCATCCTCAAACTGTCCAGCAACTGTTGGTGTGGTATCCACCTCCATACCATCTAAACAAAAAAATTAATTACTGAACAATACCCTATGAACACTTCAGACAGGCAGATTCAACTTATAACTTCTACCAGAAGGAAGCTAGTGCCCTCTGCTGGTAAGAGTTGCTTTTTTTCTCTTTTTTTGAAAAGAGAAGTCTCAAGGGGCAAACTGATAAAGAAAATGCTACCTAGGGATTTAGGCCATATCAAAGTCAGTCTATAACATTTACTGTGTAAATTTTCAACCTCAATACTAAAACAACTCTATGTAGGAACTTTCAAATATAGTATCAATTGTTCACTCTTTACAGACCTGTTCTTGACTGTTAGGCATTTTTTTTCTTTTAAGGTATACAGCCCTATCCACACGAAGCTTACAACATAATTCAGGAGAAAAGACAAAAATCAGTACAGCAAGCTTTTTGCTTATTTCCCTGTTTTTGTCATCTCATTAAATAAAAGGTATGGAGGGAACAAGAAAAAAAGAAGCCCTCATATGGTATGGCTGCCCCCCTACCCAAATCTCATTTTGAATTTTTACATGTTATGGCGGGGAACTGGTGGGAGAAACTGAATTATGGGGGCAGGTCTTTCCCACGCTGTTATGATAATGAGTAAGTTTCACAAGATTGGATGATTACTATAAGGGGGAGTTTTCCTGCAAAAGCTCTTTTTGCTTGTTGCCATGCATGTAAGATGTGACTTGCTCCTCCTTGCCTTCCACCATGATTGTGAGGTCTCCCCAGCCACTTGGAACTGTTAAGTCCAATGAAACCTCTTTCTTTTGTTAATTGCCCAGTCTGGGGTATATCTTTATCAGCAGGGTGAAAACAGACTAATACAAGCCCCATGAAAAGTTGTTTTGGCCAGGCGCAGTGGCTCACACCTGTAATCCCAGCACTTTGGGAGGCTGAGGCGGGTGGATCACCCAACTTCAGGAGTTCGAGACCCACTTGACCTAAATGGCGAAACTCCTGTCTCTGCTAAAAATACAAAAAAAGTAGCTGGGAGTGGTGGTGGGCACTTGTAATCACAACTACTCGGGAGGCTGAGGCAGGAGAATCGCTTGAACCAGGAAGGCGGACGTTGCAGTGATCTGAGATCGCACCACTCCACTTCAGCATGAGCAACAAGAGTGAAACTCCGTCTCAAAAAAAAAAAAAGTGTGTAGAGTTGTTTTCTCCACTTCCCCACCTCCCATTCACCCTTCAACTCTTTGGCCCACCACAAAATATCTTCTGCCCACAGCCCCAGAGCATCCTACCACCTGCAGATACAAACATAACACATATTTAAATTAACTGTTCATCTTTCCACATAAAAAATGCCATTTTTTCCAAAGTCTTACTAAAAGGTGCCTCTCATCCGTTTAAACTAGAAACCCTTACACCAAGCCCCTGACTTCTGTTGCTTCTATCTCCTCAATCTCTCAAATCTTTCAAGTCTTTTGATATTCACTGCCACTCCCTAATTTAGGCCATCATCTCTTATCTAATTTAATATGCAAGTCACACAACAGGGTTTCTCTTTTTCTCTTCAGTATTTTTCTTCTCCAGTTTTTCAAATTACAACCACAGACATCTTCTGAAACACTAATCAAAGTCTTCAATGGCTTCCCAGTGACCTAAGAGTTCCTCTAAAATGCCACCCAGTTCACAATCCTACCTTTATCTGTTACCATAATAACTACCTTTCAGACTGAACTACTTTCAGTTCCCCATATCTGAAGTCTCTTGAACCTTTCTTGGCACATGACTAATCCCTTTACCTGCTTCTCCCCTCTCAGCCTCTTTACCTGGGTCATTTCTATACATCTTTCAGATCTTGACTTAAATGTCACTTATTCTATAAGCTTAACACTTCCCCTGACTCTCCAGGCTGGAAAAAGGGCCCAGCCCTTACGATTCCACAGCTGCTCAAGCATCTCCTATATCTCAATGCTGTATCCCAATGTACTGTTAGCTTTTCTTCCACTAGAATGTCACTGATATGAAGTCAGTCACTTCATCTCTTGAGTACTACAGAATTATCAGTACCTTGGTAAGTAGCTCAATAAATACCTCTTACACAAAGGAGAAGATGAAGCACTAAAATGCCATACTAACAGTGTTTCACTGGCAAAAACAATGACATGGGTACTCAGGACTTCAGAGATGGAGACTGGCATAGGCTGAAGAATTTTTTATATATAGGCAACTCCAATGTGTTAATGAAGCTTATGAATAAAAGTCCAAAAATCTCAATTTAGCAAAAAGTATTTACAACCTTAAAATCATTTGCTGTAAGTGTCCACATGGCACTCCTTAGGCAATTACTGTAATAAAGGTAACACAGGCCAGGCACAGTGGCTCACACCTGTAATCCCAGCACTTTGCAGGCCAAGCTGGGTGGATCACAAGGTCAGGAATTTAAGACCAGCCTGGCCAAAATGGTGAAATCCTGCCTCTACTAAAAATACAAAAAGTAGGCAGCACTGGAGTAAAAAAAAAAAAATACAAAAATTAGCTGGGCACAATAGCAGATGCCTGTAATCCCAGCTACTTGGGAGGCTAAGGCAGGAGAATTGCTTGAACCCAGGGGAAAGAGGTTGCAGTGAGCCAAGACTGTATCGCTGCACTCCAGCCTGAGCAACAGAGTGAGACTCCGTCTCCAAAAAAAAGGGTAACATCTTGGCTGGGCATGGTGGCTCACACCTGTAACCCCAATACTTTGAGAAGCAGAGGTGGGTGGATCACCAGAGTAAGAAGTTCGAGACCAGCCTGGCCAATATGGTAAAACACCGTCTCTACTAAAAATACAAAAATGAGCCAGGCATGGTGGCGCATGCCTGTAATGCCAGTTACTCAGGATGCTGAGGCAGAAGAATCTCTTGAACCTAGGAGGTAGAGATTGAATTAAGCCAAGATCATGCCCCTGCACTCCAGCCTGGGAGACAGACTGAGACTCAGACTCAAATAAATAAATAAAAATGACAGAATCATGGCCAGGCGCAGTGGCCCCCAGGCCTGTAATCCCCAGCACTTTAGGAGGCAGAGTAGGGCAGATCACATGAGGTCAGGAGTTTGAAACCAGCCTGGCCAACGTGGTGAAACCCCATCTCTACAAAAATAAACAAATTAGCTGGGCATGATGGCAGGTGTCTGTTAATCCCAGTTACTTGGGAGGCTGAGGTGGGTGAATCACCTGAACCTGGGAGGCAGAGGTGCAGTGAGCCGAGATCCCATCAATGCACTCCAGCCTGGATAACAGAGCAAAACTCTTGTCTCAAAAAAATAATAATCAGTGTATATACACACACAAAGGACACAAATAAAACTGAAAGAATATGCAACAGAAAATTAATAGTAAATCCCTCTCAGAATTATTTCTGACTTTTTTTCTATCTCTTCTTTGCCCGAGCATACTTTCAAAATTTTTGACTAGGAATAGAAAATACTTTTGTAGATAGAAAAAAAAAACACTAAAAAATTACATAAGGGCCAGGTGCAGTGGCTGATGCATGTCATCCCAGTATTTTGGGAGGCTAAGGTGAGTGGATCACTTGAGGTCAGGAGTTTCAGACCAGCCTGGCTAACATGGTGAAACACCGTTTCTACTAAAAATACAAAAAATTGGCCATGCATGGTGGTACATGCCTGTAATCCTAGCTACTTGGGAGACTGAGGCAGGAGAATGCTTGAACCCAGTAGGCAGAGGTTGGATTGAGCTGAGATCGTGCCACTGCACTCCAGCCTGGGCAACAAAGCAAGGCTCTACCTCAAATAAACAACAAAAAATTACATAAGAATGTCTATTCTATGTAATTCTACATTTACTCCTCTATTATAAAGATTTATTCTAAGATTTCTCTTTTTTTTTTTTTTTTTTTTTTTGAGACAGAGTTTCGATCTTGTTACCCCGGCTGGAGTGCAATGGCGCGATCTCAGCTCACCGCAATCTCCGCCTCCTGGGTTCAGGCAATTCTCCTGCCTCAGCCTCCTGAGTAGCTGGGATTACAGGCACGTGCCACCATGCCCAGGTAATTTTTTGTATTTTTAGTAGAGACGGGGTTTCACCATGTTAACCAGGATGGTCTCGATCTCTTGACCTCGTGATCCACCCGCCTCGGCCTCCCAAAGTGCTGGGATTACAGGCTTGAGCCACCGCGCCTGGCCTCTAAGATTTCTCTTAGTGTTTTGGATTATGTCTCCCCAAGTCCTAACTTCCAATACCTCAGATATGATCTTATTTGGAGAGCTTTACAGAGTTAATCAAGTTCATGTGAGGTCATTAGAGTGGGACAACGTGACTGGTGTCCTTATAAGAAGGGTGTGATAGGGCCAGGCATGGTGGCTCACGCCTGTAATCCCAGCACTTTGGGAGGCTGAGGAAGGCGGATTACCTGAAGTCAGGAGTTCAAGACCAGCCTGGCCAACATGGTGAAACCCCTCTACTAAAAATATAAAAATTAGCTGGGCATGGTGGCAGATGCTTGTAATCTAGCTACTCAGGAGCCTGAGGCAGGAGAACTGCTTGAACCCAGGAGGCAGAGGTTGCAGTGAGCCAGTATCGTGCCACTGCACTCTAGCCTAGAGGGAAACTCCACCTCAAAAAAAAAAAAAAAAGTGTGATAATTAAATTTATGCATCAACTTGGCTAGGCAATGGTACCCAGTTTGTCAAACATTATTCTAGATGTTTCTGAGGAGGCTGTTTTTTAGATGAGATTGGCCTTATAAACTGGTGGATTCTGGGTGAAGTAGATTGTCCTTCATAGTCTGGCAGGTCTCATTTAATCGGTTGGAGGCCTCAAAAGGAAAAAGATTCACCTGCCCTAAGCAAGAAGAAATTCTGCCAGCAGAATTTCTGTGGCAGCAGAATGCGGCATCAACTCCTCCCTGGGTCTCCAGTCTGCAGGCCTACCCTGCAGGTTTTGGACTTGCCAGCCTTCAGTCACATGGGTCAATTTCTTAAAATCTCTCCCTCTCTCCGCTTTGGTGGGTGTGTGTATACCTGAAGAGATGCCTGAATCAACAGCCCTCAGAAATAATCTACCACAAACTTCTAGCCTTCCAAACTATGAGACAATAAAATTCTACTGTTTGAGCCACACAGCCTGTATGATACTTTGTTACAATAGCCCTAGCAAACTAATACAGAGATTCAACAGAAAAGTAATAGTGGATATCTCTCAGAATTATACTTGCCTTATTTTTTTCACTTCTACTTTGCCTGTGCATGTTAAAAACTTTTTTTTTTTTTTTTTGAGACGGAGTTTTGCTCGTTACCCAGGCTGGAGTGCAATGGCACGATCTCGGCTCACTGCAACCTCCGCCTCCTGGGTTCAGGCAATTCTCCTGCCTCAGTCTCCTGAGTAGCTGGGATTACAGGCACGAGCCACCATGCCCAGCTAATTTTTTGTATTTTTAGTAGAGACTGGGTTTCGCCATGTTGACCAGGATGGTCTCGATCTCTCAACCTCGTGATCCACCCGCCTCGGCCTCCCAAAGTGCTGGGATTACAGGCTTGAGCCACCGCGCCCAGCCAAAAACTTTTTTTTATGAACAAGGACTATTTTTCTAATGAGAAAAAAAATCACTAAAAACAAATGACATAAGGATTCCCGTACTATGTAATTCTATATCTGCTTCCTATAGTACAGAGTCAATTCTGATATTTCTCTTAGAGTTATTAAAAGAACTTCTATGACTATCCATAACTTAATACCTGAGAGCCCATCTGACTGTTCACACTGAGAAAGCACACTCACCTTCATAATCTCTTATTGAATCTTCTGTCCTGACCCCAGCCATATTATACTGGCTGCTCACAGACTGAGAAAGCATTCCTTCTAATCTCTCCAATGTGGCTTGGCCTTCTGCTGTTAGATGGGATAATCCTTCTTCATAGGTGTAAAATGTAGGGATGTCCCCCTGTCCTTGTTCTGAACAAATAGAAAATTTCAAAGCTATTATACAACAATTAGAAAAAACAAAATGGATAATAATACATCTGCTGCCAGGGTGGCCAACATGCTGCAACCATGTCTCTACTAAAAACTGCAAAAATTAGCCAGGCATGGTGATGCACGCCTATGGTCCCAGCTACTCAGGAGGCTGAGGTGGGAGAATCGCTTGTACCCTGTAGGTGGAGGTTGTAGTGAGCTGAGATTGCCCCATTGCAATCCAGCCTGGGCGACAGAGCAAGACCTTGTCTGTGGGGTAGGGAGGAGGCATCAGCTGAAGATAATGTACAGTGAAAATAGGCTTCCAGGAAGATAGTTTTCAACATTTATTTAAACACATATACAGGCTACTGCTGAAGACAGAGATACAAAGAAAATATCCCCACCCTCTAAGATTATCAAAAGAAATAACGAGCCAGTAAACAGCAATTCCCAAAGAATCCCATGTCCAGGGACTAGAAGGAAAAAGCATGTTCCTAAGGTCAGGGAGTCCTACATTATCCTGAGGTGGGAATTTTACAAGTGAGCACAACTTAATTTATATAACGAAGATGTTTTCTAATTAAAAAACATAATCCTAAATTTCTGCTTTATGGGTGCGACACCATAAAACAAACACAGTTCACTATTCCAGAATAAATGACTTTTTTTAAAAAAATGCTCCTTTCTTTAAAAAAAAAAAAAAAAAAAAAAAATCAGGGCCAGTTGCAGTGGCTTATGTCTATAATCCCAGCACTTTGGGAGGCCAAGATGGGAGGATTGCTTGAGCCCAGGAGTTCAAGATCAGCCTGGGCAATATAGTGAGATCTCATCTCTCCAAAAAAACTTTTTTTTTTTTTAAATTAGCCGGGTGCAGTGGTATGCACCTATAGTCTCAGCTAATCAGGAGGCTGGGGTGAGATAGCTTTAGCCTGGTAGCTCGAGGCTGCAGTGAGTGGTGACAGTGCCACTGCACTCCAGCCTGGGCAACAGAGCTAGACTCTTTTAAAAAAAATCAGAAATTCTGGAAAATACGGAAAGGATAAAAATTTTTAAATCATTCAAAAATCTCAGAAAGATAAAAATATATTTAGGTATGTGATGGAGAATCCCAGAAATGTGTTTATCTCAGGCCAGGAAGTGCGTACATATGAAGGAAACGGCTTTGGATACCCAGATTGGTGTGCATAAGATAAGCAGGGAAAAGAAAAGAGAACAGCAGGCACTTTAAGCTATAAAGACTCTTTTCAGGCTAGTGACTGCATTCTGGTCTGGGGAGGAAATGGGAAAGAGTTCTTAGATAAATGAAGTATGGTTCTGAGAAAAGAAAATGACTTTGGCAGTGAGCTGTTTGAAGAAACACATTATATAAAGATACAGGCCAGGTTGGCTCATGCCTGTAATCCCAGCGTTCAGAAAGGCCAACACCAGAGGACTATTTGAGCCCAGGAGTTGGAGACCAGCTTGGGCAATATGGCAAAGCCCAGTCTCTACAAAAAATACACAAAAATTAGCCAGGCATGGTGGTGCAAGCCAGTAGTCCCACCTACTCAGGAGGCTGAGCTGAGAGAATCACTTGAGCCCAGGAGGCAGAGGTGCAGTGAGCAGAAATCACGCCATGGCACACCAGCCTAGACATCAGAGTGAGACCCTTTCTCAAAATAATAATAATAAAACAAAATAAATGTTCCAGGTTCTCAAGGTGTAGAGAGAGAAGGCTTGTTCTCTGGGGGCAGCTGCTTCAGCTTAAAAGGCTTTCCTGACTACCCACTTTCCTATCTACCATTTTCTTTCCTTCCATATACTCTACTTATCCATTCTTCCCCCTAGCAATCTCTACTTTTTACCCTCAAAAATTTGTCTGTTGCAAAGGGCTTTGGCATAAAGTGTACTACCATGTCATTCACTTTTAATAATAATTTTACCATACCGTGTACTTTACAGACACATAAAAAACTATAATCCTCTACCCTTAATACAAATAAATGCCTAAAATGAAACACTAAACAACAACAAAAAAAATTTTTTAATCCATTTTACTAACCATGTGCTTCCACATCATATTCTTCTCCATCGTAGTCATCTGAATCCTCATCCTCAGGATCTGGATGCAAGGCCTGGCATTCGCACATTGCAGTGAACATTGCCTCCACTGAACAGGAAATTAAACTGTAACTCATCTTTTTTTCAATGCAGAATACAATTTTATAATAAAAATAACCACTAGTGCAAATAAATTTAATGGATACACAAGAGGCCACAGTATTTACAAAACCTGCCAAATTATAAGTAAGATCATTCTTTTCTTTTCCTTTTTCTTTCTTTTTTTTTTTTTGAGACAGAGTCTCACTCTGTCACCAGGCTGGATGGAGTACAGTGGCGTGATCTCAGCTTACTGCAACCTCTGCCTCCCAGATTCTCAAGATTCTCCTGCCTCAGCCTCCCGAGTAGCTGGGACTACAGGTGCACGCCACCACGCCCAGCTAATTTTGTATTTTTAGTAGAGACGAGGTTTCACCGTGTCGGCCAGGATGGTCTCAATCTCTTGACCTCATGATCCAGCCACCTCAGCCTCCCGAAGTGCTGGGATTACAGATATGAGCCACAGTGCCCAGCTGTAAGATCAATCTTTAAAGCAGCTGAAGCAAAGGACAAGACATAAAATAATAAGAGTTCATTACAAGAGATTATTGCAATTTCTTCATGGCTCATGGGATTTTCCAAGAAAAAAGGGTCAGACTTGCAGTCATACTGGTATCAAGGTGAAGCCCCTCTCAGCTGACTAGGCTCTTTCCAGACATCCTGAGATCTTCCACTTTAAAACTGCTGGGTCTCCAGCAGGTGAGATTCAGTCAACAGCACCAATCAGTAAAACTAACCAGAGTCCATTCACAAAATATACCCAGATAACAGAATGTCTACAATATTCTTACTACATTCACAACCTTTGATATTAATGGGTATTTGGTCCTCAATGACATTACCAATGCTAAAACGAAGAAAAAGCAACAGAAAAGAGGCAATGGTGGTAAAGGTGAGAAAGGGTGTGTGTGTGAAAGGGGTGTCTGTGTGTGTGTGTGTTTGTGTGTGTATGAATCAGGAATACTTGGTACATAAAAGCAGAAGAATCAATACCCGTAGAACACTCACATGCTGATTTATCACTAGGCACAAATCTAAATTCAGTAATAGGTTCAACATCTTCATCACTGTCTTCCTCTTCTTCATCAGCAACAGATTCTTTTGATTCTTCTAGAAAACAAAAATACCTTTTTAATGTCGTTATTCGACTTTAAAAAAAATGAAGCATATTGATAAATCTGAATATTGCAATTCAATTTTTATTTCTAATTATGGTTGACACACACACTCTGGTTAGGTTAGTGACACACTGGGTAGAGAGAGAGAAAGAGAGAATGAGAGAGAGTCAGAGAGAGAGAGAGAGAGAGAGAGAGAGAGAGAGAGAGAGTGTGTGTGTGTGTGTGTGTGTGTGTGTGTGTGTAGGGGGAGGGAAGTGTGTGTGTTTAAGGGGAGGGAATCCTGTTTTATCCAGTAAGCGTCCTAGAAAAGCCTTGCCTCGATCTCCTGACCTCATGATCCACCCGCCCTGGCCTCCTAGAAAAGCCTTGCCTCAATCTCCTTGACCTTGTGATCCATCTGCCTCGGGCTCCCAAAGTGCTGGGATTACAGGTGTGAGCCACTGCGCCTGGCTGCGATTGAATTTTTAAGGTTATTTTTAAGGTAATCTAATTTAATCAACAATGAGCTGACAGTCATCTTTTCTTTTTCTGAGACTGGTAATTGTTTTGTTGCCCAGAATGGACAACTTCACCCTTTCAGACTCAAGCAATCCTCCCACCTCAGTCTACTAAGCAGCTAGGACTACAGGCACTTGCCACAACGCCCTGCTAATTTTTTTTGTGTGTGTGAGACAGGGTCTTACTGTGTTGCCCAGGCTGGTCTCAAACTCTTGGGCTCAAGTGATCCTCCTGTCTTGGCCTTTCAAACTGCTGGGATTATGGCCAGGTGCGATGGCTCACACCTGTAATCCCACAATTTTGGGAGGCTGAAGCAGGTGGATCACAAGGTCACGAGTTCGAGACCACCCCGGCCAACATGGCGAAACCCCATCTCTACTAAAAATACAAAAAGTAGCTGGGCATGGTGGCAGGCACCTGGAATCCCAGCTGCTCAGAAGGCTGAGGCAGGAGAATCATTTGAACCCAAGAGGTGGAGGTTGCAGCTGAGACTGCACCATTGCACTGGGTGAGAGGGCAAGACTCTGTCTCAAAAAAAAAAAAAAATGCTAGAATTACCGATGTGAGCCACTGTGCCTGGCCCTGATGGTCACTTTTAAAGAGACTTATGGAGGTATGCCAAAGAGAAAAAAAAAAAATCTTGGAGCTTGGAGATCAGAATGCAAAGAACAAGGCTAGGAAAATATGATTTAAGCATACGTACAGTAATTATGAGAGGAGTTCAAGATAAAAAGAACTGGAGAATTAGTGAAATCAATGTGACCCAGGAAGACACTAAAAATTAATAGGAAATCCTGCATATCTTACTAAGAAATTAATCATAATCACATCAATTACAAGCAAATAATCATACTGACTCTGTATGAGTATAAAGCACATATTTAAAACACACACCTTAAAACCTACTGAACTGCTTTTTCCTAGTTTAGGACTTACAGCATTTGCATTTAAACAAGCTTCCCACATATTTCAAATGTGTAAACATTAGTCTTGAGTTTGGGAACCAGAGACTAATATACTCCCTCAACTTTCTGGATAAAATTCAGGCTCAGAGAGATGCAAATGATTTGCCTAGCAAGTAAATTACAGAGTTTTCTTTCCTTTTTTTTTTTTTTTTTTAACTGACAGAATCTTGCTCTGTCACCAAGGCTGGAGTGCAGTGGCACGATCTCAGCTTACTGCAACTTCTACCTCCTGGGTTCAAGCAATTCTCATGTCTCAGCCTCCCAAATAGCTGGGATTATAGGCGCCTGCCACCACACCCAGCTAATTTTTGTGTTTTTAGTAGAGACGGGGTCTCTCCATGTTGGCCAGGCTGGTCTCAAACTCCTGACCTCAGGTGATCCACCTGCCTCGGCCTTCCAAAGTGGTAGGATTACAGGCGTGAGCCACTGCACCTGGCCTAATGACAGTTTTCTTATTCAATGTGCTTTTGCCCTTCAGCTAGTATTTTTTAAACCCTATTTCCTAGCCTTTCTCTTCACATGTACCTTTCCCAGCTCCAATGCCCAACACTATTTAGGGGCATTTCACACCAGCATTTGGAGCTGACTGACAAGAGTATCTCTAAGGTGTTGCATTTCCACAAATGAATGAATGCTTTAAACTAAACATGACACATAATATTCTTAGTTATAAAATCATAGTTGCATTTACTTAGATGGAGAGTAAATTTTGTGCCTAATGCCTTACTAGGAAGTCTTACTACACCCCAAGGTTAACAGCCTTTTACTTTTCCTCAACCTCTTCTTCCAACTTCACTAAATCTGTATGTCTTTGAACCTTTTCCAATGGCAAGAATTTGAAATCTTAAAACAAAAATATTTTCAGATAGCTGAATCAGTTGTTACCACTTAATGAGGCAGGGCTTGCCAAAAGTCCTGAAAATTACTAAATTATGTCACAACTGAACATAAATGATCATATTATATCTGAAACCACTTTAAAATCCCAATTTGAAAGAGCAATAGCCTTACAGGCAAACTGATGGGATTGTCTCTTATACACTACTTCAAAGAAAAGCAACCCATTATTTTAAACGCTAACATCTCCACTAGATTTTTATGAGTCTTTGCAGTTACCCCAAAGCAAAACTTGGGAATTTTTATATCCTATAAGTTTCTCAACCTTGGCACTACTGACATTTGGATAGATAAATCTTTGTTGTAGGGGACCATCCTGCACATGGTAGAATGTTTAGTATAATAAATACATCCTTGGCATCTAACTACTACTAGATGCCAATAATACCCTTCCTCTTTCAACCAAATGTCACTGCCAAATGTGGGGGAATGGTGAGGTCAGTGGAGACCCATGGAAAATATATCCCTCCTACATCCACTGAGAACTACTATTCTAACAAAACAAAACAGTTCTATCTTAAATTCTCAGAAGCACAGAGTCTACTGAAACAAGCCTCTAAGGGTGTCTTTAAAAAGAGAAAGACAGCCGGGCGCAGTGGCTCAAGCCTGTAATCCCAGCACTTTGGGAGGCTGAGGCGGATGGATCACGAGGTCAAGAGATCGAGACCATCCTGGTCAACATGGTGAAACCCCGTCTCTACTAAAAATACAAAAAATTAACTGGGCATGGTGGTGTGTGCCTGTAGTCCCAGCTACTCAGGAGGCTGAGGCAGGAGAATTGCCTGAGCCCAGGAGGCGGAGGTTGCGGTGAGCCGAGATCGTGCCATTGCACTCCAGCCTGGGTAACAAGAGTGAAACTCCGTCTCAAAAAAAAAAAAAAAAAAGAGAGAAAGACAGCCAGGCACAGTGGCTCACACCTGTAATCCCAGCACTTTGGAAGGCAGAGGCGGGCGCATCACCTGAGGTCAGGAGTTCGAGACTAGTCTGACCAATATATTGAAACCCCGATCTCTACTAAAAAATACAGAAATTAGACGGGTGTGGTGGCATGCACCTGTAGTTCCAGCTGCTTAGGAGGCTAAGGCGGGTCAGGCGCGGTGGCTCAAGCCTGTAATCCCAGCACTTTGGGAGGCCGAGGCGGGTGGATCACGAGGTCGAGAGATCGAGACCAGTCTGGTCAACATGGTGAAACCCCGTCTCTACTAAAAATACAAAAAATTAGCTGGGCATGGTGGCGCGTGCCTGTAATCCCAGCTACTCAGGAGGCTGAGGCAGGAGAATTGCCTGAACCCAGGAGGCGGAGGTTGCGGTGAGCCGAGATCGCGCCATTGCACTCCAGCCTGGGTAACAAGAGTGAAACTCCGTCTCAAAAAAAAAAAAAAAAAAAAAAAAGGCGGCTAAGGCAGGAGAATCACTTGAAACCAGGAGGCGGAAGATGCAGTGAGCCAAGATCACATCACTGCACTCCAGCCTGGGCAACGCGGTGAGATTCTGACTCGAAAAAAAAAGAGAAAGAATAGACAGTTAAACTTCAAAGGAAAAGTTAAAAATAAATATCCATAATAAATGAAGAATTCTAAGTGTAAATATATAGAAAATATACATAGGGCCGGGTGCAGTGGCTCACGCCTGTAATCCCAGCACTTTGGGAGGCCAAGGCAGGTGGATCACGAGGTCAAGAGATCGAGAACATCCTGGTCAACATGGTGAAACTCCGTCTCTACTAAAAATACAAAAAAATCAGCTGGGCATGGTGGTGCGTACCTGTAATCCCATCTACTAAGGAGACTGCGGCAGGAGAATCGCCTGAACCCAGGAGGTGGAGGTTGCAGTGAGCCGAGATCGCACCATTGCACTCCAGCCCGGGTAACAAGAGCGAAACTCCGTCTCAAAAAAAAAAAAAGAAAATATATACAGATATACAAGAATGTCCATTATGAAAACTTCAAGTGTCCAAGCTGCTGTGCTGAAATTTTGCTTCATAAACTATTATCCAAAATGAATCAATGACTTCAGTGCTAAATCACTGATTATTACTGAAGACTTCTGCATTTTTTTTTTTTTTTTTTTTTTTTTTTGAGATGGGGTCTTGCTGGGCCGCCCAGGCTGGGGTCAGTGGCTTGATCTTGGCTTAGTGCAACCTCCGCCTCCCAGGTTCAATTGATTCTCCTGCCTCAGCCTCCCGAGTAACTAGGACTACAGGTGCGTGCCACCACGCCTGACTAATTTTTTGCATTTTTAGTAGAGACAGGGTTTCACTGTGTTAGCCAGGATGGACCTTTCAACCTCGTGATCCACCTGCCTCGGCCTCCCAAAATTCTGGGATTACAGGCATGAGCCACTGCGTCGGCCCCAAAGACTGTTTTAATTTTAAAATATAATTTGCTATCAAAGGAAGCATTAGATTAAATTACACCATACATACCTTCAAATTTGGCATTCACCATAACATACAAGTGCTCTCCTAGACAGTCACTTCTGTCCCTGGACAATGCATGTAAGCTAATCGTGGGGTATTCCAGTGAGAATCCTAATCCGGAGCCATCTAACCAAGACAGGCGGCTGAAAAACATGTTTTAAGTAGATTATTTTTATAAATTAAATCCTAAAGTAATACCACAAAGTATATAAAAGTTTGGACACCTTTATGCACATAAATAAATTCAAGCTTACTTTTTTAGAAATGTTCATAAAATAAGAAAATTCAGTAGTGGGAATTTAATTTTCTTTAAGATCAATTCTGTTGCCGGGCGCTGTGGCTCACGCCTGTAATCCACCACTTTGGGAGGCCGAGGCGGGTGGATCATGAGGTGAAGAGATCGAGAACATCCTGGTCAACACAGTGAAACCCCGTCTCTACTAAAAATACAAAAAGTTAGCTGGGCATGGTGGCGCGTGCCTGTAATCCCAGCTACTCAGGAGGCTGAGGCAGGAGAATTGCCTGAACCCAGGAGGCGGAGGTTGCAGTGAGCTGAGACTGCGCCATTGCACTCCAGCCTGGGTAACAAGAGCGAAATTCCGTCTCAAAAAAAAAAAAAAAAAAAAGATCAATTCTGTTATGATCTCTAAATTCCATTTTCCTCAGTCACATGTATGTTTCTATAACTTTCGTGCTTACTCTTTTTTGGTGTGTCTTCAAGCACCCTCTTTGCTTTTGCAAATCCTTCCCTATTCCATGAGGCCTCCCCTTCAACTACTCCAGTCCATAATAATCGCTTATTTTTTCTGAATTTCAAATTATAGCACTTAACTCTGTGGTAATGAGTATTATATGTGCCTTTCGGAATGTGAGCGACTTGACAGAACTGATCACATTCTGTTACTTAACATTCTTCAAAACCATTAGCGGCCGGGCGCGGTGGCTCAAGCCTGTAATCCCAGCACTTTGGGAGGCCGAGGCGGGTGGATCACGAGGTCGAGAGATCGAGACCATCCCGGTCAACATAGTGAAACCCCGTCTCTACTAAAAATACAAAAAATTAGCTGGGCATGGTGGCACGTGCCTGTAATCCCAGATACTCAGGAGGCTGAGGCAGGAGAATTGCCTGAACCCAGGAGGCGGAGGTTGTGGTGAGCCGAGATCGCGCCATTGCACTCCAGCCTGGGTAACAAGAGCGAAACTCTGTCTCAAAAAAAAAAAAAAAAAAAAAACCATTAGCAAAGAGCTCAGCAGGTAAATATGCAATAAATCCTTGGTAATCATTCATTTCTCCATGAATCCTATATTAAATGACATACATATGAAATGGCTGTAATCACACTCACCACAAGTCAGGAAATAATTATTAACTTGAGAGACAGTCTCCCTAAAGCCTTTCATTTATGCAACAACTTTAAGAGAAAGCCACAGAAATGCTAGGTCTTGTTTTCCCTCAAGTGCAGTCAAATGCAAATATTTTACTGGTGTAACAAAGAAAACGTATCACCAAAATCAGTATGTTGAGCTTTCAGTAGAGGCTAGCTAGCTTTCTGATAATACTTCATCCATCTGGAGCTGTACCATTTAGCAGGAAAAAAAAAAATCCTGAAGAAGCCACAAAAAAAAAAAATAGTGAATGCAATATAGTGGTTGCTTAGGGATAGAAGGAAATAGGGAATGTCTGCAGTGGATACCAGTTTCGTTTTTAGATAAAGAAAATATTCTAAAATGGTGTTAATTGTACAACTCTGTAAGACTAAAAACTACTGAATTGTATGTTTAAATGGTTAAACTGCATGCTATATGAATTATTTTAAAAAGTTAATGAAGTGGCCAGGCGCGGTGGCTCACGCCTGTAATACCCACATTTTGGGAGGCCGAGGCAGGTAGATTATGAGGTCAGGATTTCAAGACCAGCTTGGCCAACATGTCGAAACCCCATCTCCACTAAAAATATAAAAACTAGCTGGGTATGGTGGCACGTTCCTGTAATTCCAGCTACTTGGAAGGCTAAGGCAAGAGAACAGCTTGAACTGGGACCCAGGAGGCAGAGGTTGCAGTGAGCCAAAATCACTCCAGCCTGGGCTACAGAGATCCACCTCAAAAAAAAAAAAAAAAAAAAAGTGAATGAGATAAGATCCATGTATCATTCTATATTCTATACAATTTTAACAAACCTGGCTGTCTAATTTCCAAACAAGCAAACACAAAAGTACAACAGGAGAACCTCAGTAGGACTGCCTTGGGCAGGAACAATGAGAGTGTGACAGTCTGAATCACTCACGTTCAGTGGAAGGGGGGATGAACTTTACACCTCAGTTTCCCTAAAGGAAATCAATGTCTAACCACACACTATGAGTATTAAACACATGACCCTCAGTTACTAAGAGCATTACCAAAAAAGCAAAGGCAGATTATTAAATTATGGTGATAACTGTATAACTCTGTAAATATACTAAAATTTACTTAATTGTATACTTTAAAAAAACCAAAAGATTTTGTAGCATAGGGTAAGAGAAAAACTAAAAATTAAAAAAAAAAAGTCTTTAAAGCAAAAAATAGCCAGGTGTGGTAGTGCATGCCTGTAATCCCAACTACTCGGGAGGCTGAATTAGGAAAACTGCTTGAATCCAGGAGGCAGAGGTTGCGGTGAGCTGAGATAGTGCCATTGCACTCCAGCCTGGGCAACAAGAGCGAAACTCCATCTCCAAAAAAAGAAAAATAAAGCACAAGCAGGAATATATGCACTGTCACATGGAAAGATTTCCATCCAACATGCTTATTAAGAAAAAAAAATCGCCGGGTGCAGTGGCTCAAGCCTGTAATCCCAGCACTTTGGGAGGCCGAGGCGGGTGGATCACAAGGTCAAGAGATTGAGACCATCCTGGTCAACATGGTGAAACCCCGTCTCTACTAAAAATACAAAAAATTAACTGGGCATGGTGGCACGTGCCTGTAATTCCAGCTACTCAGGAGGCTGAGGCAGGAGAATTGCCTGAACCCAGGAGGCGGAGGTTGCGGTGAGCCGAGATCGCGCCAATGCACTCCAGCCTGGGTAACAAGAGCGAAACTCCGTCTCAAAAAAAGAAAAAAGAAAAAAAAATCTAGGAAGCTTAAAAGTGATAAATCTTTGTTATTCGCCTTTTTGAGATGAAGTCTCATTCTGTCACCCAGGCTAGAGTGTGGTGGCATGATCTTGGCTCACTCCAACTTCCACCTCCAGGGTTCAAGCAATTCTCCTGCTTCAGCCTCCCAAGTAGCTGGGATTACAGGTACATGACACCATACCTGGCTAATTTTTGTATTTTAAGTAGAGACGAGGTTTCACCATGATGGGCAGGATGGTCTCAAACTCCTAACCTCAGGTGATCCACCGCCTCAGCCTTCCAAAGTGCTGGGATTACAGGCGTTAGCCACCGCACCTGGACTAAAAGTGATAAATCTTAAAACGCTAAAAGTGACAAAAGCTCTAGAAATTATTTTCCATAACAACTCATTCCTACTGCTTCCAAAGAAACACTGTATTATGTAATGAGGTTATGTATTATTGTATACATCTTTCCTGTCCACTGCTTTCCTTTTAATGTGGAGATGAAATAGTGTTCAAGTATCATGAGTCCCCTACAAAAGCTGTATTATTTTAAAGCAAATAAACTGCTCTTTTGTGACCTCAAAACTTTTCTGCCAATATCTCAATTCAGAAGGAACATTCCAAATTTGGGTGTCTAAAATATTTAATTTCAAATAAACAGAGCCATAAAACTTAAATGACTCAATGAGGACATGGAAAAACTGAAACCTAAACATAGAATCAGTGCCTATCAAATCATGGCCTTTACTTTTCAACAAGGCTGGACGCGGTGGCTCATGCCTGTAATACCAGCACTTTGGGAGGCTGAGGCAGGCGGATCACCTGAGGTCAGGAGTTCCACATGGTGAAACCCTGTCTCTACTAAAAATACAAAATGAGCTGGGTGTGATGGCTTACGCCTGTAATCCCAGCTATTCCAGAGGCTGAGGCAGGATAATCACTGGAATCTGGGAGGCAGAGGTTGCAGTGAGCCAAGATCTAGTCATTGCACACCAGCCTGGGCAAAAAGAGAGAAATTCCAATCAAAAAAAAAAAAAAAAAAAAAGCCGTGATAATAACTCTGTAGTTTCTTACTAGCGCAGACAGAATACAAATGCTCCTCTGCACAGCATTTGCTATGGTGCTCTTGTAATCTTTTACATGAACCGGGATTATGCATTCTACAGGACAGAAGCCAAGTTCCACACTTAAAAACACTTACTCTAATCATTAAATTTTTTTTAAATAAAAAAAGAAAAGGCCGGGCGCAGTGGCTCAAGCCTGTAATCCCAGCACTTTGGGAGGCCGAGGCGGGTGGATCATGAGGTCAAGAGATCGAGACCATCCTGGTCAACATGGTGAAACCCCGTCTCTACTAAAAATACAAAAAATTAACTGGGCATGGTGGCACGTGCCTGTAATCCCAGCTACTCAGGAGGCTGAGGCAGGAGAATTGCCTGAACCCAGGAGGCGGAGGTTGCGGTGAGCCGAGATCGCGCCATTGCACTCCAGCCTGAGTAACAAGAGTGAAACTCCGTCTCAAAAAAAAAAAAAAAAAAAAAAAAAGAAAAGAAATCCCTAGGTTTCTGTATGTTACTTTTTCAAATTTACACATGCAAATCATGTATTAATATTCACAGATATTTTCAAATGGGAAAACAACTTATTTTTTCCAACAGCATGTTACTATGTTAAAAAGATTTGGCAGTATAGGCCAGGCGTGGACACTTTGGGAAGCCAAGGTGGGTGGATCAATCACCTGAGGTCCAGAATTCAAGACCAGCCTGCCAACATGGCGAAACCTGTCTCTACTAAAAATACAAAAATTAGCTGGGCATGGTGGCAGGCATCTGTAATCCCAGCTACTCGGGAGGCTGAGGCAGGAGAGAATCACTTAAAGTCAGGAGGTGGACGTTGCAGTGAACTGAGATCACACCACTGCACTCCAGCCTTGGACAACAGAGCAAGACTCCATCTCAAAAAAACTAAAGAAAAAGGAGATTTGACAGTACATTTATTTAATCTAGCAATTTTAATTTAAACGAAAACCTATTAACAACAAATTAAATCCTACTGCACGTCAATTCTTTGTTGTACCACCAGGTTTTCTAGCAGAGGCCACAATGAAATAGGCCAGACATGCGGCCATTAAAGTTTGCTGGGATGAGATTGATAAAAATCTACTCAAAGTATTCAAGTTCTAACTTTTAAGGTGCTGTAGAGAAACATAAAGATTTCACTGTACCATCTAAAAATGAAACTGTTTTGTCTGATCATCAAATTCTGATATTCATTTACTCTTTATATATATTCTAGGATAAATCCTTCTTTAAAAATATCTAATTAACCATGTAAGCCAAAGAAATCATGAGTTTCTTTGTAATCTGTAATCCCAGCTACTCCAGAGGCTAAGGCAGGAGAATCACTTGAACCTGGGAGGCAGAGGTTGCAGTGAGCCAAAGAAACCATGAGTTTCTTCGGAACTGGGTATATATTTTTAAAGGGAAGGACAAGAAAAATTAGAAAGCAAGTAAACATGTAGAAAAAATGTTTTGCTAAATTCAAATGCTTTTGTTCAAGTATGGTCAGTGTCCTTTACACCCAGCATGGGATGAAAAACAGGACAGGAAGTAAAGAGAGGTCTTAAATTTGGGTTAACTTAATTATTTGGTTTAAAATTAATTTTGGAATGAGATACAAAAAAACACACATTATTTCTAAGTTTAAATTACCAAATTTTAATTTGATTACCTATTTTATTTTACCTGTTTTTAACTGTATATTTTATATTATTTATGCCTCTGTTCTTCCTTATTTGGATAAAAATTCAACTTCCTATAAAAACTAAGCTCTGAAATAAGCTGGAGATTCTAAATCTTTCAACACAAATCTGAGGGACTAAAACCAAGTCCACTCAAAATCTAATCTGTTCTGTCCCTCTCTACCTCAAACTAAAATAGTTTCACCAAAGCCTAAAGGCTATAAGCCAAACTCATAAACATGGCTCTCTCCTTCTCCAGCTTTGTTATCTCTGGACATTCTGCCTCATTCCCTCAGATGAAGAACTGCTGGACTGTGTGCGTGTATGTGTATCATATGTATATAGTATGTGTATGTATTTACACTCTTTTTTTTGTATTTATGTTTCACACAAAAAAACTCTTAAAGAAGAAACATAAGAGATTTGTTTGTGAAAAGCTAAAAGAAAGAATTTTTTTATTTTTTAAGAGATAAGGTCTCACTGTCACCCAGGCTGGAGTGCAGTGGTGTGATCACAGCTCACGGAAGCCTCACCTTCCCAGGCTCAAGTAATCCTCCCACCTCACCACCCCCAGAGTAGCTGGGACTACAGGCACGCACCACCATGACTGGCTAATTTCTGCATTTTTTTGTATTCTTTGTAGAGATGGGGTTTTGCCATGTTGCCCAGGCTGGTCAAGAACTCCTGGGCTCAAGCTATCTGCTCACCTTGGCCTCTCAAAGTGCTGGGATTACAGGCATGAGTCACCTTGCCCAGCCTAAGAATGTTTTAAAAAACAGATAAAAACTTGAAATGAGTTATACTTCCTTAATGTGAGAACTGTGTTGTGGTTACACAAGAGAATGTCCCTTTTCTTCTGAGATACAGGAAATGGAAAACAGGTCTGCAATTCTCAAATGGCTCAGAAAAAAAAGAGACATAAATGTGGCAAAATGTTAATAAATAAATCTTTGTGAAGGGTGTATGGGCAGTAATAATACTTGAAACTTTTCTTTAGGTTTGAATTTTTTTTTTGAGAGAGTCTCGCTGTCAGCCAGGCAGAAGTGCAATGGCACAATCTCAGTTCACTGCAACCTCTGCCTCCCGGGTTCAAGCAATTCTTCTGCCTCAGCCTCCCAAGTAGCTGGCATTACAGGCACAAGCCACCACACTCTGCTAATTTTTGTATTTTTAGTAGAGATGGGGTTTCACCATGTTGCCCAGGCTGCTCTTGAGCTCCTGTCCTCAGGTGATCCACCCCACCAGTCAGCCTCCCAAAGTGCTGGGATTACAAACATGAGCCACTGCACCTGGACTTAGGTTTGAAATTTTTGTGGGTTTTTTTTTTTTTTTTTTTTTAAGAGACGGGGTCTCACCGTGTTAGCCAGGATGATTTCCATCTCCTGATATGGTGATCTGCCCGCCTCAGCCTCCCAAAGTGCTGGGATTACAGGCATGAACCACTGCGCCCAGCTAGGTTTGAAATTTTTCAGAATGCAAAAACAAATACAGGACTGTCCCTGAAAAGGAGTTATAACACTGAAAGAAGTGTCAATATATTTAAATGTCATAAATAAAAAAGAAATGCCTGGAACTAGGAATGTATTTGTGCTCCACCTTCCACCACTTATAAGAAACTGTTTTCCTCAATTATCAAAGATTTCCTTGTCAATACTCAATATAGGCTCTTCAGATTTTGTTTCTGACTGCTCCTTCATACTTTCTCAAGTCTCTTCTTCTGTGACCCACCTCTTAATACAGGTATATCCCTAGGATTCTACACTTGGTCCTCTTCTCTTCTGAGATACCCAATCCATTTCCTAACTATGCGCTAATACTTTCTCTAACAACTTCCAAACATCTCTCTTTAATACCACTTTCCCAAGACACAGGTTTTTTTGTTTGTTTTTTGAGACAGGGTCTCACTCTGTTATGCAGGCTGGACTGCAGGGGCACAATAACGCTCACGGCAGCCTCGACCTCCTGGGCTCAGGTGATCCTCCCACCTCAGTTTCCTGAGTAGCTAGAACTACAGGCCACCACCACGCCTGGCTAATTTTTGTAGAGACTGAGTTTCACCATGTTGCCCAGGCTGATCTCAAACTGCTGGGCTAAAGCGAACCACTCGCCTCAGCTTCCCAAAATGGTGGGATTACCGGTGTGACCCACCACACCCGGCCCAAAACGCAAAACACACTCATGTGTATAACTAACTACTCCACACAGGTCCCGACCAAACTCATTATCTGCCTCTCACATCAATCTTGCTTTTCCTCCCATCCTTATGTCTTATCTCAATGACTGGCCTTGCTCAATGCCTACATTTCCCTTTAAAGCAGCGGTTCTTTACAGTTTTTGTAGTCCGGATTCTCTGGGAGGCAGAATTTTGGCCCCACGACCTTCACTTTCTGGTGTCACGCCTGTGAATATGTTATATTACATAGCAAAAGGGACTTCGCAAACCTAATTAAGGTTATCAGTTGACAGTAGCATTGGTAGATTTTATCCTGGATTTTATAGGCGGTCCCAAAGTAATTACATGAGCACTTAAAAGTAGAGAATTTTCTCTGGCTGTAGAGAAGTGATGGAGCAAAAGGGGAAGCAACAGATATCTTAAGGACAGGAAGGATTCAATGTGTCATTACAGACTTCAAAATTAAGAGGTCTACAAGTCAAGGAAACAGAGACCTCAGTTCTACAACCACAATATTTAAGGAGGATCTACCTGGCTGTGAAAATACAAAAGTGCTCCAGGTGGCCAAATAAAAGGGCAATTCCTTCCAGGACCCCCAAACGGGAGACTGGTCCCTCTGCATATGACCCCTGTCTGTGTCGGGTGAAGAGGTGTTCCCCCTTAGTATACCTACAGAAGAAAATCTACATTGTGTAGCATCCAAACTTTCAAAGTCCTCCACAATCTGCTCTGAAACTACGTATCCCGCAGAGGGGACCACTTCCTGCATCTGTTCATCCGAAAGACAGGCACACTTCAGACCCTAAAAACGAGACCGTGTGTGCAGGGCAACGCACGCGCCAGACCTCCCGTAAACAGGCGAGTTAAAAGCAAAAGGAAAAGCAGCCCAATCCGTGAGGGGAAATTACGGCCGGAGAAAATAGACAATGGAAGACTCCGGAGGAGCGCTAGAAACACCGAGTCTTCCACCGGTACAGGTATCCCTGAGGCGTCCCGGGCACGCACCCCCGCTCCCAGCAGCCCACTAGGCCGCCCCTCGCCTGGCCCCTTCGCACCGCCTGCGCCAGCGAGGAGAAGGCCGGCGCTGGGGACCAGGAACCCTACCTCTCAGCGATGTAAAGGGTACCGGTGCCAAGGCCCTTCCCGTTCAGCACAGCCTCGGTGTCCGGCTGCTGCCGCAGGAGCCCCTCCGCCGGCCCAGGCGGCGGGAAACTTTTAAGAAAGCTCATGGCAGCAGGGAATGCAGCAACACAGGTCCTGAGGGAGTTGGGGCACAGCAATGCTCGCACAGCACCGCCCGCCCCGGAAAAGGAAGTTACCCCGGAAGAACAACTTAGTTGCCCCGGAACCTGAGCGCCATCGACCATAGAGAGGAGACATTCTAGGAAAAGCGTCGGAGGTCGGCTAAGACTGAGTGGAGTTTGACCGCGGGACGCCCCTCCCACTCTTCCTCGCCATGTCTGAGGTTCTGGGCTTCAAATGGCCGAGAGTTTTGTGGGACTTTCTACCTCAAGGTTGTCGCAGTGAAATCGCCATTGCAAAATTATAATTGAGACACTGAACGCGACCTATCCAAATCCAGGTCGTTTCTAACCTCCAAGCTGTCCTTGTGCATTCCTGGGCATACTTTGAGAGGAACTTCGTTTATAGTTTAAAGTTTAGGCCGGGCTCACGTTAAAGTTAGGCGGTGGCTCACGTCTGTAATCCCAGCACTTTGGGAGGCCGAGGCGGGTGGATCACAAGGTCGAGAGATCGACACCATCCTGGTCAACATGGTGAAACCCCGTCTCTACTAAAAATACAAAAATTAGTTGGGCATGGTGGCGGGTGCCTGTAATCCCAGCTACTCAGGAGGCTGAGGCAGGAGAATTGCCTGAACCCAGGAGGCGGAGGTTGCGGTGAGCCGAGATCGCGCCATTGCACTCCAGCCTGGGTAACAAGAGCGAAACTCCGTCTCAAAAAAAAAAAAAAAAAGTTTAAAACAAATGATGACAGCCTTTTCCCAAAACAAATTTCCTTCTTGCCTGGAGACTGGACTGCCTTTGTAGGACTAGCAAATTAGCTACAATATTTTAGAAATTATGGTTTAGATTAGAAATTACAGCTGGAGGCTACAAGATTCTGACCCTCCCTAAACTGCACCTAAGATCGGTGCTTGAAATAAGTTGCAGCCCTTGCACCTGATGGATCAGCTGCCATCACCAGATGGATAAACTGGCTCATGTGATCTTGTGTTACCCCCCACCTTTACTTTTTATTTATTTATTTATTTTTTTTTTGAGACGAAGTTTTACTCCTTTGCCCAGGCTGGAGTGCAATGGCATGGCATAATCTCTACTCATTGCAACCTCCACCTCCTGGATTCAAGTGATTCTCCTGCCTCAGCCTCCCGAGTAGCTGAGATTACAGGCGCCCACCACCACACCTGGCTACCCTCTGTATTTTTTAATAGAAACAGGGTTTCACCATGTTGGCCAGGCTGGTCTCGAACTCCTGACCTCATGATCCACCTCAGCCTCCCAAAAAGCTGGGATTACAGGCGTGAGCCACCGTGCCCAACTCCCTTTTATTTCATTTTTCCTGCTTGCTTAGGTAGGAAAAAAATCATTGACTAAGTTGATCAAGGGAAACTGAGAGCAAAGCCAGTATCTTAGGTAAAAATGGGATCCTTAATTTCTGGAGGACTGAGTCTCTTCCAGCGTATGCATGGATAAGTGTTAGGCCTGGGAAGCAGTGAAACCTTATAGAAATGGCAAAATCTTACTAAACATAACTTACAGTGGAATGTTTTAAATGAACAACAATGCACTGAAGTGCATTCGAAAATGAGGGCTCCCAAATTAGTCTCATCTAGCGATGCCTATTAACATGTAGAAGCTTCTAAATATGTTTCAAGGTGACAGGGTCCATCAAGGGGCAATTTTGAGTCTTGCCAATTTGATATTGGGTGCTAAGTGGAGTGGCTAATGTCAATGTTTTGTCACATGTTATTTTGCTCTTGCCATAGTGGAAAAAGATAATTTCCCTTTGTGTTGCAACTTCCTCCCCAGGGCTACAGTGCAGTGAGCCAGGTTATTAGAACAGCTCATGGAAAGGGAACCCAGAAGCCTGACATGCCAGGAAAACTGAAAGGATTTCTTACCAATCAGACTCTCTCTCTGTGCAAACCAGTTGAATGAATGATAACAATCACTGTTTATACTCTCTGTAAAGTTTTTCTTTTCTTTTTTTTTTTTTTTTGAGACGGAGTTTCGCTCTTGTTACCCAGGCTGGAGTGCAATGGCACGATCTCGGCTCACCGCAACCTCCGCCTCCTGGGTTCAGGCAATTCTCCTGCCTCAGCCTCCTGAGTAGCTGGGATTATAGGCACGCGCCACCATGCCCAGCTAATTTTTTATATTTTTAGTAGAGACGGGGTTTCACCATGTTGACCACGTTGGTCTCGATCTCTCGACCTTGTGATCCACCCGCCTCGGCCTCCCAAAGTGCTGGGATTACAGGCTTGAGCCACCGCGCCCGGCCCATGTAAAGTTTTTCTTAATGCAACAAAGGATTCTAAGGCTATTCTTAAGCTGCAGCGAATCTGATGGGCTTTGTGTGTCTTTCTGTATGGGTCTGTCATAAAGAGAAGTACCTTAGGATAGAATAAAAGCTCAGGACCCCATAAGCCTGCTGTTCAAGCCAGCCCAGCAAACTAGTCAGTTCCAAATTTTGCTGCAAGTCTCTGAAGAAAAAACAAAAACAAAACAAAACAGAAAAACTGGATGAGGTCTCCATCTTGTTTTATGTCCTTAGGAGCTTGACCTTGTAATCATATGGCAGTACTTTATCTTTTTTTTTTTTTTTTTTTTTTTTGAGACGGAGTTTCGCTCTTGTTACCCAGGCTGGAGTGCAATGGCGCGATCTCAGCTCACCGCAACCTCCGCCTCCTGGGTTCAGGCAATTCTCCTGCCTCAGCCTCCTGAGTAGCTGGGATTACAGGCACGTGCCACCATGCCCAGCTAATTTTTTGTATTTTTAGTAGAGACGGGGTTTCACCATGTTGACCAGGATGGTCTCGATCTCTCGACCTCGTGATCCACCCGACTCGGCCTCCCAAAGTGCTGGGATTACAGGCTTGAGCCACCGCGCCCGGCCAGCAGTACTTTATCTTGATCTCCACCTTCCAGAACACAGGAATTTTGGGGTTCATGTCACTGTTAGCTCTAAAAATCTTATTCAGTAGTTAAAACCATTTGAAGCTCAAAATTAACTACCCTAGATTCCTTGGAAAAGCAACAGAAACTGCTCAGTGCTGTAGCTGAGCAGCTAAGGCTTTGTCATTTTACAATGGTGGCCTGAGTTCAATTCCTGGTTTAGGGTATGGGTACTTTCTGGATGATATTTGTGTGACTTTTTTTTGTTGTTTCTTTTTTCTTTTTTTTTTTTTTTTTTTTTGAGGCAGAATCTCGCTCTGTCACCCAGACTAGAGTGCAGTGGCATAATCTCGGCTTACTGTAATCTCCACCTCCTGGATTCAAGTGATTCTCCTGCTGCAGCCTCCTGAGTAGCTAGAATTACAGGTGCCCACCACCACGTCTGGTTAATTTTTTTTTTGTATTTTTAGCAGAGGCGGGGTTTCACCATGTTGGCCAGACTGGTCTTAAACTCCTAACCTTGTGATCTGCCCACCTTTGCCTCCCAAAGTGTTGGGATTACAGGCGTGAGCACCCAGTCTGTATGACCTTTCTCATTTGTTAATTATCTTCCCCTCCACGAACAACTTCTGGGTTCCCTTCTTGAATTTTCCTTTTTCTAAACACCTGGGAGATTACCTTTGGTAAAGTTCAAAAGCTGGAAATATTGGCCACTTGGCATGGCTAAAGTCAAGTAATAAGAGATTTAAAAGGATTTTAAAAAGAGCACTATGGTGGCCGGGCTCGGTGGCTCACGTCTGTAATCCCAGCACTTTGGGAGGCTGAGGTGCACGGATCACGAGGTCAAGAAATCAAGACCAACCTGGCCAACATGGTGAAACCCTGTCTCTACTAAAAATATAAAAATTACCCGGGCATGGTGGCACATGCCTGTAATCCCAGCTACTCAGGAGGCTGAGGCAGGAGAATTGCTTGAACCTGGGAGGTGGAGATTGCAGTGAGCCTGGATAGTGCTACTGCACTCCAGCCTGGTAACAGAGTGAGACTCCATCTCAAAACAAAAACAAAAACAAGAGCACTATGGTTAAAAGTCAGTTTAATTAAAAGTAGATATCTGCCAGGAGCAGTGGCTCATGGCTATAATCTCAGCACTTTGGGAGGCTGAGGCAGGAGGATCACATGAGCCCAGAAGTTCAAGACCAGCCTGGGCAACATTGTGAAACCTGTCTCTACTAAAAATACAAAAATTAGTCAGGCACAGTGGTGCAGGCCTGTGGTCCCAGCTACTCGGGAGGTTGAGGCAAGAGAATCGCTTGAACCTGGGAGGCAGAGGCTACAGTGAGCTGAGACTGCACCACTGCACTCCAGCCTGGGTGACAGAGTGAGACTCCATCTCAAAAAAGAAATGGATATCTAAGCAATAGGTATATTTAAAAGGCCTTCATGTTTTTTTCAGGATCTTGTTTTTCTGGAAAAAGAGTTTTTCCTTCTCAGTCAACTGAATTACTTTTCTACATTTTGTCTTGCCGCCCAATGCACACGTGAGAGGCTCTAAGACAGCTTCTAATAGGCTGAGACTCCTTGGGAAAAACAGAGGAGGTGCCACAGAACCTGTTTTGGGAAAAATCTCTTGTTTTCTTCAAGGAACGCCAGGAATTAAAAGTAGATAGATCGGGCCGGGTGCGGTGGCTCACGCCTGTAATCCCAGCACTTTGGGAGGCCGAGGCAGGTGGATCACGAGGTCAAGAGATCGAGACCATCCTGGTCAACATGGTGAAACCCCGTCTCTACTAAAAATATAAAAAATTAGCTGGGGGTGGCGTGTGCCTGTAATCCCAGCTACTCAGGAGGCTGAGGCAGGAGAATTGCCTGAACCCAGGAGGCGGAGGTTGCGGTGAGCCGAGATCGCGCCATTGCACTCCAGCCTGGGTAGCAAGAGCGAAACTTCGTCTCAAAAAAAAAAAAAAAAAAAAAAGTAGATAAATCCTTCTCAAAATCTAAGGCTCTGTTCTCTTTCTTTCTTTCCTTTCCTTTTTGTTCCTCCCTCCCTCCCTCCTTCCCTTCCTTCCTTTTTTTTTTTAAGAGTCCAGTGGTGCAATCTCAGCTCACTGCAACCTCCACCTCCTGGGTTCACAATTCTGCCTCAGCCTCCCAAGCACCTGGAACTACAGTCGTGTGCCGCCACACTCAGCTAATTTTTGTGTTTTTAGTAGAGAGAGGGTTTCACCATACCTCCAGGCTGGTCTTGAACTGCTGACCTCAAGTGATCTGCCCACCTTGGCTTCCCAAAGTGCTGGGATTACAGGCATGAGCCACCATGCCAGCCAGGAATCAGGTTTGTTGTTGTTGTTGTTGTTGTTGTTGTTGTTGTTGTTGTTGTTGCTGTTTTGAGGTGGAGTTTTGCTCTATGCCCAGGCTGGGGTGCAATGGCACGATGTCAGCTCACTGTAACCTCCACCTCCCAGGGGTTCAAGTGATTCTCCTGCCTCAGCCTCCTGAGTAGCTAGGTTTTCAGGTGCCCGCCACTACGCACAGCTAATTTTTTGTATTTTTAGTAGAGATGGGGTTTCACTATGCTGGCCAGGCTGGTCTCGAACTCCTGATCTCAAGTGTTCCACCTGCCTCAGCCTCCCAAAGTGCTGGGATTAGAGGCATGAGCCACTGCACCTTGCCTGAATAAATTTTTAAGGATAATTTGGTGGGTATGGGGTGCCAGTGAGTCAGGAACACTGATTGGTCAGGTCAGAAATGAAATCATAGGGAGTCACCGCTGTCTTCTTGTGCTGAGTCAGCTCCTGGGTGGGAGCCACAAGATCAGGTGAGCCAGTTTATTGATCTGGGTGGTGCCAGCTGATCCATCAAGTGCAGGGTCTGCAAAATATCTCAAGCACTGATCTTAGGCCTTACAATAGTGATGTTATCCCCAGGTGCAATTTGGAGAGGGTCAGAATCAATCTTTTGGCTAATTTGTTAGTCCTGCAAAGGCAGGCTTGTCCCCAGACAAGAAGGTGGTTTGTTTTAGGAAAGGGCCGTTATCGTCTTTGTACTAAACTATGGACTATCAACTGAATCCCTCCCAAAGTTAGTTTGGCTTATGCCCAGGAATGAATAATGACAGCTTGGAGTTAGAAGCAAGATGGAGTTGGTTAGGTCAGATCTCTTTCACTGTCTCAGTTATGATTTTGCAGTGGCAATTTCAATCTCAGCCTCCTGAGTAGCTGCGACTACAGGTGTGTACCACTATGCCCAGCAGATTTTAAAAAATTATTTTTGTAGAGATGAAGTCTCCCTATGTTGCTCAGGCTGGTCTCAAACTCCTGGGCTCATGTGATTCTTCCACCTTGCCTCCCAAAATTCTGGGATTTCAGATGTGAGTCACCATGCCTGGCTACTTTGAGTAAAAGAACACTTTCTCACCCATCGTCTAACACAAATAGCCTGATTTTGATTATATGCTGAGTCCTATGTGTCCTCCTGTCCGTCCTAAGAGTTGTCTCGATGACCCTGACACAGTATGTGTCCAAAATGAAATTCACCAGAATGACCCTGTTTCCCATTGTTTGGGAAAAGGAAAGATGAAGGGGAATGGGGTATGAAGAATCTTTGGTTCCTGGGTGGCTGTGGAATCATCCATGGTATAAAAAAGCAGCTGAAGTTCTGTTGTGAGGGGCAAAAGTTACCTATGGAATTTTTTTTTTTTTTTTTTTTTTTTGAGACGGAGTTTCGCTCTTGTTACCCAGGCTGGAGTGCAATGGCGCGATCTCGGCTCACCGCAACCTCCGCCTCCTGGGTTCAGGCAATTCTCCTGCCTCAGCCTCCTGAGTAGCTGGGATTATAGGCACGTGCCACCATGCCCAGCTAATTTTTTGTATTTTTAGTAGAGACGAGGTTTCACCATGTTGACCGGGTTGGTCTCGATCTCTCGACCTTGTGATCCACCCGCCTCGGCCTCCCAAAGTGCTGGGATTACAGGCTTGAGCCACCGCGCCCGGCCCACCTATGGAATTTTAAAATGATAGCTCCAACTCCAGGAGATTTGGCTTACTGGAACCCCTGGCACACAGGGTAGGGGAGGGGTGCAGTCTAGATGATACTTTTCATATTTGTTCTGTCTTCCAGGTGGACAAAAGAGCCTTTCTTCCCAGTGGGGGGGAAAAAGATAACATCCAGTGTCCAGGGCTACAGTAAAATTTTAGACAAACCAGAGGGAGAAGAACATCCCTTCCGCCTAACTGCTACTACTGATGCAGCAGACCTTCCGTGCCCACTCCTTATATTCCAGCCAGAATCCTCTCCAGCAACTCAAATGTTAACCCTATAAATGCTGAATTTACTGCTGAGGTTTGAGTAAATTTGTAGTGAGAGAAAAAAATGAGGAATTTCAAAAAATGGTTTCATATTTTGTGGTTGTTATGTCTGGATGTGTAAACATGTATGTTATATGCTTGTAATTTCATAAATGCTATATTCCAATCCATTCCAATCATGGAAAGCTGGAACCATTCCAATCATGGAAAGCTGCAAAAATGACATGTTAATGATCAACACCTGTGAAAAGAAGGAAATGAAAATAAAAATTAAAGAAGAAAAAAAGAAAACATGTTAGTGAAATGACTTAATGAGCTCATTTTGTCGGCAAAACCTTGCTTTTTGTGGGCACTTTAGAATATCAGCTGATTGAGTACTGGAAACAGAACAATTCTCCATAACTGATTGCTTATACTATGAATTTTCTTTATTGGCGCTTCAGGAAAAAGGGATACATATGAAAAGACAGACAATCTCTAGAAAGAGATATACTTTTGGAGTTTTCAAAAGCAATTTTTATTTTGGTAATAAGCTTTTGTGAAATCAGATGTCTGACTCTTAAGAGACAGATGATTTTCTGGTCTGACGTGCGATTTTTTTTTTTTTTTTTTTTTTTTTTTTGAGACGGAGTTTCGCTCTTGTTACCCAGGCTGGAGTGCAATGGCGCGATCTCGGCTCACCGCAACCTCCGCCTCCTGGGTTCAGGCAATTCTCCTGCCTCAGCCTCCTGAGTAGCTGGGATTACAGGCACGTGCCACCATGCCCAGCTAATTTTTTGTATTTTTAGTAGAGACAGGGTTTCACCATGTTGACCGGGATGGTCTCGATCTATCGACCTCGTGATCCACCCGCCTCGGCCTCCCAAAGTGCTGGGATTACAGGCTTGAGCCACCGCGCCCAGCCTGATGTGCGATTTTTAAGTGGTTCATTTTGGGCTATAAGACTAATAAGACAAAAAGGGTCAGTAGAGTCCTGCTTGTCACTTAGACTTGCAGCACGGTTTTCTGGTCCTGAGGCATATTGACTTTGCTGGTGCTGCATAAAGCTATTGGCTTTTGTATTACCTGATTTCACAGACCCTAATTGCCTACAACTGACACTACATTAAAACTAGATACCGTCTGTTATGGGCCTGTTTGAGTCTCAATGTGAGCTGTGCTGAACTGAAAGCAGACATATGCTCCAAAACAGCTCTTCTACTCACGGACCATTGCAGATTTAGGACAGTCCTTTGTGGGGCCATAAACTGAAAACATCAAGGATGCTGGCTGGTCCATCTGGGTCACTTGCAGATACCTACAAGAAAGTGTTTGTTCTCCAATGAGATTGGGTGAAATTGAATTACTCATCACCTCTATATTTTGGATACAGAGACTGATTGCATTCCTAATGTGTGATTGCTACCAAAAGCTGCAGCTTAGGGGAGGGCACATCACAAACAGTATGATCCCTCTAACAGATCAGACTCAACTGTTTCTCGGGAATGCCTCACTACTGTTCACTTGTGCTTGAATTTCCTGATTATTTATAGCTTGCAACAATGGATTGATGATACCCTAACTCTACTTCTCTCATCTTTCTCTTGGTACATAAACCTAAGTGCAGCTTGATTGCAAAACACCGCTGTCTTCAGAAAGGCAAGGCTTTTCTAGGATGCTCACTGGATAAATAAGCGGGATTAAAAGGCTGAGAAGTTGCATAAGCCCATTTTGAAAATGCCTGAAAATTCAGGATGTTGTCCTGACCAACTTCTGAACATGATGTGTCTTTCTGATTAAGTTGTTTTAAAATATTTTTCTGTGAAAATTCTTTTTTTTTTCCATTTATTATTATTTTTTGGGGTGTGTGTGTGTGTGTATGTGTGTTTCCATTTATAATTTTTGTCTTTTTATTCTTATTCTTGGTTTTATTGTTTTCTTTATTTAGGTGTTAGGTAACTGTTCTATAATATCTGTGAAAATTATTTTGTCCTTCTTATATACAACTCTTCCAAACAAAAGGTCTAGGTAAGAGTATGGGATAAAAAATGTAGGATATTGATCACTGACTGAATGGAACACACTGATTTTGTAATCATGAAAGAAAACAGAGCTCCAGCACCTGGGGAGACCTGGTTGGGGTCAAGGGCAAGAAGGGAATTAATGTTCTTGTTTTTCAGAGCTGTTTCTGGAAGCTTTCCCTCTTACTGAACAAAAACTTCCCATGCTGCCTTTCCAAGCTGCTTTGACCACCTTTTATTCAAATTGACTTCTAAGCCTACAATCCCAGTAGATAGAGCTGACTTTATGACAGCAAGGGTGGTTCCTGCTCCTCAGCTTTCCAGGCAGAACACTCATGAGACTGATTAGTTGGTGTCAAGGACAAGCAAAACTGTTTGGAACTACGGCAGTACCTGTAAAATCAAGAACTGAGCTGAACTATTTTATTTTACTTTATTTTAAAGACGGACCTCATTCCATCCAGACTGGAGTGCAGTGGCTCTATCATGGCTCACTGTAGCCTTGACCTCCTGGGCTCAGGCGATCCTCCCACCTCAGCCTCCCAAGTAGCTGGGACTACAGGCGCACACCACCATGCCCAATTAACTTTTGTATTTTTTTGTAGAAATCAGGTTTTGCCACGTTGTCCAGGCTGCTCAAACTTACGGGCTCAAGCAATCCATCTGCCTCTGCCTCCCAAAGTGCTGAGATTACAGGTGTGAGCCACTGTGCCCAACCTGAGCTGAACTATTTGGCTAGAGTAGGAACCCTAGTGTTAGAGGCCCCTTGGTGGGAGGCCATACTGGGCACTCTGTTAAACCTGTACTGCCTGACAAATGTATATTCTGTTTACAGTGCCTTAATTATTGTAAACTCTTTTACAATAAGTTATCTTTTGCTCTAAAGACACCTTAGATAAGGACCAAGAGGTTGGATTGTGCAGAAAAAGAATAGTATAGCAAGCCTGAGAATACTTATCCTTAGAAAGACCTGCTTACAAGCTTAGCCCTTCACTAGTGCCTGGGAACCTTGATTCTGAGAGGATTCCTACTACCCTGGCTGTAAGAGGGGCTCACTGTGCATGTGTTTGTGCAAACAACATGGCTTATACTGAACACCTGCTTTCCTTCTAGGGGTCTGAAACTTTGGTATGTGCTAGGTAAAATGGTGTTTGTGTGACTGGCTCCCAATAAAAACTTGGCACAAGCCTCTAGTGAGATGCACAGGTGTTGTCATAATTGAGTCTCGTGTGACTCCACTGAAAGAGGACCCTTGGAAGCGTGTACTTAATTACCTCCTGATTGCCCATGGGCCGTGTCCCTTTGCTGATTTTGTTTTGTATCTTTTCACTGTAATGAAAGACAGCTGTCAGTCTTCCTGGTGAATCACTGATCCTGGCAAGATCTGGGAGATTCCCGACACAATAACCGAGTGGGATTTATTCCAGTAATGGAAGGTTGATTGAACATATGAAAAGTAATGTAATACACCATATTACTAAACAGAGAAGCCATATGACTATCTCAAGGGATACAGAAAAAGCATTTGGCAAAATCCAACTCCCTTTCTTTTTTTTTTTTTGAGACGAAGTTTCGCTCTTGCTACCCAGGCTGGAGTGCAATGGCGCAATCTCGGCTCACCGCAACCTCCGCCTCCTGGGCTCAGGCAATTCTCCTGCCTCAGCCTCCTAAGTAGCTGGGATTACAGGCATGTGCCACCACGCCCAGCTAGTTTTTTGTATTTTTTTAGTAGAGACGGGGTTTCACCATGTTGACCAGGATGGTCTCGATCTCTCGACCTTGTGATCCACCCGCCTCGGCCTCCCAAAGTGCTGGGATTACAGGCTTGAGCCACCGCGCCCGGCACTCCAACTCCCTTTCATGATTAAAAAAAAAAAAAAAAAAAAGACTTGCGAACTAAAAAAATTAGGAGAGGAAGGCAACTTCTTTAACCAGATAAAAGATACCTATGAAAACCCTCAGCTAACTTCATACTTAATTGTGAAATACTGAATGCTTTCACCTAGGATCACGAACAATAGAAAGCTGTCCATTTTCACTCTTTCTTCATTGTACGGGAGGTTCTAGCCAGGCAATTAGGCAAGAAAAAGAAATAAAAGGAATCCATCTATCTCTAGTCACAGATGATATTATCTTGTATCTAGGAAATCTTAAGGAATCCATACCAGAAAAATTATTAGAGCTAACTAAAGTTCAGCAAGGTTACAGGTTACAAAATCAATATACAAACTCAGGTGTATTTTTTTTTCTTATTACACTTGTAATAAAATACACATAACATGAAATTTACAGTCTTAACCATTTTTCAGGTATACAGTTCAGTGGTATTAAATACATTTAAATTGGGCCAGGCGCTGTGGCTCACGCCTGTAATCCCAGCTCTTAGGGAGGCAGAGGCAGAAGGAGAGCTTGAGCCCAGGAGTTCGAGACCTGCCTGGGCAATATAGCGAGACCTCGTTCTCCACAAAAAGGAAAAAAACAAAAAGACAAAAAAAAAATTAAATACGTTTAAATTGTTTTGCAACCATTACCACCCTCTATCTGCAAAGCTGTTTTCATCTTACTAAACTGAAAATCTAAAACCATTAAACGAAAACACTTTATTACCCTCCTGCCCAAGCCCCAGGCAACCACCATTCTATTTTCTGTCTGTATGAATTTAATGTTTCTGTGTACCTCATATAAGTAGTATTTGTCTTTTGGCGACTGGCTTACTTCATTTAGCATAATGTCCTCAAGGTTCATCCAAATTATAGCTTGTAAGAATTTTTTTCCTTTTTAAAGCAGAATAATATTCCACTATATGTTTATACCACATTTTGATTGTATTCATCTGTTGATGGATACCTGGGTTGTTTCCAACTTTGGTTACTGTGAATAGTGCTTCTGTGAATATGGGCGTATACATATCCCTTTGAGGCCAGGCACAGTGTCTCACAGCTGTAATCTCAGCACTTTGGAAGGCTGAGGCGAGTGGATCACTTGAGGTCAGGAGTTCGAGACCAGCCTGGCCAACATGGTGAAACCCCATCTCTACTAAAAATACAAAAATTAGCTGAGTCTGGTGGCACACACTTGTAATCCCAGCTACTCAGTAGGCCGAGGCAGGAGAATTGCTTGAACCCTGGAGATGGAGGTTGCAGTTAGCCAAGATTGTGCCATTGCACTACAGCTTGAGCAACAGAGTGAGACCCTGTTTCAAAAAACAAACAAAAAACACACACCCCCACACACAAAACCAAAAAAACAGATATCCCTTTGAAAGTTTGCTTTCAGTTCGTTTCAATATATGCCGAGAAGAAAAATTGCTGGATCATAAGGTAATTCTGTTTAAACATTTTTGAGGAACTGCTCTACATCTGTATTGTTTGCCACAGCAGCTGTGCCATTTTACATTCTTGCCAACTATGCTCAGGGCTTCCAGTTTTGGCATGTCCTCACCAACCCTTATGATGATGATGATGATTTTTTGGTAGCAGTCAGTACACAAGTCTTTCATCTCCTTAGTTATGTTTATTCCTAAGTAAAAAACCAATTGTATTTATTTTCTGCTTAGCTTTTTTTTCTAGAGATGGGGTCTTGCTATGTTCCTAGGCTGGTATTCAACTCCTGAGTTCAAGCAATCCTCCTGCCTCAGCCCTCTGAGTAGCTGGGACTACAGTTGTATTTCTGTACACTAGCAAATGAAATTTGGCTGGGTACAATGGCTCACATTTGTAATCCCAGCACTTTGGGAGGCTGAAGTGGGTGGATCATTTAAGGTCAGGAGTTCAAGACCAGCCTGGCCAACATGGTGAAACTCCATCTCTACTAAAAATACAAAAATTAGCTGGGCCTGGTGGCACACACCTGTAATCCCAGCTATTCAGGAAGCTGAGGCATGAGAATCTCTAGAACTTGGGAGGCAGATGTTGCAGTCAGCCAAGTCTGTGCTGCTGCACTCCAGCCTGGGTGAAAGAGAGAAACTATTTCTAAAAATAAAGCAATCCATATCAAAATTACAACTGCCTTTTTTCACAGAAATTGAAAAATAGAACCTAAAATTCACATGGAAATTTAAGGAACCCAGAATAATCAAATCAGTCTTGAATTAAAAAAAGAGCCAAATTGAAGGACTTACATTTTCAGATTTCATATCTTAGTAAGAAGCTACAGTGATCAAAACTGTGTAGTAGTAGCATAAGGACAGCTGTATAGGTCAATGGAGAATCCAGAAGTAAACCCATACATTTTGGGTCAATAGATTTTTGACAAGGATGTCAAGATAATTAAATGAAGGCAAAAATAGTATCTTTTCTTTTTTCTGATTTTGAGACAAGGTCTCACTCTTTTGCCCAGGCTGGAGTGCAGTGGTACAATCTCAGCTCACGGCAACCTTCACCTCCCAGGTTCAAGCAATTCTCCCACCTTAGCCTCCTGAGTAGCTGGGACTATAGGTGCATGCCACCACACCCAGCTAATTTTTCGTTTGTTTGTTTTGTGTGTTTTTTGGTTTTTTTTTGAGACAGAGTTTCACCCTTGTTACCCAGGCTGGAGTGCAATGGCGCGATCTCGGCTCACCGCAACCTCCGCCTCCTGGGTTCATGCAATTCTCCTGCCTCAGCCTCCTGAGTAGCTGGGATTACAGGCACGTGCCACCATGCCCAGCTAATTTTTTGTATTTTTAGTAGAGACGGGGTTTCACCATGTTGACCTGGATGGTCTCGATCTCTTGACCTCGTGATCCACCCACCTCGGCCTCCCAAAGTGCTGGGATTACAGGCGTGAGCCACCGCGCCCGGCCTTTTGTTTTTTTGTAGAGACATCAGTTAGACAAGTTTCCCAGTCTGGTCTTGAACTCCTGTGCTCAACCAGTCTGCCCACCTTGGTCTCCTAAAGTGTTGGGATTACAGCCATGAGTCACTGCACCTGGCCAAGAATGGTATTTTCAACAAATGGTTCTGAGACAACTGCTTAATCACATGCAAAAGAATGAATTTGGATCCCTCTTATCCAATACAAAAATAACTCAGAAGGCATCTAAGGCCTAAACTTGAGTTAAACCAATCTGGCCAGGCATGGTGGCTCATGCCTGCAATCTGCTACTTGGACGTTGTTGGCACGAGAATTGCTTGAACCTGGGTGGCGGAGATTGCAGTGAGCCCGATCCCATCACTGCACTCCAGCCTGGGTGACAGAACAAGGCACTGTCTCAAAAAAAAAAAGAAAAAAGAAAAAAGAAAAAAAAAAAGAAAATGTTAAACCTATAAAACTCTTAGAAGAAAACATAAAATATAAATCTTCAAGATATTGGCTTAGGCAGTGTTTTCTTAGACCTGTGACATCAAGCATAGGCAACCAAACTAAAAAAAAAAAAAAACAGAGGCCGGGCGCGGTGGCTCAGGCCTGTAATCCCAGCACTTTGGGAGGCTGAGGCGGGTGGATCATGAGGTCAAGAGATTGAGACCATCCTGGTCAACATGGTGAAACCTCGTCTCTACTAATAATACAAAAAACTAGCTGGGCGTGGTGGCGCGTGCCTGTAATCCCAGCTACTCAGGAGGCTGAGGCAGGAGAATTGCCTGAACCCAGGAGGCGGAGGTTGCGGTGAGCCGAGATCGCGCCATTGCACTCCAGCCTGGGTAACAAGAGTGAAACTCCGTCTCAAAAAAGAAAACAAAAACCAGAAACTGGACACTGGCAAAGTTAAAAAAAAAAAACCTTTGTGTATCAAAGGACACCATCAAGAAAGTGATCTATCAGAATCAGAGAAAATACTGCAAATCATATATTTGGTAAAGGTCTGGTATTCAGAATTCAGCTGGTATTTACCTATACCTCAACAGTAAAAAGATAACTCAATTAAAAATCGGTGGCTGGGCACAGTGGCTCAGGCCTATAATCCCAGCACTTTAAGAAGCTGTGGAAGGGCCGGGCGCGGTGGCTCAAGCCTGTAATCCCAGCACTTTGGGAGGCCGAGGCGGGTGGATCATGAGGTCAAGGGATCGAGACCATCCTGGTCAACATTGTGAAACACCGTCTCTACTAAAAATACAACAAAATCAGCTGGGCATAGTGGCACGTGCCTGTAATTCCAGCTGCTCAGGAGGCTGAGGCAGGAGAATTGCCTGAACCCAGGAGGCGGAGGTTGCGGTGAGCCGAGATCGCGCCATTGCACTCCAACCTGGGTAACAAGAGTGAAACTCCGTCTCAAAAAAAAAAAAAAAAAGAAGCTGTGGGGGGTGGATCACCTGAGGTCAGGACTTCCAGGCCAGCCTGTACAACATGGTGAAACCTTGTTTCCACTAAAAATACAAAATTAGTTGGGCGTGGTGTCACGTGCCTGTAGTCCCAGCTACTTGGGAGGCTGAGGCAGAAGAACTGCTTGAACTCTAGAGGTGG
The DNA here is from genome assembly GCF_048565385.1 of Saimiri boliviensis. NCBI lineage: Eukaryota > Metazoa > Chordata > Mammalia > Primates > Cebidae > Saimiri > Saimiri boliviensis. Next base: position 23,702,604 of record NC_133454.1, on the reverse strand, counting down.
AGACTGCAGTGAGCTGAGATTGCATCACTGCATTCCAGCCTGGGTGACAGAGCGAGACCGCATCTCAAGAAAAAAAAAAAGTGGCTATGTCATATGTCAAAAGGGGAACAGTCATCCTAAAGATGGCGTCTTAGCATTTCATCTTCCCTCTCTGATATGCTTTTCCTGCTTGTGGATCCTTGCCTTTCTTTTCTTTTTTTTTCTTTGAGATGGAGTCTCACCATCACACAGGCTGGAGTGTAATGGACCTATCTCAGTTCGCTGAAACCTCCGCCTCCCAGGTTCAAGCAATCCTCCTGCCTCAGCCTCTCAAAAAGCTGGAACTACAGGTGCAGGCCACCACGCCCGGCTAATTTTTGTATTTTTAGCAGAGACGGGGTTTTGAGTAGAGACTCAGACTGGTCTCAAACTCATGACCTCAAGTGATTCTCCCATCTCGGCCTCCCAAAGTGCTGAGATTACAGGCATGAGCTACCTTGCCTGGCAGATCTTTGCTTTTCATCTTTGGCTCTCTGGCAATCTCCTGGTTCTGCTCACAGCATTGCCCAGTAAAATTCCAGCCAGTAGTCTGCAGTATGCTGAATCTGAAGCCAACGTTCTGATTTTCTATTAGGTTGGTGCAAAAGTAATTGTTGGACTGGGTGAGGTGGCTCATGCCTGTAATCTCAGCACTTTGGGAGGCCAAGGTGGGTAGATCACCCGAGGTCAGGAGCTTGAGACCAGCCTGGCCAACATGGCAAAACCTCATCTTTACTAAAAATACAGAGAAATTACCTAGGCCTGGTGGCACACACGCTTGTAATCCCAGCTGCTAGAGAGGCTGAGGCAGGAGAATCACCTGAACCCAGGGGGCGGAGGTTGCAGTGAGCTAAGATCACACCACTGCACTCCAGCCTGGGCGACAAAGTGAGATTCCGTGTCAAAAAAAAAAAAGCTGGGCACAGTGGCTCACACATGTAATCCCAGCACTTTGGGAGGCCAAGGCAGGTAGATCATGAAGTCAAGAGATTAAGACCATAGTGGCCAACATGGTGAAACCCCGTCTCTACTAAAAATACAAAAATTAGCCAGGTGTGGTGGTGGGTGCCTGTAGTCCCAGCTACTTGGGAGGCTGAGGGAGGAGAATTGCTTGAACCCAGTGGGTGGAGGTTGCAGTGAGCCAAGATCATGCCACTGCATTCCAGCCTAGCAACAGAGCGAGATTCTGTCTCAAAAAAAAAAAAAATTGCGGTTTTTGCCTTCAAGATATATATACACATACATATACATACATATAATGTATATATATACACATTAATATATATTAATATATAATTGCACTTTGTATATATATACATTTATATATATATTACTGTATAATTACACTTTCCATCATATATGTGTGTTTATATATATATGTATAAACATATATACACGTATATATACATATATGTGTGTGTGTATATATATATATATATATAAACACACACATACATATATGGTGGAAAGTGCAATTACTTTTGCACCAACCTAATAGCATTGAGCTGGCCTACCTCTCTTTGTTGCTACTACAGAGATTCTTTTGTGGCTGAAACTAGGGACAGTACAAGTTCAAGTAAGGTTCTATCATTAATGAATTACTTCCTCTAACTTTTTGGTTCTAAATGGTAGAGTAAGAGCTATTTGGTTATGTGAGTTCATAGTGCAATTACTGGTGTCCCACAGCAAGCAATAATGTCAAAGAGAAAACAAAATGCACATTACATTCAACAGAAAAACATGAAGTGCAGGGAAATGGGAGGAATCACGTTCCTGTTCTAAGTTTCAGCTTTCTGCAACAATTGTTCCTCATAATAAAGTATGTTGCTGAGAAGCTGGCCTGTTTCCTGGAGTTTCTCTCTCTCTCTCTCTCTCTTTTTTTTTTATTTTTTATTTTTTTATTTTAAGAGATGGGGCCTTGCTATGTTGCCCAGGCTGGAGTGGAGTGGCTATTCGCAGGCGCGATCCCGCTACTGATCAGCACGGGAGTTTTGACCTGCTCCGTTTCTGACCTGGGCGGGTTTACCCCTTCTTAGGCAACCTGGTGGTCCCCCGCTCCTGGGAGGTCACCATACTGATGCTGAACTTAGTGCGGACACCTAATCAGCACAGCGCACTACAGCCCAGAACCCCTGGACTCAAGCAATCCTCCCACCTCAGCCTTCCGAGTAGCTGGGACTACAGGCACGGGCCACCGCGTCCTGCCCTGGAGTTTCTCTTAGGAATTTCTGACATTTCAGCAAGAATTTCCAAATACAGTTTAGGGTTTTCTATAGTCTATTTATTTATTTATTTATTTTTCTGAGACGGAGTTTCGCTCTTGTTACCCAGGCTGGAGTGCAGTGGCGCGATCTCGGCTCACCGCAACCTCCGCCTCCTGGGTTCAGGCAATTCTCCTGCCTCAGCCTCCTGAGTAGCTGGGATTACAGGCACGCGCCACCATGCCCAGCTAATTTTTAGTATTTTTAGTAGAGACGGGGTTTCACCATGTTGACCAGGATGGTCTCCATCTCTTGACCTTGTGATCCACCTGCCTCGGCCTCCCAAAGTGCTGGGATTACAGGCGTGAGCCACCGCGCCCGGCACCTAGTTAATATTTTCAATCAGAACCACAAATACTCTGCTAATTTGTTGGTAAAAAAGCAAGTTCAGTGTGAATTTTACTGTATTTCAAGAGTTAATAAAAACTGTCAAATCATTTGTAGTTGAGAAGCATACTAAGGGTTGGAAGGACCCGTTAATCATCTGATCTAATGCATTTTTAAATGTGTGGATCAATGTGTGGATGTTTGGACTATCAAACATCCCTTATTCCTAATAATTCACTTCCAAGCTTGTTTATTATTAGAGAGATAAGTTTCTTCCACAGAATGAATGGAAAATTTTTGCCCTGTGGCTTCTGCCCTGTGGTCTAGTTCTGTGCTCCAACGGGACAACACAGAACAAGTCCCCACAGCCTCTTTAATGTGGACTTGTTAATTATCCAGAGGCTAAAGATAATGGTTTTCTAATATCTATATTTGTCTAGTTGGCAGATAGCTTTAAAAATTATTTTGGGGAAATAGATGCACTTGCAAATTTACTTTCTGGATAGTGGGAGAACCATTCAGCTAGGCCTAGGTGATACATTTTGACCATCATGAACTGTTCCATGTGCCACAAAATTTTAAATTGTTCCATGTGCCACAAAATTTTTTTAAAAACTAAGTTTGCAAACACATCATGCTAAATAATTCAAATTTAAATTTTTATTATGACAATTGACATATTAAGTGAAATAAATGACAGAAGTATTATAATAAAACATTTTGAAAGAAAAAGTTACACGATTAGGCCAATAGCTATAAAATGGCTTTAGGCCTGGCTTATAACACCAAGAGTTCTGATCAGACTGTAGTGAGACACTGAACATTTCATTAACAAAAATATTGGCACCAGCCACAACATATTTGGGTTGTCACTTACAAGGAATATTGTATTTAAACAACTATGCACTGCAATTCTAACACACTAGGTGTTCATACACTGAAGTTAACCCCTGAAGCTTTAAGCTACCAAGAATTCTCATACTTCTTATGCACAATTTACTTTGTTATCAGAATTACATTTCCAGTTTTCTGATCTTCCCTGCCCCCCCACCCCCACACACATGCAGTACCTTATGTGACAGATAGCACTCCAGCTTCTATTTAACTAACAGCATGGTCCTGATTATCTCAAGAGTTAGTTTTATGCTAACCTTGGAGCTTCTGCTTTAAATCTCATCTCCTAGAAACCAAATAAAGCATTCTGAGAACCTATTCCAGGAATACTATTTTTTTTTTTAATGCATAGGAAAATAAAGCATTTCGTATAAGCATGTTGGAAAATTCAAGAGGCATTCTGATCAAACAGTTCCTGATTTCCAGCTATTACTTTAAATCAAAACAAAATTCTAAAATATACCACTTACAAATTCTTATCTGAAATTTGTATTCTTCACATGGAAACTCATGATCCCCAGGCTTCCCTTCTGAATGAGGATAGCAAAAAACGGGTGCTGGCAACACATGAATATAGCTTTGATAGAAATTATGAAACACTCAGATGAATATAATTCAAGAACACACTTGTATTACAAAGGTGATAAATTAATGGCAAAATTATCAGATGGGAAACGTACTGGCATTAAACAAAGCTGTCAACATACCATGGTGAAATGTGCCATGTAAAAGACTGCTAGAATCAGAAGTCCTACAAGATTTCAAAATACCTATCAAATAAGGAGGATACTGAAATTTGAATTTGACTTCCCTTGCTGCCTCACTTCAACAGACAACTATTCCTATGGAATTAAATCCACTGAATAACCGAATAGAGCAATCCTAGTTTTTTTCCTTCTTTTATATGAATAGATTAAAATCAAGCCCTGCTCCAACCCCATCTTAGCATAGGACATGCTCTTTCAAAGTGCATACAAAACTTCATGGCAGGTTTGGGCAAACTACAACAGATACCATCATCAAGAAGCTGCTTTGAAAGAGAATAAAACACCAGACTAACATTGAGAATACCCTAGTTAGGCATCACAAAAATCATGCACTATTAAGAATATGCTGTTAACAGCCAAATTTGGGGATTGTAGCTGTTCTGATCCTGAAAATCCATTTACTAAGATAAAGTAATCCGTGTGTATATATGTACGTATGTGCATGTGCATGTTTGTGTGTGTGTGAAATTTTCATGCAGTGACCTTAAAGCTTTGGAGACAGGGCTTGTTAGTCTAATTTCAAGGTTTGTCCACATAGCAGTTGACATGCACCAATTCAAGGGCAGGAGAATGAAAAAGACATGGCACAACTTTTTAAACAATTTTAGGTTTAATTACATAATGCACGTGTAGATGATCTAGCATAAACACAATTGTAAAAAATCTACATCCTATTTTAGGGCATTTTCCCACCTCCCATCCCTTAAAAGCTGTACAGTTATTAAAAAAAATGGTGACTCTCAATCAAAATAAACTTTTCTTTTTGCAACATACAAAATAAGTTAAATGATTCAGAAGCTTTTGAGCCATGAAGTTCCCAATAACTGTGTTCTGGCTGTTCATAAGCATGATGTGCAAGCTGCTGGTCTATGACCAGAACTCAATAAATACAGATCAAACAAAATCCCAAAACACTTACATTAGATTTCTTTAGAAACTGATGAAAGTCAAGAAAATATATAGTTAAGATTAAAAATTCCATTCTCAACTTACATCATCCAGTGGCAAAAAGCACAAGGCAAGTATTCAGTCCTTAGCACACTTTCTAGCTTGTACTGGTTTGGGGAAAAAAAATTCTTTTAAAAATGTTTTTTCTCATTCTAAATAGCCAAGAAGTTTAATAAATTTCTACTCACCTATTGTTATGGCCTCTCATATAGCTTATGTATAGGATAGTCATATTTTAAAGTTATTAAAATAAAAACATCTTAATTAACTGAAACCACAACAATGTGCCAGAATTGGGCTTACTGAATTTTCCAAAGTGGTATAAATACAAAATGAAAAAAAAAAAAAAAAATTGTGCTCACATGTCCAAAAGGAGGGAAAAAATTCCACAAATGGGATCCTATTCTAACCAACTTCCAGGACGATTTGAATGAATACAAAAAGTGGTGAGTGTATAAAGTGGTTACATACTAAGCTCACTATATTTGGCTTATGACTGCTTGCTTACTTGAAATTACTGTCTTCAAGTCTTAGCAATTCTTGGCACTCAAAAGATGTTAAAAGATAATTTAAGTTGGAGCAAAATACTTTAAAAACAAATTAAGTGAACATATAGCAACTCAGTTTAAATACATTGATAGCAAAAGACTTTGACCTTCAGGATTGGTATAAAAACGACACAAAAAATCAGCTCACCACTGCCAAGGTAGGCTTACAGGTACACATTTTGAGAAAGGTAGATAAAATAGGAATGGATTTTAATCTAAGAAGATTCAATAACGGATCACTAAGCAGAAGAGGACTAGGTATATTACAGCAGATGCGCAGTATTGGCATTCTCTGCTTCTTGGAGAACCAGGAATATATTTTGAGAATGTCAAACAACAGGAGAAACTTATCTAGATTTCCTGTAATTAAATGATGCTCATAATATTTCTATCAGTTGCAATGCAGCCATCTTATTTCTTTCAGTAGTTTATGATGAATTAATTTTATTTATTTGGGTACTTATCTGAAGTGTGTGCGCACACACACATATACACATGTACCATTTAAATCTGGGTCTCTGAGTAGTTGTTCTATAGCTGTGAGGCATCACCTTGAATAATGGATCTGTTCCACTGTGTTGGTGAAGAGTGGAGCTCGTAACTTTTTCTGAATATTAAACTTGTCGATTCATTAGGTTCTTTACAGTTGTGTGGTGGAACAAACTATCAAAAATGGTTAACATCTCTCAAGCCCACAAACAAGCTAACAAAGCATTCCTTGCGACCAAGGACACTGCCTCAATCCCACTTAAAAACAGCTAAAATTTCCTCATCATTTTGATGGTTAACTTAAACAAGTAAATGTCCATATTTTTCTTAATATATGTACTTTGCTCAAATGTATATTATGGGATGGGTTTCATCAACCAAAAAGTAAAAACGGTATGTGTAATACCCTTTTAAAATTAATTCGTTTAAAAATTATTTTTCAAAAGCTTCATTAGTTTTCAAAGTTTTTGGTTCTTTGGCAGATTCCTTTTACATAGATTACCAGTAGACACAAATTTATTCTAAATGAAACTCCCCTTTGTCCTCTGAATCTGTGACATTGACCCACTGAAAAAAGGATGTTGAGGAAATACAACTTAATGTACATTCTTGAAAATCTTTCCATCATTTTGCAGTAATGTGCCAATAATGGAAAAATTTTTTACACTAAACACTATTTCATCAGCACTGATGCACAAAACCAAAATGTTTTTTAGTCTGAGTCCTTTTCACATGTATTTCGGTTCAAAGCTTCTGCTTTGTGAAAAACTGACTAGTTTTCAAACCTTTACAGAAATCACAAACTAAATATACTGAATATTCATCTATATCTCCCCTTAATGTATTTGCTCTAGAGTCCAACTAGTATTTGACATTGGGAGTCCAACATGTATTTCGAAAAAGGTGGTTTAAATTATTAAAGGGCTCTACTATATAGCAGCTATTGTGTATCTAAATCCATGGTTAGTGCTCTAACGAAGATCCAAGACTGTCTAAACTCTAGATCTATACTTTCTGCAGTTCCTAGTGACTGTATTGTCTTGGTATACAGAAAATTTCGTTCCCTAAATTTTTTTTTTAAACTTCTTCAGAGTACCTTCTGAGTGTACTTCAGTGAACACAAACTCTTTGAGGGACTGAATCCAAACTCCAAGCAGCAGAACTGTTTTTGAACTGCTCAAAGTTTAATCACCAATAATCAGTTAATCTGCATAATTTGTATTTATCAACCACTTGGATTACATTCTTGGTAGATGAGCTATAGCTAATTGATTTAATCAAACTATAAGGTGAGAAGGCATACATTCACTATCAAGTTAACAAACACTTATTCAAGTTTGGTAAATATCAGGCAGCACAAGTGGTCTCCAAACCCATGTCAGTGGGACATTTGATAATTGGAATACTGAGTCTTTGCGAAGGTAAAAATTACCTTAGACTTTCTGTAGCAGAAGGGTAGAAAGAATGCCTTATTTCACATTATGCATCTGTTAAAATTAATTATCTACCCATTTAATACTACTTCTCATCACTTGGCTTAAGTCAGGAATATAACTAATAGGTGGAAAAAGGAGCTGGTGTGTCCAGAGGTAGAGACAGGGCACACAGGAGAGTTTCTACACAACAGTGGCTTTACCCAGCTGCAGGATTAAAACGGTAGAGCGAGTCTAGGTGGCAGGAAAGGCCACCTGTACATTTAAACCACTTACCTTGCACTAGTAGAAATCTTTCTATTGCTTGCCTGTTTTAGTTTAAAAGATTCTTAGCTGACTTGCAAATAAATAAAACAAACCTAGCTGGAAAGGCAACTGGAAGTGAATGCAGCTCCTTCCACAGCCCTGCTTTACTGTCTGTGAATGTAAGCCTTTCCCTCCCTTCCAGTGGAATACTTCTCAAAATAAAATTCACAATTTACTTGGAACCACATGCTATTGGTGCATCCTATTTTTAGGCTGCTTTCATTATTTTATTTTTTTTACAGATACATACACATTGCTAGAATTAAAGCAAAAATATTAATGGGCAGGTACTACGGAACTAAAGTGAAACAAAACAACCAACAACTGAAAAACAATAGCTATAAACTTTCAAGGCCAACAGATAAGATTTAAGGGCAATACCTGTTGAAGAAGGAAAAAGGAGGAGTATAAAGTTCCTAGAGAGGTATTTATAATGCAAATCTAATGCCAGCTTTTTAGTAATAAAAAAGAGAAGTGCTTTACTATATACACTGACTAGCACATAATACTTAATTTGTAAAGAAAAATTAATGACGTTCCTTGGGCCAGCAGCAGATATGGCGTGTCCGTTGCCGGCAACAGACACAACACTGGAACAGAAAAACCCAAATCCCAGGGCAAAAGTATTCACAGAAATAATGGTTGAAGGTTTCAGAATTTAACAGGCTAGGTTTAATCACAAGTGCTACACTCTGTACAATGTTATGGCTCTGCCTGAAATTTTACAGCTATAACAGAAACTAAGTAAGACAAAGTTCATATTTTAGTGTCAATTACATGTTAGGTATTTAGTTAGTTACAAACCCCTTTTTCCTGAAACAAAGGGCTTATCTTTCTTTGAAGTGTTGAGATGTTTGAAATGGATGTCATGCCTATCAATTACATTGGCAGTTCTCATTCAACTCTATGTTGGTTGTATGACTATTAACGAATTTTAATAGAAGTCTAATGGCCAAAGGCCAAAACTACATTCAAACTCTATTAATATATCCAGGCAGATAGGAAATTCCAACACACACGCACACACACACGCGCACACACACGCGCACACACACACATACGCGCGCGCTAAACTCAAACTAAAAACCTCCCAAAGGAACTGCTTTGTTTGTAGACTTCAATTTGAAGTAGATACTAAGGGCAAGAACAGACCAGTTAAAATTCACCTGAAAATCTCTTCCCAGTCTTCAAATGTGCTAAAATATCAGTCAGCTTAGCATCTCTTCATGTATGTTATATATAGATGTATTTTTTTCAAAATGATCAGATATTTAAACATCAAGTGGCCAGAAGACAATAGTTACACTATTGGCAAAGTTTACAGTCCACTCAGGCCTAAGACCACATTCATTTCACTAATAACTCTCCATCAGACATAATATATTTGAGGCCACCTTGTTACCACTGCATAAAGGTATTTTAAAAAATCTTTTGCTAGCACAGTCTGGATGGCAAAGCTTCATTATACATTTTACTATACAAATACTTTTCAGATGATTTTATTTTTTTTTTTAAACAAACTCCGCTATAACAGAAATTTAGGTTAATTATGATGGTACTTTCACCGTCTCTTCTTTATTAAGTGTGGTTATCTCCAAGAGTAAACAAGTTGCTTTCACAAAGGCTGTTACTAAATGACTTATGTATGATGTTATCTATAATTCTCAAACTGTAACAGTACAGACTTGAACTTTTAAACTGTCTGCTAATCATCATCTATGCCATGAATGTTTAAATATAATATATATTTAATACGAAAAAGCTAAAGCACAAGTGCTTTCTCCCACCCCTAAATTCTGTTTTGGGCCCTCACAGATTTGGAATGCATTCTCATCCACCCTTTTTCACAAAGTCAGGAGAGCTCAGGAAATATAAAGTCAAAAATATACAAATCTTTGTTGTTATTATAATAAGATTTTTTTCCATGAATGAAATTACCAAGGACCATGAACCTGGAAAAAGAAAATCAAAAGGAATTTACAGCAATTATTTATCTTCAAAGTTCAAAACTGGTCACTTCACAGAAAGACTTCAGGATTTGTTGAAAGTTTTCTTCTAAAAAGTCATTCTGTAGTGGAGTTTTCTAGGAAAAATTAAACAGCTTTTAATAACTGGCCCGCTGGTGTGAGAGCTACCGTGGAATAAATTAGCACAAAAATGGAAAAAAAGTCTTATAACTGTTCACTGTTACAGACATAATCAACAAGGTCAGTCACTCTCAAAAGCTCATCTTCCTCCTCTTCTGGTGCTCCTGCCTCCTGCCCACCACTTGTCCCATTGGAGGCTAGGCTTGCACTGGCTGTGCTGCTGTCCTTGGGGGTCTGAGACTTCTCAGTAGGCTTGCCAATCAAGTTCTCAATGGCTTTGCCAGGACTCTGTCCATTGGTTGAAGGTAAGTCCACTAAGCTATAGTCCAATGGGCTCCCCACTTTGCCCACATTTTCAAAGTCCTCTTCCTCATCACTTTCTATCCGGTAGGGCTTCTTGGTGCTCTCTTGTTCTGAGGGCAGGACCCTGGGCTGGCTGTCATGGGCAGGTTGATTTACATCTCCATGAGCATTGTCACAACTCTCCTCATCCGTCTCAATACGGTGTAGCCGTTTTCGGGATGGTTTGCCTTCCTCTTCCTCCTCCCCATCTGCTTCTGAATATTCATCTGTGCTTCGGCCCCGCTTTCGAACTGACTGCTTTGATTCTTTAGCTAGCTCATCATCTTCAGAGTTCTTGGACAAATAGCTCTCTAGAATAAACAGCACATTTAAGCCATTGGCACAGTTAACCACAAACAAAGTTAATTCTCCTTTTCCTCCCCATATTCACCGCATGTCCTGCTTTCAGAATTGCTTATATGTAAATATTTCCTTTCAATAATTAGCCTGATTTCTCTTTTCTCAGTCGCATAATAATGCCCAATATGATTCATGGTAACGCTTTATTTATGATTTTAGGCAATATTTTCTTTTCCTTTTTATTTTTTTGAGGTGGAGTCTCACGTTGTCTCCCAGGCTAGAGTACAGTGGTGCAATTGCGACTCACTTCAACCTCTGCCTCCTCGGTTCAAGCAATTCTCCTGCCTCAGCCTCCCCGTACCTGGGATTACAGGCATGTATGCCACCATGCCCAGCTAATTTCTTTGTATTTTTAGTAGAGATGGGGTTTCACCATGTTGGCCAAGGCTGGTCTTGAACTCCTGGCCTTAAGTGATAAGCCCACCTTGGCCTCCCAAAGTTCTGGGATTATAGGCCTCAACTACTGTGCCTGGCCAACAGATTTCTTGGGGAAGAGGTCTGATAATGCTTGAATTAAATGAAGATAGGTTATTTACAAACTAAGAAAATCCTTCCCACTAGTACACAAATTAGGTTATCGTGTTAACATGCTGATAAAGAAAGATTCAAACTGGGCACCCAACTCTACATATGAAACAATGTGCCACCTCTCATCTTAGTTATCAGACGCCCTTGGTAGTCTTAATTGTCTTCTCTTCATTGTCTATACAGTTGGGCCTCCCTATCCGTGAATTTAACCAACTGCAGAAAGAAAATATTCAGAAAAAAAAATACAAGGTAGTGTCTAAACTGAAATTTTTTTTTTTTTGAGACGGAGTTTCGCTCTTGTTACCCAGGCTGGAGTGCAATGGCGCAGTCTCGGCTCATCGCAACCTCCGCCTCCTGGGTTCAGGCAATTCTCCTGCCTCAGCCTCCTGAGTAGCTGGGATTACAGGCACACGCCACCATGCCCAGCTAATGTTTTGTATTTTTAGTAGAGATGGGGTTTCACCATCTTGACCAGGATAGTCTCGATCTCTTGACCTCGTGATCCACCCGCCTCAGCCTCCCAAAGTGCTGGGATTACAAGCGTGAGCCACCGCGCCCGGCCTAAACTGAACTTTTTTTACACAGACTTTTTTCTTGTCATTCACTAAATAATATAATAATACAGTATTAACAATTATATAGGCCGGGCGCGGTGGCTCAAGCCTGTAATCCCAGCACTTTGGGAGGCCGAGGCGGGTGGATCACGAGGTCAAGAGATCGAGACCATCCTGGTCAACATAGTGAAACCCCGTCTCTACTAAAAATACAAAAAATTAGCTGGGTATGGTGGCACGTGCCTGTAATCCCAGCTACTCAGGAGGCTGAGGCAGGAGAATTGCCTGAACCCAGGGGGCGGAGGTTGCAGTGAGCCGAGATCGCGCCATTGCACTCCAGCCTGGGTAACAGGAGCGAAACTCCGTCTCAAAAAAAAAAAAAAAAACACAATTATATAGCATTTACATTGTATCAGGTATTTTAAATATTCTAAAGATGATTTCAAGTATATGGAGGATATGGGTAGGTTACATGCAAATATGACACCATTATATATGAGGGACTTGTACATAAAAGGATGTTGGTATCTGTGGATATCCTGAAATCAATCTCCCATGGATACTGGGAGAAGACTCTACTTCCATTTAAGAAAAGCTCACCTCATCTCATAACTTGGCATGCCGTCTATGTGCTGATGGCTCTCACATTTATTCTAGGGAACCACCGAATTCCAGACTAGTGTATCAAACTGCCTACTCAACATCTAGGCTTGGATATCTCTAAACAGGCATCTTAAATGCTATGTTCAAAACTGAGCCCTTAAACTTTCTCCTTAAACCTGTAGCACTGTGGTCTCTACCATCTTAAGTTTTTGGCAATTGTTCCTCCAGTCGCTTAGTCATCCTTGATTCTTTTCTTTCATCCAACCCAACAGTAAATCCTTTGGGTATCACTTTTAAAACATATCCATAATATGACTGCTTTCACCCCTTTACTGCTACTGATCTAATTCCACCCTCCATCATCCCTCACCTGGACTATTACAATAACTTCCTAATGGGTCTTCTAGCTTCTGCCCTGGTCCCCTTCAATGTATTCATAACACAACAACCACAGCAAATTAAATCCTATGTCAGATCATATCACGCCTCTGCTTAAAATGTGGGATGGTTTGTTTTCCTCTTTCTCCTCCCTCCTCATCTGCTTCTGAATACTCATCTATGCTTTGGCCCAAATGTTTCTTACCTCTCGCAAAATAAAAATCCAAAGTCTATATAATGCCCTACTCTGTGTTATTTAATATGATAAACACTAGTCACATGTGGTTATTTTAAAATTTAAATTAGTTAAAATTAAATAAAAATAAAAATTCAGTTCCATGATCACGTTAGCCACGTCTTAAGTGCTCAACAGCCATATGAGGCTAGTGGCTACTGTAATGATCAGCATAGTATAGAAAGTTCAACTGTACAGCACTATTTATCATCAGAGGTTAGCACATTTTTTATGTGAGAGGCAGGCCTTACCGTCTCAGTCACAACTACTCAACTTTTTGAGAAAGCAGGCAACAGACAGTATGTAAACAAATGGGCATGGTAGTCTTCCAATAAAAATTGCATTAGCGGGCTGGATGCAGTGGCTTACACCTGTAATCCTAACACTGTGGGAGGCCAAGGTTGGGGGGATCACTTGAGGCCAGGAGTTTAATGCCAGCCAGGGCAACACTGCAAGACCTCATCTCTATAAAAAAATTAAAATATTAGCATGGTGTGGTGGTTTATGCCACTTCTAGTCACTTGGGAGGCTGAGGTGGGTGAACTGCTTGAGCCTAGCAGATTGAGGCTGCAGTGAGCTGTGATTCTGCCACTGCACTCCAGCCAGGATGAGACCCTGTCTCAAAAACAGAAACAATAACCTTGCTTTGCGAAAGGTTTATTTATACAGGCAGGTGGGCTATTGTTGCTGACTGGTCCCCACTGACCTATTTGCTTCATCTCATTATGCTTGCCCTCACTCACTCTGCTCGAACAACCCTGCACTCCTTTCTGTTTGCTCAACATGACAAGCACACAAATACCTCAAGGCCTTCACATTTATTGTTCCATCTGTCTATATCATTCTTCTTTTAGATAACTGCATAACTCACACACAATATTTCTTTCACGTCTTCACTCAAATGTTGTCTTCTTTTTTTTTTTTTTTTTTGAGACGGAGTTTCGCTCTTGTTACCCAGGCTGGAGTGCAGTGGCGCGATCTCGGCTCACCGCAACCTCCGCCTCCTGGGTTCAGGCAATTCTCCTGCCTCAGCCTCCTGAGTATCTGGGATTACAGGCACGCGCCACCATGACCAGCTAATTTTTTGTATTTTTAGTAGAGACGGGGTTTCACCATGTTGACCAGGATGGTCTTGATCGCTTGACCTTGTGATCCACCTGCCTCGGCCTCCCAAAGTGCTGGGATTACAGGCTTGAGCCACCGGGCCCGGCCAAATGTTGTCTTCTTAATGAGGATTTTCTTAGGATACTATCTGAACTTCAACTACTTTCCCAACTCCCTTTTCTCCTTTATTTTTTCCACAGCACTCATCTCTAATATATCATATTTTCTATTTATCTATCTTGTTTATTGTCACTCTCCCACCAACTAAAATAAGAATTTCCTAAGAGCTATTTTGTTTGTTGTTATATTCCAGTGCTTGGAATAGGGCCTAGTTTAATAAATATTCGTAATGGTTGAACTAATGAACTTATGTTTGTCTCTGTGAAACATGAAGGTAAGTACACATTCAAAAACGATGTTTACCTCCCTACTTTAGCATCCCACATCCAAACATCTTTTTTCCCTTTCTCTTTTGTCTTGGGGTCAAACATAAATTCACGTTTAATCTATGAATGTAAACAATCTTCAAAACAGGCCATAAAGCTGGGCGCTGGGGTTCACGCCTGTAATCCTAGCAGTTTGGGAGGCCGAGGCAGGTGGATCACCTGAGGTCAGGAGTTCAAGACTGGCCTGGCCAACATAGTGAAAACCCTGTCTCTACTAAAAATACAAAAATTAGCTGGGCGTGGTAGTGCACACCTAAAATCCTAGCAATTGGGAGGCCAAGGCAGTAGAATCATTTGAATCTGGGAGGTTAAGTTTGCAGTGAGCCAAGATCACACCACTGCACTCCAGCCTGGATGACAGAGTGTGTGTCTCAAAAACAAAAAACAAAAAACCAGGCTGTAAACAATGATGAATCACACATATTAAACAAATAGGTTGGAAGGTGAGAGTTGGGGTCATTTAAAAGGAGCTTAGGAAGAGCTCTAGAATAACTACAAAGAATAAATGAAGGCTAGGAGTGGTGTCATGTGCCTACAGTACCAGCTACCAGGGAGGCTGGGGTGGAAGGATCACAGTATTGCCATATAATCATGCCTGTTAATAGCCATTGCACTCCAGTGTGGGCAACAGAGAGACCCCTCTCTAAAAAAATTAAAGGCTGAACGCGGTGGCTCACGCCTGTAATCCCAGCACTTTGGGAGGCCAAGGCAGGTGGATCACTTGAGGCCAGGAGTTCGAGACTAGCCTGGCCAAAATGGTGAAACCCTGTCTCTTAAAAAAAAAAAAAAGACAAAATGGATATCAGAAATTCATATTGTACAGCATGTATCGTATTACTGGTAGGGGGCACTATAGCTATTAAGAAGTAAAAGTTGGCCGGGCGCGGTGGCTCAAGCCTGTAATCCCAGCACTTTGGGAGGCCGAGGCGGGTGGATCACGAGGTCGAGAGATCGAGACCATCCTTGTCAACATGGTGAAACCCCGTCTCTACTAAAAATACAAAAAATTAGCTGGGCATGGTGGCACGTGCCTGTAATCCCAGATACTCAGGAGGCTGAGGCAGGAGAATTGCTTGAACCCAGGAGGCGGAGGTTGTGGTGAGCCGAGATCCCGCCATTGCACTCCAGCCTGGGTAACAAGAGCGAAACTCCATCTCAAAAAAAAAAAAAAAAAAAAAAAAAAAAAAAGAAGTAAAAGTTACCAACTGAAATCATAGTCAAGGTGGAAAGAGACAGTAGACTGATTTGAAACCCTTCAGCTACTGAGGACGTAAGAGGTTATTTCAAAATGAGGGTCATGAATAAGAGAGTAAAAAAAAAAAAGTAGAGTAAATCTTGATTAGATCACAATTTCCTGAGACTCTTCTAGTTTCAATGAAAATTTTAATTACAATGGAGATCTTAAAAATTAGCCTCTTATTGAGTATGATTTATTTAAACTATAGCAGGCACAAAATTATGGGTTTTATCTCAAAGATACTACTGGTTATACTACTGGTTATATATATAATATATAATATATATATATATAATTTTTTTGAGACAGTCTTGCTCTGTAACCCAGATGGAGTGCAGTGGTGCAATCTTGGCTCACTGCAATATCTGCCTCCCGGGTTGAAGCAATACTACTGCCTCAACCTCCTGAGTTGCTAAGATTACAGGTGCATACCACCACACTGGCTAATTTTTTTATTTTTAGCAGAGACAAGGATTCACCATGTTGGCCAGGCTGGTCTTGAACTCCTGGCCTCAAGTGATCTGCCCACCTTGGCCTCCCAAACTGTAGCGATTATAGGCACGAGCCACTGTGCCTGGCCTGCCTGATTTTAAAGAATGGTACAGAATCACAATCCTGAGTTCACGTTATAATGTCTACTTTGCCCTGTCCCAAACTTCTATACATAGGAGACCTATGCCTTACCTTCACTATCTGAGCTGGAAAGTCTTCGTTTGTGGACTCGCCTTATTTCTTTACCACG
The DNA here is from genome assembly GCF_048565385.1 of Saimiri boliviensis. Lineage (NCBI taxonomy): Eukaryota > Metazoa > Chordata > Mammalia > Primates > Cebidae > Saimiri > Saimiri boliviensis. The sequence goes on along the minus strand of NC_133454.1, from coordinate 23,685,997 downwards.
TCGCAGACTCTTCTGGGAACCATCACTTTCTGAGTCTTCTTTGTAGTTAATTTGTCTTTTCTGATTTCTCCTTGACCGCCTTCGCCGAGTTTCTACAAAATCATCACTAAAATCATCACTGAAGTCACTTTCTATTTAAAGAAAAGGAAGAAAAAAGTATAAAATTTATATCTATTAAGTAAAAATGTAGCTTAGGTTCTAAAAATGAAAAGCTACTAAGCAGAGTTTGGTCATAAATATTTTTAAGTGAACAATAACTTTTATAAGTCTCATTTTATTTTATTTGAGAGTGTCTCACTGTCACACAGACTGGAGTGCAATGGCATGAATGCGGCTCACCACAGCCTCAACCTCCTGGGCTCAAAAGATCCTCTGGCCTCAGCCACCCTAGTAGTTACAGCAAGGATCACAGGCACACACTACCATGCCTGGCTACCTCTCAAAGTATTGAGATTACAACAGGCCTGGCCTTTAAGTCTCACTTAAAAAAAAAAAAAAAGAAAAAAGAATGAGTCAAAGAATGAGTCAATCTGTGGGGTTTTTTTTATGCCAAATCTCACAATGTATAAGTGGTGAAACCTCAAGATTAGAAAATATTTTATTCTTTTTTGTTTGTTTTTGAGACAGAATCTCACTATTTCGCCCAGGCTGGAGTGCAGTGGTGTGATCTTGGCTCACTGCAATCTCCACCTCCAAGGTTCAAGTGATTCGCCTGAACTAGCCTCCCGAGTACCTGGGACTGCAAGTGTGTGCCATCACGCCCAGCTGATTTTTGTGTTTTTAGTAAAGATGGGGTTTTGCCACATTGGCCAGGCTGGTTTCAAACTCCTGGCCTCAAGTTATCTATCTGTCTCGCTTCCCAAAGTGTTGGGATTACAGGCGTAAGCCACCACATCCAACCTAAATATTTCACACTTTTTAGCAACAGTCCTTATTGCATGACCTAGAGCTACCTGGTCAGGTGGACAGCTGCCATGACTGCTCTTCTTGGTAGACAGTTACCACAAATCCGCCTCCTGATAATCTGCTGTTCTAACTGTGGCTACAGCCATAATGTATTGCAGAAGTTAAGCCCTCTAACCAAAGAAAACTCATGAACCTGTTCCACATAAATATAGAACTAGAGTTGTACTTTTGACTTTTCTCCATGTAGAATACAAATCTGCTAAATAAAGCACACATACCAGAGTGAGGCTGTGGCATTATGTCACAGCTGTTTTTCAGAATGTTAAATTCCACCAAAGTACCACATTCAAGCTGTTACTCTTTTATGGATTTCATAGCTAGCCAATAGATTGAAGTGATTCTCATTGGCCAAATTTGGGACAAACAGAACCTAAATAATGATGGGAATGTATTATATCCACTGAGTAGAATAAGAATCCACAAGTATACATTGACATAAAGAAATAAATACATGGAGAAGGAAAAGTTCTTCCTTACAGAACAACAATAAATAAATGTAACAGGAATGATGGAGTTAGAATTATCCATAGAAACTAAAACTAGCAGGTGAAACATATGAAACAGGATATTTACATAGTCTCAAATTTCCATGAATTATTAATTATAAGAAAAAATAATAAAGAGACTCAGAAGATGCAACATTCTCTGTGCTATTCCTGCCAAAAATGCATAATCTGAATCTAATCACAAGGAAACAAAAAAGTCGAAATTGAGAAACTTTTTTTTTTTTTTTTTTTTTGAGACAGAGTTTCGCTCTTGTTACCCAGGCTGGAGTGCAATGGCGCGATCTTGGCTCACCGCAACCTCCGCCTCCTGGGTTCAAGCAATTCTCCTGCCTCAGCCTCCTGAGTAGCTGGGATTACAGGCAAGCGCCACCATGCCCAGCTAATGTTTTGTATTTTTTTTTAGTAGAAACAGGGTTCCACCATGTTGACCAGGATGGTCTTGATCTTTCGACCTCGTGATCCACCCGCCTCGGTCTCCCAAAGTGCTGGGATTACAGGCTTGAGCCACCGTGCCCGGCCCTAGAGAAACATTTTACAAAACAACTAGTATGCACTCTTTAAAAATATCAAGATCAATGAGACAAAATTTAAGGAAGATTCTGGATTAATTGAGACTAAAGACACATGAATAAATGCACAGACATGGAATGGATCCTGGGTGAGAAAAAGAAAAAAAGGATATAAATAATAATATGGAGATACTTGATAAAAATTTGAATGTGTACTGTTGATTAGGTAATAGCATTATATCAATGTTAAAATATCCGATTTTGGTAACTGCACTGTGGTTATGTAAGAAAATGTCCTTATTGAGCCGGGCGCGGTGGCTCATGCCTACAATCCCAGCACTTTGGGAGGCCAAGGCAGGTGGATCATGAGGTCAAGAGATCGAGACCATCCTGGTCAACAAGGTGAAACCCCGTCTCTACTAAAAATACAAAAATTAGCTGGGCATTGTGGCACGTGCCTGTAGTCCCAGCTACTTGGGAGGCTGAGGTAGGAAAATTGCTTGAACTCCGTCTCAAAAAAAAAAAAAAATGTCCTTAAGAAATAATCACTGATAGGCCACGCATGGTGGCTAACACCTGTAATCCCAGCACTCTGAGAGGCCAAGGTGGGCGGATTACGAGGTCGAGATCAAGACCATCCTGGCCAACATGGTGAAACCCCATCTTTACCAAAAATAAAATAATCACTGATAAAGGGGCATGATATCACCACTTACATGGCTTAGGAAAAAAGATAAAATAAAGAAAAAAAAGATAAAATAAAAAAAACCCCACAAAGATGGCCAGAGTCTGATACTCATATTTATGGTTCTTCTCCAATTAAGATGACATCTATCAATTTGCCAACTGCATAAAGCGTGCATTTCTTTTAGCAGTTGAGCCTCTCATTAGGGATAAGCATACTCTATAATAACATCAACTACTGTTAATCTGTAAAAACTACTCAATCACTGACTGTGGTCTAAATGAGAGTTAACTGATATTTTTTCTCTCCAATAACTGGGCATCTGAGGGAAATGTTCACAGTTTATTGAGAATGATTTCCAAGAAACTCTACGAAGATGAAAGCTTAGGCATGGAAACATTTCACAACCAAAGGAGTCATCACAATCCTACTAGGCATCTGATATGAAGTTAACATATCAATTTGTATGTATTTTCCCAGATGTGCTGTCTATGAGAAAAATTTAGTCAGAAGTAAGTCTTAAGAACGGAATTTTATTTTAAAAACTCAACTCCAGAAGTCATAAGAATTTGTTGAGCTGAGGTATGATATGGATACAGATTATTTTTACCAGAGTCTCTACTATTCTCCTCAGATTCCTCTTCTTCATCATCATCAGAATACTTTTTCTTTGGGGTCTTTCTTCGCAAACGCCTGCTCTGCCTCATTGGCCGAGAGGGATGTCGCCTCAGTCTACGGCTACAAAAGTCAGTGTCACTGTCATCGTTAGATGGTGGATCTTCTTCACTTTCATCTGGGTTTTCATCAGATACAACAAACTCATCTTGAGATCTGCAAGAGAAACCAGATAAATTACAATGGTATTTAGAAGACTGAACCCATTTTTGAGAGTTCCAAGTTCAAATTCTAGTGAGCCCAGTGAATCATTACGTAACGTATTGTGCAACATATCTACATAATTGTATCAAATGCCCTATTTATAAAATGGGGAAATGTTTTGCCACCTAAGCTGTTAGGAGAGGTTGTAAAAATGAATTAATGCTGATTTCTGTATTGCTTTGACTTCTTGGGATGTCCCCTATGTTAAATTCAATGTATCTAAAAGTGAATTCATTATTTTCCAATCCACTTGTCTCTTCTGTTCCCTGGCCTGGCATTTGGTACCATCACCCATCCAGTAACTCAAAACCAGAAACCTGCTATTTATCCTGATTTTCTCCTTTTAATTTCTCATATCTAATCAATTACTATTTTCACTAGAATCCACCTTTTTTTTTTTTTTTGAGACGGAGTTTCGCTCTTGTTACCCAGGCTGGAGTGCAATGGCGCGATCTCGGCTCACCGCAACCTCCGCCTCCTGGGTTCAGGCAATTCTCCTGCCTCAGCCTCCTGAGTAGCTGGGATTACAGGCACGCGCCACTATGCCCAGCTAATTTTTTGTATTTTTAGTAGAGACGGGGTTTCACCATGTTGACCAGGTTGGTCTCGATCTTTCGACCTCGTGATCCACCCGCCTCGGCCTCCCAAAGTGCTGGGATTACAGGTTTGAGCCACCGCGCCTGGCCTAGAATCTAAATCTTAAAAGACAATCTCTGAAACCTAATCTCTTGTTTTCAACTTTTTTTGTTTGTTTGTTTTTTGAGATGCAGTTTCGTTCTTTTTACC